>NW_011889215.1:2408693-2465018 GCF_000151845.1 Pteropus vampyrus | reverse complement strand
TCTCTCTCTCTCTCTCTTTTTGTCTTCCACTACTTTGGGCATGTTATCCACCTTCATTTTTACCTTCATGGTTCCTAATGAGAAATCTCCTTTTAACCTTATTTAGAATTCCTATACATGATAATCTGCTTTTCTCTTGCTGCTTTCAAGACCTTGTCTTTATCTTTGTCTTTTGACATTTATTTACAATGCCTCTAGGTGTAGATCTCTTTAAATTTATCCTACATGGAGTTCGTTGAGCTTGTTCAATATGTAAATGTTTTTGTCTTCAAATATGGGGATTTTTCAGCCATTACTATTTCATATAGTTTTCTGTCCCTTTCTTTCTCTCTTATCATTCAAATATTCCCGTTGTGTGTATAACTGGTATTCATAATGGTGTGCCACAGATATTTGAAGTGCTCTTCATTTTCTTTTCTTCCTTCTGTTTCTCAGACTGTATAATTTCAATTGTACTATCTTCAAGTTTAATAATTATTTTATCTACTCACTAAAATCTGCAGTTGAGTCTTTCTAGTTAATTTTTATTTCAATTATTTTCATTTTTAGTTCTGGAATTTCAATCTGTTTTTTTATAAAAATAATTTCTCTCGTGCTTTTTAATATTCTCTACTTGGTAAGTTGTCATTCTCACATATTCTTTTAGATTTTTAGGCATAGTTTGACTTAATTTTTTAAACATACACATGTAATAGCTGATTTAAAGCTTTTGTGTAGACTCTGATATCTGGGCTTCCACAGAGATAGTTTCTTATAGACCTTTTATTTTTCCTGTGCATGACACATACTTTTCTGTTTTATGTGTGTCTCATAATTTGGTTGAAATTTGGATATTTTAAACCATATAATATGGAAACTGAAAAATCAGATTTTCCTCCTATCCAGAGCTTATTATCACACATGCAAAAAGCTCAGAGAATACCAAGCATCATACATACCAAGATAATGCATCTATGTATATTATATTCAATGCTCAAAATATTGAAGACAAAGAGAAAGGCTTAAATGTAACCAGAAGGAAAGAGGAAAAACCACTTTACCTATAAAGAAGCCAGGATAAAAATTACATTGGACTTATTTTCAGAGACCATGCAAACCAGAAGAGAATGAAGTGATATATTTAAAGTGTTAAAAAAAAACAATCTAGAGTTCTTTATTTAGCAAAGCAATATCATCCTCCAAAGTTTAAAAAAAAAAATAGGTCGAGTGGGTCAAGATGATGGGGGAGGTAAATGCTATGCTCATCTCCCCCAATGACTGCAACTAAATTATAAAACAATTAACCTGGGGAACCATCTGAAGTCTAGCTGAATGTATCACTTATAACTGAGGATAGAAAAAAGAAGCTGTATGAAGACTGGCTGTAAAAATCAGTGGAAATTTAAAAATTCTGGTAGAGATGGAAGGAACCTGGAAACACAGACTCACAGGTTCCTTTAAGGGGCCCATGTACAGACTCACTCACTTGCATACAAATGCCCTGAGCTCTGGCAGAGAGTCAGTAGCTTGGGAAGCACAAGAGACACACAGGAAGAGACGGAGTTGTGTGATTTCAAGGTGAGGGCTGGAGGGGCAGTACCATTGTCCCTTTGTCGGGCCTTCCTCCTGTGCAGTCTACAGGTGGGAAACATCTTGCCTGTGTTGACACTTCTCTCCACGTGGACAATTCTGAATCTGCATAGGCTTGGTGAGATCAACTCCCTACACCCCTGTAACTCCCTAAGACCCTGCACCCATCCAACTCAGAAATTGCCCATGGCAAATTTGTGTGGCACCAGGCCCCCTCTGCACTCTTGGCAGTGGGATCATTTGACAACCATCAACAATCTTTGGCCACTGCACCTCAGCAGAAATGTACAATGGCAGGAAACCAGTGCTGGCTAAAGCTGCAGCATCTCTTGAATAAGTCTAGGATGTTTGTGAGCCTGAGACATGGAGCAGCTAGCCTCGATATGATCTGAGACTTTTGTGAATGGCCATAGGCTCAGAAGTCTACCAAATCTGAATCTTCATTGCCTCATGAAGTCCACTCACTTTAACTTGCTGTATCCCTGAGTCCCCACACCACCCAATTTGCAAATTGCCAGAAGCATGTTCATGGTTGGGTAACCAGCACCACCAAATACTCTCCACAGAAGGCTCTTTTAGCAACAATCAACACTTCCAGAATCAATCCCAGTGGCAGGTAACCAGGCCTGTACTAAGCTACAGTATTTCTGAAACAAATCTCAGGAGTCTTCACCCTGAGTGGAGTGGTGACTAGCCTCACTGTGATATGAAACTATTGCAAGAAGCCACAGGCTCAGAACTAGAACCAAACTGAATCCTGAAATCTGCTCTCTTTATCCTGGTGCCTCCCTGCAAACCTGACAAACCGAACTAGTGTACCACGCAAAGGATCTTTCAGGTGCTGAGTCTTACTTACAGGAAGCCGGCTGGCAGCCTCAGACCTTGTGGTGCCCTGGAAATTTTAATAAGTTGACCCAGGACTGGTACTGATGGCAGCCAGCCTCACTTCACAGTGTGGTCTCTCCTATTTGTCTCTAGGGATAGCACAGGCAGTGACCAACCTCGCATTGCTTTGTAGTTCCTACCAGGTAGCCCCGGATGTTTATAGGCCACAGGTGAACTTAGCCTACATGGGAGACTCTCCCAAGGGGCCACAGAAACAACATGCCTAAATGTTGGCGTCAGACCACAGTGAAGCACCACCTGATTAGTTCCACAAGTGGCATGGCCAAAGGGCAGTCTCACAAGTACACAAGCTTGTTTCATCTAATTGAATTCTATGGGGTCAGCTCCATACAGCAGCTCGTACCCTGTGGGTATAGCCAATCCTCACAGCCAGTCGGCCTGAGTGTCAATCATATTCATTGATGTATTAAGAGAAATCAAAGCCTAACTACAAAAGAAGAGCACACAAAACTACAAGCGACGGTCCTGGAGATCCTAGCACAGGTGAACAGTTACTGTGCCACTGGGCCACACAGGGCACCTACTACATAAGGCCATCTGGCAAAGACTGGGAAATGTAGCACATCTACCTAACACATAGAAACAACACAGAGGAAAATTGACAGCAATGTCATATCGTAGGCCAGTGGTAATGGAAACAAAGAAACAAAAAATTATTAAGAAATCAACCAAGCGAAAGGTATTCTCCTGTGAAAGAAAATGTTGCCTGCAGGAGCCGAAGTGGTGATGTTTCTTGATTGCGGATTGCATACCATTTTCTGATCATTTCATGATGTTTTCACCTTTTTACACTGTTTATAGGACATTTATAAAACCTTGAAAGGTGTAAAGAAACTAATGAATCAAACACAGTCACCTGTCATCGTATTCTCTCCATCCAAATTAAAGGAGACAAAGCGTTATTCTTTTGTGGCAGTGAGGCCTTTCCAGGCTGCAAGGGGTAAAAATCTCTGGATAGACATGGCAGATGGTTGAGCAGGAGAAAGAAAAGAAAACAACAACAATAACAGTAACAACAAGACAAAATTCGCAGTATAAATGCTATGAAAGGGGTAGAGGATGCTTTTGTTCTTCCTTCCTTCCTTCCTTCCTTCCTTCCTTCCTTCCTTCCTTCCTTCCTTCCTTGCTTCCTTCCTTCCTTCCTTTCTCCCTCCCTCCCTCCCTCCCTCCCTCCCTCTCTCTCTCCCTTCCTTCCTCCCTCCCTCCCTTTCTTTCTTCCTTCCTTTCTTTCCTTCCTTTTTTCCTTTCTTCCTTGTATTGGAGCGTAAGGTGATGCTTTTAAATGCAAGACCGCTGCTTGCCTTCCTGGCCACCTGAACAACACAAGGCACCTCCGCAGACTGTCATGGATTATTTTCTTTCACCGTGACAGGAAGAAAATATTTCATAGGGCCGAACTCTGGCTTTTCACACTGCAGGCAACCCTCTCCCCAACAGACGCAGGCACTCCTTTATTCCGAGTCAAGAAGAGAGTGTTCCGATTCTGTTTTGGTTTCAGGCTCAGCGAGTCATTATTGTCATCATTTTTATTGTGGTCAAACAACGGGGTGTGTGTGTGTGTGTGTGTGTGTGTGTGTGTGTGTGTGTGTGTGTTACAGGGTGCTAAAAACAGACACTGCCCACAGTGGACCATTTGAAACTGGTAGATAAGAGTGTATGCAGTGCCCTGGCAGCTGAGTCTGTTCCCATCCTCCTGGTTGTCGTGTTCACTCTTTCTAGTCAGATGTGGAAAATGTCCCTCGAATCCCGACTCAGAATTGCCATGTGCCGAGTGAAGGAGTTCCCCCAAACCCCTCTGTCCCAGACCCCCTTTGCTCAGAGGTGCCATCTGTGGGGTTCTTTTGTGCATACACATCTTCCATCCTCTTTGGACGGGTGAGGAGATGGCACGTGACATTGCTAGTGAATTCCGAAGAATGAGACTGAGGATTTCCCATGGGAAGCGGGTGGTCACAGAGGGGACTGATCCATTCATCCACCTCTCCATCAGGGTGCTGGAAGACAACTGACGAGAACCTGCACCTGGAGCACAAGGCTGCTCTTTAGGGGTGTGCTTCCTGGGTCCATAACCCAGGGTGGAGTGGAGGAGTCAAACCATCCCCCACTGCCAGGCCTCCCTGGGCCTTTGCTCTAGGCCAGCATTGGGCCTCTGTGCATCCCCCTCCCCCTCCTCCGAGTTTGACTCATATGGTTGAGTGCATTTGCCTGAGTTGGGAAAAGTGGGGTGTGAAGGTAGAGGAAGACTAGATTTTCTTTGCCCTAGAAAGGCGGTTTCTCCAAAACGTTTTCCTTTCTCAAAGCTTGGAAGCTGCTGCCTGAGGGCAGGAGGCATGAAACAAAGGAAAAATGGCCTAGTCCTTTTTTCGGAGGACAGAGAAGCCCGAGGCTGGGTCAACTCTGAGCTTTCTGCATTCGAATGAAGCTATCGAATGAGGCCCATTGGAATGAATCCACCGGACCTTCCCTACACACCCCAAACTCCCATTCCCTCCCTGCCAAATTTGGGAATGGATAGAGAGGTGCTTCATCCTCAGGGGTGAACTAGGTCCCTGGTCTTCAGGAAAATCAGATGAGGAGAGGTACAGCTGAGTTGGTATCTCTGGCGGAGAAGTCGAGGTGGATGGGTGTTTGTGGATGGGTGTTTGTGGATGAGGGTAGATTTACTCTGGGACCACACTCCCGTAGACTTCTCTGGCCCAGAACAGGGTAGGGGGGCTGTGGGCCTGGGGAAGGAGGAATGGGAAGCAGGAGCAGCTCTGGCCAGGGACTGCAGGACTGGGTCCCTGTCACTACCTGCCTGCCTGCCTGGGGGCTGCTGGAGGCTCCTGCAACTGAGTTCATTCTGGGTACTTTCTATTGTGATTCCCAAGGTGCCAGTTGCTGGGTCAATGGGAGCTAAACTCCTCTCCCTGTCTATTTCTGAAAAGGCCAAAGTTTGAGCTGCTACCGATTCTTCTGAGTTTGAGGTTGTTGGACTGACCCGCATTCCCCTACCTCCAGAACTCCTTCTTGCACAGACACCTTCATTTTAAGAGTTCTCTCCCACTTTGTCCAGAAAACAAACAGATGAAGGGATGGCAACCCCCCTCCCCATGACCTCCCCAGAAATACCTAACCCACCCATCTACCAAAATCCAGCTCATTTTCTGTTAGAGAATCACTCTCTTCAATACATAGATAGATAGATAGATAGATAGATAGATAGATAGATAGATAGATAGATAGATAACCAACCAACCTTAAGCTCAATGACTGACTATCACCCCCCTTCCTCTGGCAGGAAGCAGTGTTTATTGATGCCTGCACAGGCTCAGTGGATTCTAATCCAAAGGTTAAGCCCCAATTGTAATATAACAGGCAGTTTTATACAGTCTTTTTTTATTCCTACACAGCTACAGAGATAAGGAAGAACATTAATTGGTTGGCAAGCCATGAAACAATGGTGTGACTTAGAGAGTCCTTGAGGTAGGGGAGATAGCTATGAGAAAAATGTTAGCTGGACCCTGAACATGCCTATCTTGTCTGATCTCGGAAGCTAAGCAGGGTCGGGCCTGGTTAGTACTTGAATGGGAGATCACCTAGAAAGATCAGGTGTTGTAGGTGTGAAAAATAAAAAAATAAGGGATTGTAAACTGACAAGGTCCTTGCAATCTGTGAGGTCAACCAAGGGTTGCCTCACCTAAAATCTGAAAAAAAAATGTTAGCTGGAGAGTACTTGAGGTAGGGGAGAGGGCAGTTAGGAATGAACTGGCTAGAGTAGGAAATGGCCAGGCAGGGTCAGCCTGCGACAGCACAATCCCACCCCTGGATGGATCTGATCTTAGCCTTGCATGACTACACTGCCCAGGTGAGCCGGAAACTAGAGACTGTCTTCGTGAGTGGCCCAGTGGTAGCACCGTACATTAAACACCACCCAGATGTCTAATCGGCCACAGCCCTGGTACGCAAAGTGCTGATGGGTATGTACCTCTGATGAAATCGGCACTCTTCCGCCAACCCCGGCCCCTCTAAGCCATCTAACCTTAGTTCTCCCTCTTTTTGCCTGATTGGTCTTGCCTGATTGTTCCTGGAGAAATTAGATTCCATCCTGCCAGAGCCAAAAATATGTATGACCATGTCCATCTTCTCTGCCCACACCCATCCCATCCCTTTCAGTCCTGTCCTGTCAGAAAAATGTTTCTCTCCCTCCCTCCCTCCTCCTGTTCCAAAGCCAGACCCGAGAGACAGGATGCAAAGAACACCAGAATATCATTTTCAGTGACGGATAGAGATCACCCCCGACCTCTCCTGTGCCAGGAGGAGGAGGTGAATGACGTTCTTCTCCTTCAGGATAGGAGATAGAGAATGAGAGAAATCTGTACACACAGACCACATTGAGAAAGAATTCTCATCTTCCTTGAGCCTCCCCTCCTAGTTTAGTGACTTTTCCACCATCGCCTCTCTCTGTTTGACCCAACAAAAAAGCATCAAGGTTCGGCAACTTCTCCGGGTCTCCTCTGGTTTTCTGAGGTAGACTCCCCCCAGTCATGTAAACACAAAAGGAACAAGATCTGTGCACTTTTCTTCTGCTCATCTGTCCTGTGTCTATCGAATTCTCAGGTCCGCCCGGTCCTGACTCCTAAGAAGGTGGAGATCAGGTTTTGGCTTGGTGATGTCTTCCTTTTCAACATCTTTGGATTTGACTTCCATCCTTGTCTTGATTCTTCAGTATGCTGACATGCTCTCTCCTCTCTTGACCTGGTCAAAGGACTCTAGGACTATGGGAAGTGTCTTTCAAAAGGAAATGTACAGGCTCTTTCCACTCTACCCACCCACACATCCATTCACTCACATATAGCCATATCCATCTGTCTGGTCATCTGTCTGCCCCGTCTGCCTATCCATCCTCCTCATGCACCCATATCCATCCATCCATCCATCCATCCATCCATCCATCCATCCATCCATCCATCCATCCCACTCCTTGGTAGAGACGGATCCCCATGATTCAAAAACTTTCCACGCAGAAACCTGCATGCTGAAACTCCAAGAGGCTTTCTTCATAACTGCCAGGACTCCAAGGCCACCGAGATTCCCTTTGAGAGTGAACACACAGACTGTGGTATGTCCCGGTGGGTGACAGAATGTGCATTGCCCGGCGCTCCTGAGAAATGGCAGCTCTATGCTATGGGAGCTGTGAGGGGGCCTGTGGGCACCCTTCGATGCACGTGACCGTGTGAAAGAAGCCCGTCTGAAAAGGCCATGGACACATGCGGTGGATGATGAATCGGTGGAGCGCAGAAAGTTCTGAAGGCAGCGAGTTCTATACGATACCAGCGTTGTAAGATACATCTGTCAACATCCGTGGATTGCCTGTACGACACCCGGACTTGAACCCAAATGTCAACTCTGGACTCTGGGTGATCGCGATGTAGTTTTGTGGACTGGGACAGACACACCGCTCTGGGATGGGGGCGTCAATAGGCTGGTGGGGGAGTGGAAGGCTCTGAGTCTCAACTACCTGAGGCCCCCAGTTCAACAGAGGATACCCTCTCATTGGGCAGGACTCTCTAAAGGCTTAACGGTTTCCTCCTAGACACCGGACCGGGAGTCACCCTCTCTCTCTCTCTTGGGAAGGTGCAAGTTCTGAACATCTCAGACCTGCCTGGGGGTCAACCCTCTCAAGCACGATCCTGCAGCTGAGTTTTCTGGGTCCTGCGGTCCTTGCAAGTGGCGGTCGTCCTTGGTTTGTGCGTTTGGAAAACACCAGCCCATCTTTCAGAGTGGCTGTGCCGTTTGATGTCAACACTAGTGTCATGTGAGAGTGACTCGGTTTCACTACTGCTTGACCTCACAGGCAGTTTGCTACTATCCCCCATCTCTATTCTTTCCTTCCTTCCTTCCTTCCTTCCTTCCTTCCTTCCTTCCTTCCTTCCTTCCTTCCTTCCTTCCTTCCTTCCTTCCTCTTTCCTTCCTTCCTTCCATCCATCTTTTCTCCATTTTTTTTTCTTTAAGACCATACCACTGCTGTGGTTTGAGGGTACCTCTTTCTTTGATCGCTTCACACTCTTCAGAAGGTATTTTGCAGAGCTTTGTTTTCTAATTTTGACAACTGTCTATGTCTTTGTTTCTTCTTCTGGATCATAGTTTTGAGGCCAAGTCTTAAAATCTCTTGGCCTGGGCCTAGATCCCAAAATTTCCTGAGATTCCTGAGACACACACGCACACACAGCCACCTCCTTCCCAAGGTGTGTTCTAGTTTTCCATTTTATTCAGAGGGTGTGCTCCATTTCAAGGTTTTCTCAGTTTGCTTTTGCCTGCTGGCTCGCACGCGAGCTTTGCCTTTGGATGTCTCATTGGACTATTCCCATTAGACATTTGACAGAGGTGCCATCTCGTGATTTGCTTTTGCACATTGGCCAACATCCTACAGTTTATTCACTGTATCTGCATTAAGTACAAAGCTCGCCGGCCGCCTGTTCCATCAGCGATCAGAACATAAATAGCAACTGCACGTCAAAGAGGATCAACCGATCTTCCTTCAGACCCTTCCAGGGATTGTTCCAGGCATATGTTACCTGGGTGCCCCTCTCTTCATCTCCCTCTCCCTCTCCCTCTGTCCCTCTCCTCCCTCTGTCCCTTTCCTCCCTCTGTCCCTGTCCTCCCTCTGTCCCTCTCCTCCCTCTCCTTCTCTCTCTCTCTCTCACACACACACGCACACGCACGCACGCACACATACACACACCACCACCACCACCACCACCACCAGAGCCAAGTGCGTGTGTAGTCAAGCCACCTACTTGTCTCTCCGTCACCAGGGATAATACAAAGGGAACATTGTCAAAGAGAGGTGAAATGGCACAGAGATGTTAAAGGTGCAGACGCTAGGTGTGAAGGGTTCTGATGGGATCAGAAGGTAGCTGAGCGTGGGCGTGACAACAGCGCCACCCCGTGAGAGGCTGTGGACATGCGACCGACTGTGGGGACTGCAACTGGATTCATTTAATGAATGGCTTTCGGTGCTCCCCACCCCCACCCGCTTTACATTTTGGGGTTGTGATCGACATTGTTGTCGTTACAGTAAGTCGTGCTGAAATCTACGGCCGACGTTATGTAGTTTATAAATATGATGTGTTAATCCAGGCTTTGTAGGCTTAACCAAAACATTTGAAGCAGGTCAAAAGAAATAAGCCAGGCAAGTAAGTCTTTTTAAGATAGAGAAGATGATGTTCTTCAGGACCTTGATCATATTGGACTTTGAACTGGTCCCTCCTTGGAATGATCCACCTAAGTTTTCAGGCTTCAGTTTCTGCCTTTGTTGACTCAGATGGGAGCCCTTAGAAGTGTAACTTGGGTGTATTCCACACCTATAGAACTTCTGAGAAAGTGGCTGTGCTTTCTCTCACCATCTTGCCCAAGGAGAAGGGGCTGGCCCCAATGGCACCTCATTTACAAGGTGTCTCCTCTATGGCAGGAAGTAAACTAAAGCAAGATCTCTGCCCAGCAGGAAGAATAACTCTGAAGCAATTGCATCTTTTCTTTGTGGGATTTTAAATTTGAGACCTGTAGAGTCCATCATCACTTGTCAATCTGAATAGAAGTGTAAGACAGGCAGAGAGAATACCCAGAGTCAGGATAAGCCATGACCAGGCAGAGGCTGGAGCTGCCAAGTCTCCATGACATCAGGCCCAGCTCTGGAAGAAGCAAAGGCCCACTTTTGTGAAGACACCAGGCTGGTAACTACCATGGCTATCTGTGAATGACCTTCCTTTTAGGCCCCATGTAGCCTAGTGAGGGCGCTTTTTATTCTTTCTCTTCCTGTCTCCTTAGCTAACCTAGAAGAACCTAATTAACATATTAAATTAAAGCCTCTTTCCTTCTAATATTCTAGAATTATACTGAGCACACTAAACAATCATTAATTCAGACTGCTTGTTCCAAATTTCTAATTATACCATTTGGCCTAATGTTTATTTTCCTCAGAAAATTGTATTGTAAGTAGCTCTAATTAAAGAAAGAGGGGCTGAGGAATTGTTCAACATATTTAAAAGAACAAGCTGTTAATGTAATATGTTAATTAAAATTATTAAAAATTTATTTCCTAAGGAACTTCAATTAGGTAGAATGAATAAACATTGCTAAATTTTATGCTTTTTTTCCAACAAATATTTACTGATCCTCCCTGTGGGTCCACATACTGTGCTGAGTACCAGAACATGAAAAGTTGACATAAGCAGAGCTATTTTAAAGTAGAGCTAGAGCAGCCATTGCAGAAAAATTGACTTGCAAGTCTTACTCCTTGAAACTTTGGAATGTTTGAACGGGGCAAAATGACTTTTGGACTAGGCCAAACCAACATTGTCTTACAAACAAGTGTTTGTAAAGCTAACAGGAAAGTGAACATTCTAACCACAAGGACTAATGATAATAGACATTCTTTAGAATCAGTAACAAGTCATGTACAGCTAAAGAGTAACCTAGCTTGTTAGCACCAATAGAAACTTCTTACTTCTATTCATTAAATTATTTGCTTTACTTTTTTCATAAAAAAAACCCTTGCCTTCACCTCATAATCAGAATATAATTAGGGTTTCTGCCTGAATCTATGCCTCTGAATTTCAATTTTCTTTTTTTTAATCTCAAACACTTGTTGCTTCTTACATTGGCTTTCTATTTTCAAGGTTAACAAGAACATAGAAACATAAAATCAATCAAATATGTCATACCGCATGTTAATTTAAAAAAAAAAGTGCAACTTAAGAATGATCTTGGTGTGTTGGTTTTTGTCACCCACCAGTTATTGTGTATACACATTCATACACGTATGTGTGAGGACAAGCATAGAAGAGGAGTATTTCAGTTGCTCTGTGGGCAAAATCTAGAGAGACTTCCTAGAGCTGACTGGTGTAAGTTTTAAAAATGGATCTAGGTAACTAGATAGAGATAAAGAGAGGGCATCTCAAGAAAAGCATTTCAGGCAACTACAAAGAGTTCAGTGGGACTGGGACTCAGAGTCAGTAATAGTGGGAATATTGTCAGTTCTCATTGTTAGCCCTAGTCATCTTCTGTTTTGTTCTAAGAACTTACTGTGAACACTGATTTGGTAAATACTGAATCATTGCTCCTGGGGAAACACAGGGTTAGACTCCTGGGGGACTATGGTCACAATATTTTTGTCAACCAAAATGCCATGTGTGCATATAGGTTTGTCAGCATCCTTTTAAAAGAAGATGGTCCCATCAGCACTGGACACCTGCTTGTCCACACAACACTTTCATACATAACACTTAGCAGGTATTTAAAAAATTCTTTCAAAGCCTCTGGATCTGCAGAACCTCCCTCTCCTGCAAGTTTAAATTTTTTCACACCATGTCATTGCCTTTTGAAATGTAAGAACACTAGCCAAGGAGTGTTTAATATTTTCCTGGCCATAATTTTCTTTAACTTTCCTCACAACAACACTTCTCACTACACCTTTTTTTTTTAAATGGCTGTCATCTCTCAAATCCACAAATTTAGCCACTTTTCCGTCTTTTCCACAGTTTCATCATGCACTATGGGTGTTAGTTTAGCACTTTCCTGAGGAGCCTCATGTACAGATTGGTAAATTTCCTCTTTTTTTCTCTAGATGGCAGTTTTGTTAATTCATTAACAGTGAACTCAGGGCCAACAACATTACAAGATGCGTCTGAACAGAGCTTGTCTAACACATGTATTCTTTTTAAGGCATTTTACAGCCTTCTTGCCCTAAGGTTCATTAGACAGCACTTAAGCATTACATGTGGAGGCCATTTTAAATAGTGAAATCACCAACAAAAAGCACAAATATGTGAAAAACATGACACTAAATAGACCAAAAAAGAACACTTGTTTTGTATTTTTATGATTTTTTTATTTTTATAAGAACACTTGTTTATAGTAGGAAAGTGGAACAAGAAGGCAAAACAGCATCTTATTAGTGCTCTCCTGGGAACCTGGGTATTGAGTAACTCAAATCCTCCCAGGCTTCTGCACATGTTTAGAATGATGATGAAAGTGCCACAAGTATTAATTTTGAAGTTGAAAATAAATGTTAGCAAGAAGGCGAATTTGCAAATATGAAATTCAAGAATAATGAAGATCAACTCCAATACTATAGAAGCAGATGGAGGCCTGTTGCTGAGTGAGAAGGCTCTTATCCTGAAAGCCATGGGTTGCCACTGTTGAATATACTCAAAAAGAATCAGACTTTGGTTAAAAACAAATGACAAATATCAATTAAAGGGTCTTTTTTTTTCTTTTTAGTTTCAAGTATATAGTACATTGGTTAGACATTTATGTATTTTATAAAACGATCTCCCTAATTGCTCCTTCTCTCCTCTGGTTTTCAGCCTAGCCAACATATTAATGCTAACTGCATTCGCTATTACAGGGTCTTAGAGTTTGCAAACGGGAAACACAGAAAAGCAGAAACCCAGAAGTATTCCAAACAGAAAAAAAAGTTAGGAATACTTATAGAAAAAGTCATATCCTTGAGAATAATCAGTACTACATTCTTAGCCCTAGGATTGGTCCAAGACAGGTATCAGTTAGATGTCAGGTTGTCTGGATGATGGGGGTCAGATGGTTTGGTCCTTTAGGGGGTAGTCAGAGAGTTATCTCCTGGTAGATAAATGTTGGGGTATTGACACAGGACTGGAAAGTTCAAAAGTTAAAAATTCCCAGTCTAGTTAAACCAAAGAAAAGAATAGTTTCCTCATGACTCAAATTTCATTATGTTAATAATTTAGCAGCTTGTTTAAAGTGATTCCACTTTGGTTTTTTCCTACCTTCACTCTTTTCTTTATTTTCCCTATTTTAAAATAATTATAATATTTTTTATTTTTCAATTATAGTTGGCATACAGTATTATATTAGTTTCAAGTATACAACATAGTGATTAGATATCTATATAACCTAGTACCCCTCTCACAGTATAACATAGTTATTACAATATTATTGACTATATTCCCTATGCCAGAGGTCCCAAACCCCTGGGCCATGGCCTGTTAGGTTGTACAGCAGGATGTGAGTGACGGGCAAGCGAGTGAAGCTTTGTCTGTATTTGCAGTGGCTCCCCAGCTCTAGCATCACCAACTCAGCTCCACCTGAGATCACCAGGCATTAGATTCTCATAGGAACGTGAACCCTATTGTGAACAGAATGTGCAAGGGATCTAGGTTGCTCGCTCTTTATGAGAATCTGATGACCCAATGATCTGAGGTGGAGCTGAGGCAGTGATACTAGCACTAGAGAGTGGCTGCAGATACAGATTAACATTAGCAGAGAGGTTTGACCATAATAAATAATTGCTTGCAGACTCATATCAAAATCCTATCAGCCAGTGACAAAAGACAACAAGCATCTGGTAGTAGGCTTTATAATGGCAAGTGAGTTGATGTACTTCAATTGTACAACTGCAGCTGGTGGCATCTGATTCTGCATTATGTCGAGCTATATAATTATTTCATTATATATGAAATATATTACAATGTAATAATAATAAAATAAAGTGCACAATAAATGTAATGCACTTGAATCATCCTGTAACCAGCCCCTCCACCTTCCCTTCCCGGTCTGTGGAAAAATTGTCTTCCACAAAACCGGTTCCTGGTGCCAAAAAGGTTGGATATCGATGTCCTATGCTATACATTATATCCCCATGACTATTTTGTAACTACCAATTTATACTTCTTAATCTCTTCCCCCTTTTTCATCAACCCCCCAACCCCTCTCCCATCTGATAAACTTCGAAATGTTAAAATATTCTCTGTATCTATGAGCTTTTTTCTGTTTTTTTTTTGTTTGCTTGTTTATTTGTTTAGTTTATACATTAGATTCCACATGTACATGAAATCATATATCATCTATCTTCATCTATCTGACTTACTCCACTCAACACACTACCCTCTAGGTCCAATATAAAATGTCACTTTTATCCCATTACTTTTGCCCTGTATGTCTTTTAATCTGAAGTGAGTCTCTTGTAGGCAGCATATGTAAGAGTCTTTTTTCTTATCCATTCAGCCACTCTATCTTCTGACTGGAGCATTTAATTCTTTTTCATTTGAAGTACTCATTGATAGATACATAGTTATTGTTATTCTTTATTCTTATTTTTGATACATATTTGTTCCTTCTTCTTAAAGAAGTTCCTTTAACATTTCCTGTAATATTACCTTGATGATGATGAACTCCTTTAGCTTCTTCTTTTCTGGGAAGCTCATTGTCTGTCCTTCAATTCCAAATGATAACTTTGCTGGGTAGAATAATCTTGGTTGTAGGTCCTAAGTTCTCATCACATTAAATATTTCCTGTCAGTCCCTTCTGGCTTGCAAAATTTCTGTTGAGAAATCAGCTGACAGTCTTATGGGAGCTCCATTATTGCTTTTCTCCTGCTGCTTTTAAGATTCTCTCTTTGTATTTAATCTTTGGCAATTTAATCATGATGTGTCTTTGTGTGAGCCTCTATGGATTCATCTTGTTTGAGACTCTCTGAACTTCCTGGGATTGTATGTCTATTTCTTTCACCAGGATAGGGAAGTTCTCTGTCATTATTTCTTCAGATAGGTTTTCAATTTCTTGCTCTCTCTTCTCTTCTTCTGGTACTCCTATAATGCAAATGTTGTTACATTTGATGTTGTCCCAGAAGCTCCTTAAACTATCCTCATTCTTTTTTTTTTTTTTTTTGGATTCTTTTTGTTGTTGCTGTTGCTGCTCTGAATGGGTGTCCTCCACTACCCCATCATCTATATCAGTGATTCGATCCTCTGGTTCATCCACTCTGTTGATTTCCTCTAATATACTCTTCATCTCAGATATCATATTCTTCATTTATGACTGGTTCTCTTTTAAGTTTCCATCTCCATTTTTACGTATTTTTAAAATATCTTTGTTAAAGTGCTCACTGAGTTCATCTACTCTTTCCCTAAGTTCCTTGAGCATCCTTATAATCAATGTTTTGAACTCTGCATCTGGTAGATTGCTTGTCTCCATGTTGTTGAGTTCTTCTGCTGGAGCTTCATTCTGTTTTTTCCTGTGGGATATATTTCCTTGTCTTCCCATTTTGGCTGCCTCCCTGTGTCTGTTTCTATGTATAAGGTAGGGTTTCTAAGTCTCCCAGATTTAGTAGAGTGGCTTTATGTATTAGGTGTCCTGTGGGGCCCAGTGACACAGTCTCAGATGGATCCATCTACAGACCAAGTTCAGCCACAGCCTGTGCACCTTCGGGCCACCTTGTAAGAATCACCAAACAATCCACGTATGGCTGCCACTCGTGTTGGGCTTCAGGCTCGAGAAGCCAAGCCTAGTACTGAGCCTGGCTGCTGTTAGTTTGGGGCTTGGGTCAGCAAGAGGGACAGGGAACGCTGAGGCCTGATGCTGTTTCTTTGGGTATTGTGAGCCTTTGAGATATTTTAAGAAAATCCACAGCAAGAGCCAAGACAAGCCATTTGTATAGAATAAACCACTGGAAGCTGCTTGAGTGGGCCCACAAGATGGGAGAGGTGGAGTTTCAGGGAATTACCTCAGCAGAGTGACTTGTTTTATCCAGGTTGTTGGCGACAGCCTGCTTCCATATGCGAGGACTGGGGAGGGCTCTACAAAGTAACAATGGATACTGCCAGCACATCTGTCCAAGAGAAAACTGCCCTTCCAGACCTCGCCCTGAAGCCTGACAACACAGTGTTTACCCTTATGTCCTTAGCTCTCCTTAAGCAGCTGCCCCAGTGCTGGAGCCCAAAGTGAGTGAGTCCATCAGCAAGTAAGAACAGGTGTGGACCGTTTAAGAGAAATTACTGAAACTCCCACAGCTCTCCCTCTCACTCAGCTGCAACCTCCACTGTTTTTCTACAGCCTGAAGTTGTGGGGACTTCTCTTCTCAGCACTGGAAGCCTGAGCTGGGAAGCCCAATGTGAAGCCAGGACCCCTCACACTTCAGGTGGGGGATGGAGCTCTGCAGAGAGGATAACCTTCCTCTTTCTCAATTGCCACACGTGGTTGTGGGACCAGGCCATATCATGTCATTGCCCCTCCTACTGGTTTGAGGTGAGCTGTTATTTTTGTCCCTAATTGTAGAGCTTCTGTTCAGTCAGACCTCAGGTGACTCTGTATGCTGGTTGCTCTATAGTTTTATTATAATTTTGGTGTGATCTTGAGAGGTGATGTGCGTAGCCTATAACTTCTACACATCTTGACCCAGAATGACCTTCTTTCCCTTTCTTATTTTTATTTTTATTTATTTATTTGTTTGTTTGTTTGTTTAATGGTGACATTGGTTAATGAAATCCAATAAGGTTCAGCTGTACACTTTAACAGTAAGTCATATATAGATTTACACTGTGTTTACCTCCCCTAGTTAGATTTTTTTCTGTCACCATATATTTGACCCTCTTTTTCCTGGCTATCTTCTCCCTCTGCCCTCCCATCTACCCTCTGGTAACCACTGGTCTATTGTCCTTGATCATGAGTCTCTGTTTTTTGTCCTGTTCATTTGTTGCTTTTAGGTTTATATCTCAAATATAAGTGATATCACATGATTTTCAACTTTTTGTGTATGGCTTATTTCACTTAGCATGATTATCTTGAGGTCCATCTATGTTATCACAAATGGCAGTATTTCATCTCTTTTTACGGCTGAGTAATATTTCATTGTATATATGTACCACAGCTTCTTTAGCCAATCATCTATCATAGGTCATTTTGATTGCTTCCATGTCTTGGCTATCATGAATAATGCTGCTATGAACATTGACATGCAAATATCTTTTCAGATATGGGTTTTCAAGTCTTTGGGGTAAATACCCAATAGAGAGATTGCTGGGTCATATTGTAAATCAATTCCTAGTTTTTTAAGGAAACTGCATACTGTTTTCCATAGTGGCTGTACCAATTTGCAGTCCCACCAGCAGTGTATGAAGGTTTCTTTTTCTCTGCATCCTCTCTAATACTTGTTATTACTTGTCCTGTTGATTATAGCTATTCTAACAGGTATTAGATGGTATCTCATTGTGGTTTTGATTTGCATTTCCCTAATAGCTAGCAATGTTGAGCATCTTTTAATATTTTTGTTGGCCATTTGTATGTCTTCTTGGGAGAAGTGTCTGTTCAGGTCCTCTGCCCATTTTTTGATTGGATCATTTGTTTTTTGTGGTTATTGAGTTGTATGAGTTCTTTGTATATTTTAGATATAGGACTTTATTGGAGGTGTTGCTTGCAAATATATTTTACCATTCAGAAGGTGGTCTCTTTACCTTGTCGACGGTTTCTTTTGCTGAGCAGAAGCCTTTTAGTTTGATGTAGTCCCATTCATTTATTTTTTGCATTTACTTCCCTTGCCTTTGAGGTCAAATTCATAAAATTGTCTTTAAGTCCAAGATCCTTGAGTTTAGTTCCTATGTTTCTTCTATGCATTTTATCATTTCAGGTTTTATATTCAGGTTCTTAATCCATTTTGAATTAATTTTGGTATGTGGTAATAGAAAACAGTGTAGTTTAATTCTTTTGCAAGTGACTTTCCAATTTTCCCAGCACCATTTACTGAAGAGGTTTTTCTTTCTCCACTGTATGTTTTTGGCTTTGTTGTCAAAAATTATTTGCCCATATAAATATGCGTTTACTTCTGGACTCTCAATTCTGTTCCACTGGTCTGTGTGACTCTTTTGCTACCAATACCATGCTGTTTTGATTACTGTCACTTTGTAGTATAATTTGAAATCGGGCAGAGTGATTCCTCCAGCCTCATTCTTTTTTTCTCGGGATGGCTTTGGCAATCCAGGGTCTTTTATGTTTCCATACAAATATGATGATTTTTGTTCTATTTCTTTCAAGAATGCAGATGTGATTTTAATGGAGATTGCATTAGATAATATGGTCATTTTAACTATGTTGATTCTTCCAATCCAAGAACATGGAATATCTTCTCATTTCTTTATATCTTCTTCAATTTCTTTAATAGGGTCTTATAGTTTTCATCATATAGGTCCTACACATTTCATTAGATTTATCTTAGGTATTTTATTCTTTTGTTGCAATTGCAAAAGGAATTATATTTTCCACTTCTTTTTCTGACACTTCATTATTGGAGTATAGGAATGCTATAGATTTTTGAATATTGATTTTGTATCCAGAAACTTTACAGTATTTGCTTATTGTTTCTAGTAGTGTTCTTGTGGAGTCTTTAGGGTTTTCTATATAGACAATCAGGTCATCCGCAAATAGTGGCAGCTCAATTTCTTCGGTTTCTATTTGGATGCCTTTTATATCTTTCTTTTGCCTGATGGCACTCACTAGGACATCCAATGTTATATTGATTAACAGTGGCAATAGTGGACAACCTTGCCTTGTTCCTGATCTTATAGAGAAGGTTTTTAATTTTTCTCCATTAAGTATAATGTTGGCTAAGGATTTGTCATATATGGCCTTTATGATGTTAAGGTACTTTCCTTCCCTATTAATTTTGTTAAAGTGTTTTGATCAAAATGAATGCTGTATCTTGTCAAAAGCTTTTTCTGTAACTATTGATATGATCATATGATTCTTATATATTTTAAAAATTTTTAATTTTAATTAGTTTCAATTATACAGTACATTGGTTAGACATCTATATAGTTCATAAAATGATCCCCCCAATTGCTCCCTCCCTCTCCTGACCCTCCGCCTAACCAACATATTAATGCTAACTGCATTCCCCCGGCCATGCTCCCCATCCCCATGACCATCTATCAGCTACTAATTTGTACTTCTTTAACCCTTCACCCCATTCTCCCATACCCCCAAACCTCCCTTCCCTCCATCCATCACCAAATTGTCCACTATATTTGCAAGTCTATTTTTGATTAGTTTGTTCTTTTTTTTCTTAGATTCCACATATAAGTGAAATTATATAATGTTTATCTTCCTCTGACTTAAATATTTTCTAGGTCCATCAAAGCAATGTATTTTTCCATCCCCTTTCTTTTCATATGTAGGGGTCTTCTTTTCTATTCCTTTTGGCCACTCTATCTTTTGTAGGAGCACCTAATTATTTTCCATTTAAGGTACTTATTGATAGGAATGTAGTTGTTACCATTCTTTATTCCTGTTTTTGATACATGTTTTTTCTTCTTGAAGAAGTCCTTCCAACATTTTCTGTAATTCTGGCTTGGTGGTGATAAATTCCTTTAGCTTATTTTTGTCTGGGAAGCTCTTTATCTGTCCTTCAACTCTAAATGATAGCTTTGCTGGATAAATTATTCTTGGTTGTAGATCCTGGGTCTTCATCCTGTCGAATATGTTTTCCCAAGCCCTTCTGTCCTGCATAGTTTCTTTTGAGAAATCAGCTGCCAGTGTTATGGGTGTTATCTTATAAGTAATTATCTGTTTTTCTCTTGCTACTTTTAATATTTTTTCTTTGTATTTAATCTTTGGAATTTTAACTATGTTATGTGTGGGTATGGGCCTTTTTAGATTCCTGATTTTTGGAATTCTCTGAGCTTCCTGGGGTTGTATGTCCATTTCCTTCACCATGTTAGGAAAGTTTTCCATCATTATTTCTTCAAACAGCTGTTTAACATCTTGATTTTCCTCAGTTATGCCGATCAGATGGATATTTGGACCCTTGTTAGTGTCTCATGTGCTCCTTAAATTATTATATAGTCTTGGCATCTTATCTCTTACCATTCTGCTTGCATGTTCTCGGCTTTTCCATCATCTAGATAAGGCATTTGATCTTTTTCTTTGTTCACTTTGTTTATTTCATTTTTTTTAACTTTTTTAAACTAAGTTTGTTTATTCCATTTAATATAATTCTCATCTCAGAAATATATTCTTCAATTCAGACAGGTTCCTTTTTATAGTTTCAATTTTTATGTTTTTTATCTCTTTGTTGAATTTATCTACACTTCCCAAAAATTAATTGAGCATCTTTATAGTATTTTGACTCTGTATCTCTTAGATTACTTGACTCCATTATATCTGGATCTCTGTTCTGTTCTCTCACATGGTTTCTGCCTCTTTGTCTTCCCGTTTTGGCTGCCTTTCTATGTCTGTTTCTATGTACTAAGCAAAGCTCTTAAGTCTCCCAGTCTTATTAGTGTGGATTTGTGAAGTAAGTATCCAGTGGCACAGTCCTGAAAGGGATTCAGTTGCAGGCCAAATTTAGCCTGAGCCTCTATCTCTCCAGGGCCACTTGATAAGATTCAGCAAACAATCCACAGATGCTGTGCTTATAGTTGCCTCAAAAGGCTACACCAGAAACTGAGGCCAGCTGGCTCCAGTGTGAGTCTAGGCACTGCTCAGCAAGGAGCACCTGATTTGCTGAGGACATACCTGGATGTGGCTTGGGTGGGGCCACGAGTTGGGGGATGCGGAGTTTTAAGGAATCCTCTAGGTGAAGTGACCTCTGTTATCCAGTTTGATGATGTCTCTGCTATGGAGGGGCTGTGCCCATACCCTGGGAGGGGTGAAGACTGAACAGGGAACAATGGATACCTCTGGTTCTTCTGGGCAGAGCAAATCTCGCCTCAGCCCTCACTCCGACAATGCTTCTCTGTAAGTCCTTAGTGCCCCATGTGCACAACCGAATCTTGGTGCTCAGACTGAGCAGGTCCATCACCGCGAAACTCTGCTTGGGGACGTGGCCCCTTTAAGAGGCTTCTGCAACTGCCACTGTCCCAGTCTCCATCTCCTCAGCCACTCAAGACCAGGCATCCCCATGTCCTTGCCCTATCCTACCTTCTACCATTGCAGGGGGATTTCTGGGATTTCTCCCTATATGTATGGCTTGTTCATCAAGATTCCAGGTGATTTTTCCTTGCTGCTGCTCCTTGTTTCTGTCACAATTTTGATTTGGTTGCCAGAGGGATGAACAGAGCCTCTACCATCTATGTCACTTTTTTTTCTAATTCTGATTTTTATTTTTTAGTTTGTTTACATGGTGTATCACATTAATTGATTTGCATATGTTGAACCATCCCTGTGCCTCTGGGATGAATTCCACTTGATCATAGTGTATAATCTTTTTAATATGTGCTGTGTTCAGTTCGCTAGTATCTTATTTGGGATTTTGGCATCTGTGTTCATGAGAGATATTGGTTTGTAGTTTTGTTTTTTGTGTTATCTTTACCAGGTTTTGGTATGAGGGTAATATTGGCCTCATAAAATGAGTTGGGAAATATTGCATTCTCTTCAATTTTTGGAAGAATTTGAGGAGAATAGGTATTAAATCTTCTTTGAATGGTTGAATTCACTGATGAAGCCATTTGGTCCTGGACTTTTACTTTTTAGTAGGCTTTTGATGATTGTTTTAATGTCCATACTGCTGATCGGTCTATTTAGATTTTCCAGTTCTTTTTGATTCAGTCTAGGAAGGTCGTATTTTTCTAAGTACTGGTCCATTTCTTCTAGGTTATTAAATTTGGCATTATGTACTTTTTCATAGTATTCTTGTATGATCCTTTGAATTTCTGTGGTGTCTGTCATAATTTCCCCTCTCTCGTTCCTGATTTTGTTTATTTGTGTCTTTCTCTTTTTTCTTTAGTGAGTCTAGCCAGGGGTTTGTCAATTTTATTAACCTTAAAGAACCAGCTCTCTGTTGCATTTATTTTTTCTATTGTTTTTGTTGTTGTTTTCAATGTCATTTAATTCTGCTCTAATTTTGACTATTTCTTTCCTTCTGCTGACTTTAGGTTTCATTTGTTCTTCTTTTTCTAGTTTTTTTTAAGATGAAATGTTAGTTTTTTTTATTTGGACTCATTCTTGTTTTCTGAGGTAGTCCTGTAATGATATGAACTTTCTTCTTATTGCCACTTTTGCCATGTCTCAAAAGTTTTGATATGTTGTATTATCATTATCATTCATTTCTATGTATCTCTTGATCTCTCTTTTGATATCTTCTCCAACCCAATCATCCTTCAGTAGTATGTTGTTTAATCTCCATGTATTTGTGGTTCTTCCAACTTTCTTTTTACATTTGACTCTAGTTTCAAAGCATTATGGTTAGAGAATGTGTTTGGTATGATTTCAACCCTCTTATATTTGTTGATGCTATCTCTGTGTCCCTGTATGTGGTCAATCTTTGAGAATGTTCCATGTGCACTAGAGAAGAATGTATAAGCAGCTGTTTTGGGATGGAAGGCTCTGTAAATATCAATTATGTCCAGTTGGTCTAATGTGTCATTTAAGGATGTTATTTCAATATTGACTTTCTGTTTGGATGATCTGTCTATAACCGACAGTGAGGTACTCAGAACCCCTGCCATGATAGTGTTTTGGTCTGTTTCTCCATTTAGTTGTTAGTAATGGCTTTGCATATTCTGGAGCTCCCTGATTGGGAGCATGGATGTTAATAAGTGTTATATCTTCTTGTTGCATAATTCCCTTTATCATTATGAAGTGTCCCTCAGTATCTTTTTTTACCTTTTTTATTTTGAAGTGTATTTTGTTTGATATTAGTACCTCTACTCCCACTTTTCTCTGAATTCCATTTGCTCGAAATATCTTTTTCCACCCTTTCATTTTGAGTATATATTTGTCTTTTGAACTGAAATGTGTCTCCTGCAGGCAGCATCAGGTTGGATTTTGTTTTTTTGATCTACTCTGCAGCTCTGTGCCTTTTTATTGATGAGTTCAGTCCATTTACATTTAGGGTAATTATAGCTATTTTACCTTTGCTTTCTGTTAGCTCAGTGTTTCCATTGCTTCTTTGTCCTTGTGTTTCTGTTTTGTTTGTTTGTTTGTTTGTATTTTGGTTGGCTTTTGTGGGGTTTCTCTCTGGTTCTTTATTATGTCATATACTTCAGTTCTGAATCTTTGGTGTGTGGTTACCATTACGAATATATAAGGAATAGTTATATTGTCCATTTTCTTCTGTGTGTGCTTTATCTGCATTTCTTTTTGAGAGTATGGATCTTTAAATCCTCCCCTCTTCTGTTATTGTTGTCTCAGTCTGTCCCTATATATGCTGAACATTTATTACTATCTTGCTATAGCAATTCTCTTCTTTTTGTTTAAGCTTGTAATACCCTGTTCTTAGTAAGAGTTGCAATCCTCTGCTGCTATTTGCCTGATAGTCACCTTACTCCTAATTTTATATAATTTTTGGTCATCTTGTTTTAGGTGAGCTGACTCCTTTCAGTATTTCCTGTATTGCAGGCCTCGTAATGGAGAATTCCCTCAGTTTTTGTATATCTGGAAAGGTCTTTATTTCTCCTTCATATCTAAAGGAGATCTTAGCTGGACACATTATTCAAGATTGGTATTTCTTTTCACTTAATATATTGAATATTTGATTCCACTCCTTTCTGGCTTGTAAGTTTTGCTCTGAGAAGTCCAAGGATAATCTAATGAGTTTTCCTTTATAAGTTACCATTTTCTTCTCTCTCGCTGCCCTGAGAATTCTGTCTTTGTCATTGATTTTTGATAGTTTTAATACAATATGTCTTGGTGAAGGCCTTTGGGGTTGAGATAATTGGGTGTCTGTTGACTTCTTGAATTTCAAGCTCCAGTTTCTTCCTTTGCTTTAGGAAATTCTAGTCAACTACTTGTCTGAAAATGCTTTCTAGTCCCTGCTCTTTTTCCTTGCCTTTGATATTTCTCATTATTCTTATGTTTCCTCTCTTGATGGTATCAGCTAGTTCTTGTATTTCTGTTTCATTATATTTCATTCTTCAGTTTCTTTCTTCTTCCTTCTGATTTATTTTTAGATTTCTGTCTTCAATATCACTAATCCTTTCCTTCATTTGGTCGACTCTATTTTTCAAGCTTGTTATTTCATATTTCAACATTTGCAGTGTGTTCTTCATCTCCAGAAGTTCTATTGTTTTTTTGAGGGTTTAAATCTCCTTGCTAAAGAACTAATTCTGCTCATCTAGTCATTTTTTTTTCAATTTCTGAAATTGTTGATATGATTCGTTTTTGAACTCACTTAGTTTTTTCAGAAGTACCATCCTGAATTCTCTGTCATTTAAGTTGCATATGTCTATGTCTGTAAGCTTATTCTCTGGAGATTTTTCTCTTTCTTTCTGAAATGCCTTGTCATCTTGGTTGTTCATGGTGTTTAATGGACTATTTCTCCACCTGGGCATTAATGGAAGTGTATTCTACCTTTTTTAAGAAAGAAGATTTGTTATATAAAGGTCTCTCTTTAGTCTGTTGCAAAGAAGGTTTTTTTCTTTTGGTTTCCTGTAGGTGGCATCTAAGCCTCTTGGATCCCTGCTTTATATAAAGCCATAATAATGCCTTTTTCTCCTTACAGATGTTTAAATGTTCTCTCTACTTTCTGTCTCAGTCCCTGTCAGTGTTAGTGACAATTTCAGTACGTTTTGCTTAGATTCTCCTGGTCTCTGTAGTGTTCAGTCTCAGAGGATATGGGTGGAGGGACCCTCTGGGTTGGGGGTTGGAGGCTGTGGCTCAGCTTCAATTTTGCCACCATGGCTGGTAAAAATCAATCTCTGCCATCCAGTGTCTCTGCTTTCTGCCCGAATGACTGGGCCCTGCTGCCGACCATGTGGAGCTCACAGTTTTCTTAGGCAGGGCTGTTCTTGGAACTTACTGCACCTTCTCTCCTCTCCATTCTCCTGCAGGGAGCTCTGGCCAGATGTAAGAGGCAGCTTCTTTGTTTCTCCCAGCCTATGTCCAGACTCTCGTTGTTCTAACCTGTTGTAGCTCTTACTTGCAGAACCCATACTCAGACGTGAGCTTGGGTGTTTTTTGTTGAGTTTTACATGTTCAGCTTATTGTTGTTTTAAGGGGAGAAATCTGTGGATATCTCTCACTCCTTCATGTTTTTGATGTCAATCGTTGGCTAGCTGGGGGCTGGTGGACTTTAATCAGAAACGGTCTACATAGGATGAGATTTCTGTTGAAATTCTTCCCTAATTCACTTGCTTAGCTGACCATTTCTTGTACAACTTATGCCCATGTTCCATTTTCAAGTTTTCATCTAGATTATCTAGTAATTGGGTAGATAGGCTTAAGTCTGGAGTTGCTCCCTCTCTTAACATGCTACTCTTCTTCACAATCCCCAGGCCTCCTCCTCGCACACCACCACTTGACAGCAAAGTAAGCGCTGATGGCCAACTACAGACTCTAAGGTCCACTGTGGCCAACTCCAGTCAAGGTAGTTGCCTAGATGTAAGCTTGATGAGATCTAACCTCCCTGATCTTATTCCTCTGGCTATTGTTCCTCTAGGGGGAAGCAGAACAGGTGAGAAAAACTGGAGGGAACCAGTTCTGGAACAGTCCAAAAGGGCAAAGTAAGTGTGTGGGGCGAGGGAGTAATTACAGCACTCTTAAAAGTAAAAAGACATAAAATTTGAAGTTTAAAGTAGAAGACATCCAAAAAAGATGAAGCATGCTTCTTTTAATAGGTTCTAACTTCAAAGCTAAAAGTTACAGTTTATCATAAGTCAGTAGATAGGTATAAAATAAATGGAGAAAAAAACCCATGGGATTCATTGTCAGTAACAAATGAGCTTTTAATGGAGTCCTAAGAAATCCTGGACCATCCCTTAGAAATTCTAAGGAGAGCTAACTTGCTCTGAAAAATGAAGGAGAATAAATTGGAACTGTTGGAGGGCAGGGATAGGAGCCCAAGTGATGAGTGAAGCTGGGAAGGTAGAGGTGAGGGACTGGGTTGGTGAGGAAAGATGTTCTCTGCATTCTCTTTCTTGTGACCATCCAATAACTAAAGGACAAAGTGCTAGATGGGTGGGGTTTTGTGTGGAGACTGGTGAGAAGACAGAGCATTGTTTTTGAGACTAAGTGCAAGAAAACCCAAAAAGCAAAGGCCTGCTTGGGGCAAGAGAAGAGTGCTGAGGTAGCCCAGCTCAAGGTGGAACAGGATCTGGATGCACAGGCTTTCCATTGCCAGGAATCCACCTAGATATGCAGTGAGCCAGGGGACCTGTCTGACTTCTGAGCCATACAACTCACATCTACTTTTCAAGCTGTTATTCAAGGCTTCAACAGAGAAAATTAACATTGTCACTCATGGATCTAGAGCTGGTGAAAACTGGCTATAGCTGGGGTTTCTAACCCCTAGGCCACAAACTAGTACCTATCCATGGTTTGTTAGGAACCAGGCCACACAACAGAAGGTGAGCAGTGGGAGAGAGAGCAAAACTTCATCTGTATTAGCTCCCTAATGCTGGCAGCACTGTCTCAGCTCCATCTCATCATCGGGCATTAGATTCTCATAAGAGCGTGAACCCTATTGTGAACTATGCATGCAGAGGACCTAGATTGCACACTCTTAATGAGACTCTAATGCCTAATCTGAGGTGGAGCTGAGGTGGTGATGCCAGCACTGAGGAGTGGCTACAAATCCAGGTTAACATTAGCAGAGAGGTTTGACTGCACAGAGACCACAATAAATCAATTGCTTGGAGACTCATATCAAAATCCTATCAGTGAGTGGCAAGTGACAGCTAAGCTGTATCTGATGTCACGCTTTAAGTCAGAATCCAATACTTACTTTAGTCTGCACGTGGACCACTCATTATTTTATTTACCACTTCCATCTGTACCTCTTTTCTGCACTATGCACTTGACTGAGTCACAGTTTTGGTAAGCCCACAAGCTAACCCTAACCAAAATGAGTAAATAACAAAAGTCACTGGAGAGCTTTTTTGAAAAGAGGGAAAGATTGAAGGATGAGACAGTAGAACTGCCATTAAAAAGAAAGCAGCATTTTAAAAAAAATACTAAGAATCCTACTTAAATTACGGGTTCATTGCAACAAGTGATTCACATTCTCCAAGCCCGCTTTGTATAGTATGTGGTGACTGGCTATCCAATGAACCATGAAACCTTCAAAACTGCTTTGCCACATGGAGACCAAGCACCTTGCATTAAAAGACAAGACTTTGGAGCTTTTCAAAAGAAAAGAATGTGAACATGAGGAACAGAAGAAACTATGGAAGGCCACCACTTCCTCAAATGTGTCTGCACTGAGAGTATCATTCTTAGTGGCTAACCACTGTGCAAAAGCTAAGAAACCTTTTTCTTTTGAAGAGTTGGTCCTGCTGGCTGCTAAGGACATTTGTCGTGAAATTTTAAGAGAGGCCGTAGTTCAAAAGGCAGTTCGTGTTCCTCCTTCAGCTTGCACCATAACTAGACCAATTGATGAAATAGCAGAGGATACTAAGGCACAATTGTTAGAGAGAATTAATGAGTCACTGTGGTATGTAATCCAGGTTGATGAGTCTACCAATTGACAACTAGGCAACAATGCTTGTTTTTGTGTGATATATTTTTCAGGAGGATGTGCCTGAGAATATATTATGTGTACTTTTGTTACCAACCAACATCACAGCTGCAGAACTATTCAAGTCTTTGAATGATTATATATCAGGAAAACTGAATTGGTCATTTTGTGTCTGTATATGCATAGATGGAGCAGCTGCCATGACTGGATGGCTTTCTGGTTTCACTACTTGGGTCAAATAGGTCGCTTCTGAATGTTAGTCTATGCACTGTCATTCACAGAGGAATGTTGGCTAGCCAAAAAATGTCACCTGAATATAACAATGTTTTACAGGATGTGATTAAAATTATCAACCACATTAAAGTACATGTACCTAATTCATGTCTGTTCACACAGCTCTGTGAAGAGATGGATGCAGAGCACACACATCTTCTCTTATATACAGAAGTGAGATGGATTTCTAAAGGCAGATCACTGGCCAGAGTTTTTGAGTTATGAGAGCCTCTCCAGAGATTTCTTTTAGAAAATAAGTCACCACTGGCAGCCCATTTCAGTGACACAGAATGGGTTGCAAAATTTGCTTGTGTGACATATTCAACCTGTTTAACCAACTCAATCTGTCACTTCAGGGAAGAATGACAACTGTGTTCAAGTTGGCAGATGAAGTGTCTGCATTCAAAGCCAAACTGAAATTATGGGGTGAAGGGTGAACATTGGAATTTTTGACATATTTCAAACGTTAGCAGAGATTTTAAAAGAGACTGAGCCAAGGCCTTTTTTCTCCCAGCTGGTGCATGATCACCTATCTCAGCTTTCAAAAGAGTTTGAACATTACTTCCCAATCACAAAAGTCCTCTGAACTGAGAAAGAATGAATCTGTGACCTGTTTGTGAATAAGCCAGGTGAATTGACTTTGTCTATGCTAGAAGAGGATCAACTGCTTGAGATCATAAATGACAGTGGTCTTAAAAGTATGTTTAAGACAACTTCAAACCTCCATGTGTTCTGGATTAAAGTCAGGCAGAATATTCTGAGACTGCCACAAAAGCCCTGAAAAGCCTCCATTTCCAATATCCTACTCTCTGGGGCTCAATGATACTTGAGTCTGGTTCCGTTTCCAGAGACAATGAAAGATGGGAGGGTTGACCAAGGTCAGCAGGTCCCTGTGAAGCAACTATCTCAGGGGAGAACAATATAGATTCTTCAGACAAGAAGAAAATAACCTTGGACCCAGGAGGAAGGATGTTTCTATTGGCAAAGAAGGTTTGGAAGGATTCAGGAGATCAAGGTCCCCAGGTTCAATGGAATCTTCCCATAAGTCCCCATCTCACCCACAAGATTAGTCCTTGTAATTACAGGAGATAAAGATATTTTAGTTCTGTACTTCTAGAAGAATAAGTTTTCTTTTAGTCATTCATGGAAATTTCTGGTCTTTTATTCAGATTTTAGGCTGAAAATCTAAATCCTTCAGCTCATCATTTTCCTTACCAAAGTTCTCCAGCACACTACGAAGCAACCAAGGTACATCGTATTTTTACTAAGATGTTCTCTGATATCAACTACTTGGCCACTCAAAGCCTTACCTTCTACAGGCACTTAATCAAGGGTGTCTATAGAAGGGTATCTATTAAGTAACTGTTTTGCTACTGCATGCTTAGGTTATCAGCAGCCCCTTCACCACTAGCAGAAGGATTATTAATATCTAACTAGAATAGAAACAAATTTTTAATAATCTACAATCAACACAGAGAAACTAATCTTAAGTTTGTTCCTCAGACGCTTCTGGGGATAATTTTTGTATCAATTAGAGTTTGATTAAAGAAGAAGAATCACTATGAGATAAATAGAATAAGGGGTATATTATAGGAATTTTACTCTAAACAACTGTAAGAGCTGGAAAAGACATCTATGAAAAGTGGTTGTCTCTGAATCTGGTTGTTCTTCCGATTCACTACAGGTGAGATGATTTGGGTTAGGAAGAAAAAATAAACATGCAGTGGGGAAGATAAAGTCAACAGTGGCTTTATTTATAACTCTAAAAACTGGAAGCAACCAATATATCCTTCAACAGGTGAATGAATAAACAACCTTTGGTACATCCAAACAACAGAATATTATTAAACAATAAAAAGAATAAATTAATAAGTCTTAAATGCTTGTTTCTAAGTGAAATGAGTGTAAAAGGCTACATATTATATTATTGCAATTATATAATTTTCTGGAAAAGGAAAAACTCTACAGGTGGAGAAAGATCAATGACTGCCAGGATTTGGGGGAGAGGGGACAGTTCAATAGATGAAACACAAAGAATTTGTTTAGGGCATTAAGACTATTCTATGTAATGATAATGATAATGATATGATAATGATATACAGTAATGATAAATAAATGCATTTGTCAAGACTCATAGAACTTTACAGAACAAAGAATAAAACTTGATGTATGCAAATTTAAAAAAATCACTTAGAAGTTTTGCTGATCTCAGGAGGGAATTCAGACTGTGACAAAAGAACTTAACCTTATTACAAAAGTATAAAACAATCTCACTGAAGAGGGTGAGGGGCATAAATATGCTTACTGAGGATAAGGCACCAGAACCAAAACCAATGAATGATTCTTCAGATCCAACCAAAGGCAACAAAAAAGCTCTGTCTGACAGGCCTTCCTGGGAAATGACCTTCCCTACCCCAGAGTTGGTGACAACCAGTACACTGCAGTCTCTGAAAGTAACTTTGCCATAAATGGTATATGTAAGACCAAAGGTAAAAGGAACTGTATATACACTACTATACTTGATAAAAGTCTCCCATGGGAATATGGGATGACATTTCTAAAATAACTATAAATATATGTTAAAATTGAACAATTAAATAACTGTATGGTAGATGATGGGAGCCAGGTTTCTTATTGTTGGAGTGGGAGGTTACAATAAATAAAGGGAGAATGCTAGAATGATCTAGGAGGTAATGAATTAGAGCTGGATACATCGGTATGAACTAACATTTAGCTTAATATAATTACAGACAGGTATGTAGATATATATGGCTTAGTACACACATATATTCCCTTGCTCTGTTAGCTGAAAGAGCCTAGAAGCAAAAGCACCTGTGTAACAATAAACACACTTAGCACTCAAATTTCAGTTTTTAATACTATTCTCCAGTAAAAAGAATCATGGATCCTTGGACCAATGGCCGATTCTAGGACTGTGACACAAAATAACAAGATCAGCCTGGAGTGTCTTATAGTGCTATAAAGTAAATAACTGTTCTCAAAAACCACAATGATGAGGATATGTAAAACAAAACAAAACACAGATGCCAACTGAAGGAGCTCCCAATGGAAAATTGGAACAAAGTTTAAAATAAATATGCTTGAATTCCTATCAACATAAATAAATGATTGATCTATAAATAAATGGGGGTTAATGGACAAATCTCCCATGCAGAAGAATTAAAAATCATTTATGCAGATATTCTGCCATCAAGAGGATGGAGCACAACTCACAACTGCTTGAGTGTGGCCTGCACATAGTGACTTCCTTCTAAAGAGTATAGTAAAAAAAAAAAAAAAAAAAAAAAATTTAACAGAGGTAAAGCTTTATTTGTGTCCCCCCGAAAAAAAAAAAAAAAAAAAAAAAAAGAGGGAAAAAAGAGTAACTGTGTAGTGGAGAAACCTGAGAAACACCATCTCAGCTGGGTGATCAAGGTCAATATCTTCAGTGATGAGTCATATTGGTGACATGTACCTTTAATATATGATGAAAAAAGCATTATACCTCTGTGTCCTTCTTCTTTAAAACACATAACCCCAGCCTAATCATGCAAAAACTTCAGACAAGACCCAGTGAAGGGACATTCTAAAAAATATCTGACCCAATATTTCTTAAAACTGCCAAGCTCATCAGAAACAAAGAAAGTATGAGAAAATGTCACAGCCAAAATGAGCCTAAGGAGACAAAACAATTAAATGCAGTATGTAATCCTAGATGGGATCCTGGAACATCAAAGGACATTAATTAAAAATTAAGAAAATCTAAATGTAGTATAGACTTTAGTTAATAATACTGTATCAAGAGTTCCAGTCAAGATGGTGGGCTAGGTAAATGCAGAGTTCACCTCATTCCATGACCACATTAATGTTACAATCAAATTCTAAAATAAACAACTTGGAGAACCACCTGAAGTCCAGCTGATCATAATACATGTGAGGATATAAAGAAAAAGCCATATCAAGACCAGTAAGAGGGATGGAGATGCTAAATGAGCTGGTCTTGCACCTGTGTGTGGTGGTTGAGCAGTGGAAGAAAGAGTGCAGCTGCAGAGGCCCCTCTGAAGAAATGAGGGGCCCTAGCCCCATATAGGGGATCCACAGCCCAGGCTTCCAGCACTGGGAAGAAGAGTTCTCATAAAATCTCTAAAAATCAGTGGGCGAATTTGGTCATCTGGATGAGATAGCAGGAACCTTAAAACCCAGATATCCCCCTTAAAGGGCCCATGCACAGACTTACTTGCTCACAGACACTCACCCTGGGCTTGGGTAGAAGGTCAGCAGCCCAGGAGGTACAAGAGACATACAAGGAGGATTGAGATGTGTGGTTCCAGAGTGAGGGTTGCAGGACAGTTGCCATTGCTCCTTTGTCGGCCCCCGTCCGGAGCAGTCTACAGACAGGTGCCATTTTGCTGGTATTGAGTCCTCTCCCCACATAGCCAATTCTGAAGCTGCATTGGCCGGGTGAGAGTAGCCCACTCCACTCTTTGTCTTCCTGAGACCCTGCCCCACCCAAGCAGTGTGTCATTACTAGTCAGCCAGCCCCACCCTGTGCCTTTCCTGGGATAGGCTACCCATTTGTGAGCAGGCAGTGACTCTCAGCTTGAGCTGCCTGCACAAGGCCTGCATATTACTACTGGTGCTAGGCCAAACTGCAGTATCTCTTGAGTGGATCACCAGGGTCTGTGGGTCTGAGGTAGACAGTGGCTGGCCTCGCTGTGATCTGTGACTTTTGTAGGAGCCTGTAGGCTCAGCCCTGGCAGCAATTGGCATTGCCTGACAGAATTGACTCTCTCCACTGCACCGGCTGTGTGAAATCTGCAGGCTTTACCCCAGTGACCCCCTGAGACCTTGCCCCGCCCAACTCCCATGCCAACAAAAGGCTCTTACAGCTACAGAGACTTACAGGCACCTGGCAGATAGTCTCAGGCCTTGAGGTTCAGGACTGGTCAACCCCAGAATCAGTACTGGGGATAACAGGAGTAGGCTCACAGTGTGGTCTCTCCCACTCGCCTCAGATTAGTATAGGCAGTAACCATTCATGGATCTCTTTGTAGCTCCTATCAGGTATCCCAGAACAAGCAAAGGCAGTGGCTAACCTTGACCTACACAGGAGCCCCTCCTAAGGTATCCCAGAATGAACATATCTAGAAGCTGGCATCAGACCACAGCAGAGCACCACCTGACCAGCTCCATAAGTGGCACACCCAAAGGGTGGTCTCAACAGGTACATGAGACTGCTGAGGCAAATCTCATTTTGTGGGGTAAGCCCCCACATGGAAGCTCATACACTGTGGGTGTGGCTAATTCCCATAGCCAGTCAGCTCAAATGTTGATCCCATCTACCTGCTAACAGCAATCAAAGATTAGCTACAACAAAAGAACACACACAATCCACACAAGGAACACACCCAGAGCCCTTAGCACAGGTGATTAGGGAGACTCTGCTACTGGACCACACAGGACAGCTGCTACATAAGACCACCTGGCAAAGGCTGAGAGACTGAGAAACAATCGTAGAGAGGTAACTAAAATGAGAAGACAAATAAACATGCCACAAATGAAACAAAAAAAATCCAGGAAAAAAAAAAAACTAAACAAAATGGAGGCAAGCAACCTACTAGAGAATGAGTTCAAAACACTGGTTATAATGATGCTCAATGAACTTAGAGGGAGAATAGATTATTTCAGTGAGGACTTCAACAGAGAGATAATAAGCATAAAAATGACATCAAAACCATAAAAAGAAACTTGTAATAAATGAAGAATACAATAACTGAAATGAAGAATACACTAGAAAGAATCAACAGTAGACTAGATGAAGCAGAGGACTGAATTAGTGAGTTGGAAAACAAGGTAGCAGAAAACACCCAATTAGAACAGCAACAAGAAAAAAGGGTTTTATAAAATGAAGAAAGTTTAAGAGATCTTAGAGATAACACCAAATGTACCAATATTTGCATCATAGTAATAACAGAAGGAGAAGAGAGAAAACAAGTGATTGAGAACCTATTTTAAGAAATAATTATGTCAAATTTCCCTAACCTGGCAAAGTAAATAGACATATAAGTCCAAGGGGGCAAAGAGTCTCAAACAAGAAGAACCCAAACAGACCCACACCAAGACACATCATCATTAAAATGCCAAAGGTTAAAGATAAAGAGAGAATTTTAAAAGCAGCAAGACAAAGGCAGCTGGTTACTTACAAGGGTACTCCTATAAGAATGTCAGCTTACTTTTCAACAGACACTTTGCAGGCCAGAAAGGATTGGCATGATATATTCAGTATTGAAAAACGAGAACCTACAACCAAGACTACTCTACCCAGCAAGGCTATTGATTAAAATGGAAGATGAGATAAAGAGCTTCCCAGGCAGGAAAAAGCTAAAGGTATTCATCACCAACAAGCCAGAATTACAGGAAATGTTGAGGAGACTTCTGTAAAAAGAAGGGTGAAAACAATAAATCAATAAATACAAATAACAAAATGGCAATAATTATGTGCCTATCAACAATCATTTTAATTGTAGATGGGTTAAATGCTCCAATCAAAAGACATAGGGTAGTTAAATATATAAGAAAAAAAGTACATATGCCATCTACAAGATCTGAAGTGGTTCAGATCAAATGACACACGCAGACTGAAAATAAAGAAATGGAAAAGATTTTTCATGCATTTGGAAATGAGAATCTGGGGTAGCAATACTTATATCAGACAAAATAAACTTTATAACAAAGATTATAATAAGAGACAAAGTAGGGCATTGCATAATGATAAAGGGATCAATACAATAAGAGGACATAACCTTAGTAAACACATGCAGCCAATACAAGAGCACCTTCATATATAAAGCAATTATTTACCAATATAAAGAGAGAGAATGACAGTAATACACTCATAGTAGGAGACTCTATCACCCAACTGACACCAATGGACAGATCTTCCAGACATAAAATCAACAAGGAAATAGTAGCTTTAAATGACAAACTACATCAGATGGATTTAATTGATATTTTCAGAGTGTTTCACCTCAAAGCAGCAGAATGTGCATTTTTCTCAAGTGCCCATGAAACAATCTCCAAAATGGACCATATGTTAGGCCACAAAACAAGTCTAAATAAATTTAAGAAGATTGAAATCATATCAAGTGTCTTCTCTGACCACAATGGTATGAAGCTAGAAATCAGCTACAAGAAAAACTGAATAAACACACAAACACCTGCAGGCTAAATAACATGCCACTAAACAATGAATGGGTTAACAAGGAACTCTAGGAAGAAATCAAAAAATACCTTAAGACAAATGAAAATAAAATACATGACCCCAAATCTATGGGACACAGCAAAAGCAGTCCTAAGAGGGAAATTCATAGCAATACAGGACTACCTCAGGAAACAAGAAAAATCTCAAATAAACAATCTAACCTTATACTTAAAAGAACTAGAAAAGAAAATAGCAAACAAACCAAAAGGGAATAGAAGGAAAGAAATAATAAAGATCTGAGCAGAAATAAATGAAATTAAGTCAAAAAAAAGCAATACAAAAGATCAATGAAACCAAGAGCTGGTTCCTTGAGAAGATAAATAATATTGATAAACCTTTAATCAGACTTATCAAAAATAAAAGAGAGAGGACCAAATAAATAAAATCAGAAATGGAAGAAGAGTAGTGACAACTGACTCCACATAAACACAAATGATTGTGAGAAAATGCTATGAGCAATTATATCCTGACACATGGGACAATCTAGAATAAATAATACATTCCTAGAAACATCTGATCTCCCAAGACTGAGACAAGAAGGAACAGAAAATATAAACTAATTACCATCAACAAAATCTAACCAGTGATCAAAAAACTTCCAAAAAACAAAAGTCTTGGACAGGACGGCTTCATAGGTGAATTTTACTAAACTTTAAAAAAATTAACACCTATTCTTTTCAAACTATTTCAAAAAATTCAAGAGGAGTAAAGGCTTCTTAACTCTTTTTATGAGGCCACCTTTAAACCAGATTCTAAAAACAGACAAAGACAATACAAAAAAAAGAGAGAAGTATAGGCTGATATCCCTGATGAACATTAATGCAAAAATCTTCAACAAAATATTAGCAAACCAAATTTGGCAATGCACAAAAAATATCATCTATCATCTTCACGTTGGATTTATTCCTGGGATGCAAGTTTGGTTTAATATCCATAAATCAATTAATGTGCTATGCCACATTAACAAATTGAAAGATAAAAATCATATGATCAATAGATGCAGAAAAAGTGTTTGACAAATTCCAGCATCCATTTATGATTAAAAAAAAAATCTCAGCAAAGTGGGAAGAGAGGGAACATACTCAATATAATAGAGGCCATATATGACAAACTACAGCTAATATCATACTCAATAAAGGAAAAACAAATCATTTTTCTTAAGATCAGGAACAAGACAAAAATGTCCACTTTCACCACTTCTATTCAACATAGCATTGGAAGTACTAGCTACAGTAATAAGGCAAGAAAGAGAAATAAAAGGCATCCAAATTAGAAAGGAATAAGTAAAACTCTCATTATTTGCAGATGACATACTATATACTGAGAATTCTAAAGCTTCCACCAAAAAGAATTGTTATAACTGATAAATGAATTTAGTAAAGTAGTACAATAAAAAAATTAATATCCAGAAGTTGGTTGCATTTTTATACATCAATAATGAACTTTCAGGAAGAGAAATTAAGAAAACAATCTCATTTAAAATAGCATCAAAAACAATAAAATACCTAGGAATAAAATAAAGCAAGGAGGTAAAGGACTGGTCCTTGGAAAATTATAAGTCACTGAAAAAAAGAAATTGAAAAAAATTACAAATAAATGGAAGCATAAACCGTGCTCATGGGTAGGAAGAATCAACATTGTTAAAATGTCCGTACTACCCAAAGCAAGCTATAGATCAATGCAATCTTTATTAAAATACCAATGGCGTTTTTCAGAGAACTAGGACAAATAATCTTAAAATTTACATGGAATCATAAAAGATCCTGAATAGCACAGCAATCTTGAAAAAGAAGAACAAATTTGGAGGTATCATACTATCTGACATAAAACTATACTAGAAGCTACAGTCATCAAAGCAGCATGGTACTGGCATACAAAGAGATACACAGATGAATGGAACAGAATAAAGAGCCCAGAAATAAATCCACACCTATATGGTCATTAATCTATGACAAAGGAGGCAAGAATATACAATGAGGTAAAGACAGTCTCTTTAAAGTATTGTATTGGTAAAACAGAACAGATGCACGCAAAAAGAAAAAGAAACTGGACCTGTTTCTTACACCATAAGCAATAATACACACAAAACAGATTAAAAACTTAAATGTAAGATCCCAAACTATAAAACTTCTAGAAGAAAACATAGGCAGTAAACTCTCTGATATTTCTAATAGTAATTGCTTTTTGGATATATCTCCTCAAGCAAGGGAAACAAAAAATAAAATAAAATAAACAAACAGGACTACTTCAAAGTAAACACCTTTTGCACAGCAAATCATCAACAACAAAAAAAGACAACCTACTGAATGAGAGAAGGTATTTGCCTATGATACATCTGACAAGGGGTTAATATCCAAAATATATAAAGAACTCATGCAGCTGAACAACAACCATAAAACAATCCAATTAAAAAAAAAAAGCAGAAGATCTGAATAGGTATGTCTCCAAGAGGAAATACAGATGTCCAACAGAAATATAAAAAGATGCTGAAAGTTACTAATCATCAGAGAAATGCAAATAAAAACCACGATGAACTATCACCTCACACCTCTCAGATTAACTCTGACCAATAAATCAATGAACAACAAATGTTGGTTAGGATGTGGAGAAAAGGGAACCCATGTACATTGTTGGTGGGATTGTAAACTGGTCCAGCCACTCTGGAAAACAGTTTGGAAGTTCCTCAAAAAATTAAAAATAGAATTACCTTTTGACCCAGCAATTGAACTTCTGAGTATTTATCCAAAGAAAACCAAAAAATTAGTTTGTAAAGATTATTGCAACCCATGTTCATGGAAGTGCTATTCACAATAGCCAAGATATGGAAGCAACATATGTGCCCATTAATACATGACTAGATAAAGAAGTTATGGTATATATGTGTGTGTGTGTGTGTGTGTGTGTGTGTGTGTGTGTGTGTGTGTGTATATGTATATATATATACACACGCAATAGAAATTACTAAGCTATAAAAAAATAAAATTTTGCCATCTGCAAACACATGAGTGTACCTAGAGGGTATTATGCTGAGTGAAATAAGCCAGACAGACTTATATAAATACGATATGATTTCACTTAAATGTGAAATCTACAAAACGAAAGAAACAAACTAATTGAAAACAGACTCACAGATACAGAGAACAAACTGGTGATTGCCAGAGGAAAGGAAGATTGGGGGTCTCAGTGAAAAAAAGTGAAGAGATGAAGAAGTACATATTACTAGTTATAAAACAGTCATGGGGATGTAGAGTATACCATAGGGTATATAGTCAATATTATTGTAATGGTTGTATGTAAGCCAGATGGGGACTAGAGTAATCATGGGTATCCCTTCATAAATTATATAAATGTGTAGCCATTGTACTGTATATCTAAACTAATATAAAATTTTTTAAAAAGTAATAATACTATATCAATGTTGGTTCACTAATTATAGTAAATATGCAATACTAATGTAAGTTGTTAATAATAGGAAATAACAGGAAATACTGAGTGTGGTGTATATGGAAACTCATACTATCTTTTTGTTTTAAATATATTTTTTAATTTTTCAGTTATAGTTAGCACTAAATACTGTATGAGTTTCACGTGTACAACAGAGTTATTAGACATATATATAACTCACAAAGTGATAAACCTAATAAATCTAGTACTGCTCTGACATTATACATAGTTGTTAAAATATTATTGGCTATATTCCTTATCCTTTAATTTCTATTTCCATGACTATTTTGTAACTATCAATTTGTACTTCTTAATCCCTTCCCCTTTTTTCACTAACCCCCCGCATTCCCTCCCATTTGGTAACCTTCAAAATATTTTCTGTATCTATGAGTATGTTTCTGTTTTGTTTGTTTGTTTATTTTGTTCTTTATTTTTCACATGTACATGCAATCATAGGGCATTTGTCTTCCTCTATCTGACTTACTCCACTCAGCACACTACCCTCTAGGTCCAATTTGAAATACCTTTTTCCAAGCCATTAATTTTAGTCTGTATGTCTTTTTAAAATTATTATTTAGTTATTTTTTTATCTGGCTTTTTTGAGATGTAATTAGTTGCTCATGAATTAGTTGCTCATATTTACATTACGCAATTCAATTAGTTTTTTTAAATTACAGTTGGTATACAATAATATATTAGTTTCAGTTGTACAGCATAGTGATTAGAGATCTATATAACTCACGAAATGACCACCCCATTAAATCTAGTATCCCTCTTCCTCCTTACATATTTATTACAACATTGTTGACTATTTTCCTTATGCTACACTTTATATTTCCATGTCTATTTTCTAACTATTCATTTGTACTTCTTAATCCCTTTGCCCTTTTACACCGTCCCCCCAACTCCCTTCTCATATAGTAGCCCTCAAAATATTCTATGACTTTGTTTCCATATTTGTTGTTGTTATTTAGTTTGTTCTTTAGATTCTGAATGTACATGAAATTATATGGTATTTGTCTTTCTCTATCTGACTTACTTCATTCAGTATAATACCCATCAAGGTAATATCTTTTTCCACCCCCTTCCTTTTAGTCTGTTTGTGTCTTTTAATCTGAAGTGAGTCTCTTGTAAGCAACATATGTAGGGGTCTTGTTTTCTTATCCATTCAGTCACTTTATCCTTTGGTTGGAGCACTTCATTCTTTTCCATTTGAGGTACTTGGTGATGGGAATGTAGCTGTTCCCTTTCTTTATTCCTGTTTTTGATATATGTTTTTTCTTCTTATAGAAATCCCTGTAACATTTCCTGTAATACTGGCTTGAAGTTGATGAATTCCTTTAGCTTATTTTTGTATGGGAAGCTCTTTATCTGTCCTTCAACTCTAAATGATAGCTTTGCTGGATAAAGTATTCTTGGTTGTAGATCTTGGGTTTTCAGCACATTGAATATTGTGTGCCCAGCCCTTCTGTTACGCATAGTTTCTATTGAGAAATCAGCTGCTGGTCTTATGGGTGCTCCCTTGTAGGTAACCAACTGTTTTTCTCTTGCTGCTTTTAAGATTCTCTCTTTGTATTTAATCTTTGGTATTTTAATTATAATATGTCTTGGTGTGGGCCTCTTTGGGTTCCTCTTTCTTGGGACTCTGATCTTACTGGGGTTATATGTCTATTTTCTTCACCACGTTAGGAAAGTTTTCCATCATTATTTCTTCAAACAGCTCTTCAACTTCTTGTTCTCCTTCAGGTACCCCTATGACATGGATGTTTTTACATTTAATTTTGTCTCATAGGCTCCTTATATTATTAGTATAGTGTTGGCTTCTTTTTTCTTGCTGTTCTGATCGGGTGTACTTGGCTTCCTCATCTTCTGTATTAGTGTATTGATCCTCTTCTTCCTGCCCTGTGTTGATTCTCTCTAATATACTCTTCATTTCAGATAATGTATTCTTCATTTCTGACTGGTTCCCTTTTATAATTTCCATTTCCATTTTTATAATTTTTATCTCTTTGCTGAATTTATCTACACTTCCCAAAAGTTAATTGAGCATCTTTATAACTAATATTTTGACTCTGCATCTGTTAGATTACTTGACTCCATTATATCTGGATCTGTGTTCTGTTCTCTCATACGGTTTCTTCTTTGTCTTCCCATTCTGGCTGCCTTTCTGTGTTTGTTTCTATGTACTAAGCAAATCTCCTAAGTTTCCTGGTCTCATTAGCGTGACTTTATGTAGTAAGTGTCCAGTGGCATAGTCCTGAGAGGAGTTCAGCTGCAGGCACCAAGTTTTGCCCCAGCTTGTGCCCCTCTGGAACCACCTGTTAAGATTCAATCCACAGATGCTGTGCTTATAGTTGCCTCAAGAGGTCATGCCAGAAACAGATCAGTTGCCACTTGTGTCGATCTTGGAGTTGTCTCAGCAGGGAACATCGAACTTGCTGAGGACACAACTGGATGTGGCTTGTGTAGAGCCTCAAGTTGGGGGAGGAAGTTTCAAGGACACTCTGGAAGTTATAACCATTGATGTCTCAATGGTGTTGCTGCCTCCGCACAGTTGGCGGGGGGAGAGCTCAACAGAGGAACAATGGATACCACCAGCACTTCTGCCTGGGAGGAAGCCTCACCTCTGGCCCTTGCTCCAATAATTCAGTGTCTTCCTGTAAGTTCCTGATACCCCCTGAGCATCCAACCAGGAGCTGGCGCTCAGAGCAAGCAACTCCATCACTGCAAAAATCCGCTCGCAGACCTATACCCTTTTAGAGGCATCTGCAGCTGCTGTCTGCAGCTGCTGTAGCCTCTGTCCCACTCGGCCCCTTGGGACTGCGCAGCCTCACATCTTCTCCTCCTCCTACCTTCTACTGTTGCAGGTTGATTTCTTATTTCTCTCCCTAATTGTAGTGCTTCTTCTGTTCATGTAGATCCCAGGATATTATGCTTGCTTTTCGCTCTGTGTTCCCATCACAACTTTGATTTGGTCCCAAGAGGGATGAACAAAGTCTCTATCACTTATGCCATTTTTTTTTCCTCTCCCAGAATTGCTTTTGATCTTACTTTCTGGTGGGTTGTAAGAAGAATGCATTTGCCAGACAATAGCTGGATATCACTCTCAGTGACTGTGCTAATCTTCTATATCAGCTGCAACTGGGACTCATACTTGGTTAAGATTGCAGCTGCCATATACTATCAATACCACACTTGACACCAATGTTGGGGTTCTTATGGAATCCAGTCGATGATGACTCAGCCTTAGACTCTGCTTCCTAGGATAACTTCTGATTCCATTATCTGAGTTCAGTTGCCCTAGAAGCAGAGCTTAAGACAGGGATTCTTTTTCAAGTGATCGATTAAAGAGGAGCTATCAGGACAAGAGAAGTGAGAGAAGGAGAATAGGACGGGGATGAGGGGGAAGCTAACCACCTATAGGGTTTCAGCTATAGACTAACTGCAGTCTGATTCCATGGAGGCTCTAAATTACAAATGTACCAAAAGTTGGTCTCACTTGAAAGCCCTTTGCATGTTTGTGTCAGTTATTCACTGACTATGGGCTCCATCCGGTGTGTGGGAGGTGGAGGCTAACAAAAGCACAGTGGCTCCTTTTGGACCAAGAGTAATTTTCTGGATAATGGTGACACTGTGAGCCCCTAGCAGCCTATGGTCACAGCATCTGAGATGTGAGCATGTAGGTAGGGGGCACTTGGGCAGGGCACCCAGATTGTCTTCTACAGTTTTAAGTACCAGGCACAGGATTGAACTCAGCAGTGTTCAACATCTACATTCTAACAGGCTCCAACACTTATACTCTTTCCTTCTGTGACTTTTCATACTGCTTGGTGATTAATCACTATTTTTGTTTTAAGAAAATCTTTTGACTGCTTTTCAGTGGGCGGTGTGTATATTTTACGAACAATTTAGTCACAACTACTAAGTTTGACAGTGTATCTATTTAGCATTTCTAAATAAGAATTTATCCTAACTTTCCCTATAGAATATATAAGAGCTTGTATACTAGTAATATTCATTGTCAGCATAAATTCTATTTTTCTAGATCTGCATGAATTTATTATTCCTATTTGTTGGCAATTTTGAGAGTTTAGTGTTTTATTCACTACGTTTACATTCCGAAGTTTGATGAGGATGAATGGCAGGTTTATCTTTCTAATATCCACTCTCAAAATTCTCATTAGTTACTTAATGGAGCATATTAAATAAAAGTTTTTAGTTTAAACAAATAAATAAAAGTTTTAAAAAGATAAAAAACAACAAAGGACTCAACAAAATAAATTTAAAAAATAGAAAGATATTAGTGGAAAAACAGAAAACAATTTATTAACATTGTCCAAATAGCTTCATCAAAAACTGTCAAAGCTATTATGAGAAGCAAAAACGTTCAAGACAGGTGAATTGCTTCCAAGGTCTTTGAAAGAGAAAAATAGCTCTACTTTCTATCTTTTGAATCTTATTGCCATTCCGGTCCATTTGCATGTCTGGAATGAAAAGCAGCAAAGAAATATTTTCCAGTGCTTTAAAGTCCTTTGTAGTGACCAGTCAATGTTAATTTTCACAGCTGTATCCTTCTAGATTGCAATAAGTTACCTAGGAATAAAGATTTATATAAAATGGTTGGGGAAAATAACCTAATTAAATCAAACAAATAATTGGTATGTGGGAACTCACCAGAAATGTATTTTAATTATGCATTGTTTTATTAAATTTAACTCCCCTCTATCTACAGAATATGTGTCCTCCTGGGTGCATGATGGATACTCAGGATACTGGATGATGTTGGATTGGAAGCAAGGAGAGTCATTAACATAGAGAATGATGCTTCTTTAGTGCAGCTTCTGCTTGGTAACTGTATGTAGGGTTTACTCAGAGGAGAATCATCATGGCTGGCTCCCTCAGAATGGCAAAATGTTGCTTATCATCATGACTTGAGATTGTTCAGTCCCAGGAACTATTTAGAATATTACTGACAGGGACTCTTTATGACACCCAAAGAATGTAATTAAGAATTTTGAACCAACACTGAGAAATGAAAACTATTCAAAATTTATTATATCATTAATTTAAGTATATTTACAACAAACTAGATAATATCTGCTGGAGTTGTTATGTTAATTTCCAGCTCTTTCTCTTTAGAAGTGAGAGAAACATTAAACCTGGTGTAACTAAGAGAATCACCTTTGATTTGATATTTTCTGGACTGATTTCCACCTTTGTGTTCTGATAGTCATGTCCCTGCTTTGTCCTGGAACTGGAATAATAATTTCTTGCATCAAGACATTGGCAGAAACACTTAGTCTGCATAAGCTACTGTTCCAAATTTATCCTAAGAACAAAAAGTTCATATCACTAAGAAGGTTCTTTCCTTTACCATGGTCTACATAATGCCTGCTTCCCACCACTCACTGGGAATGGCCTTCATTCTAGCTCTGGCTTTTGACATGAAGAACCAGATCAAATTCAAGCCTGAAATGGATTTTCTGACTGAGATAGACATCTTATTTTCTGTTCAATAGTGTAACAACATTTAATACCCTTTTTGTTCATATAACTTTGAAATTTTCATCTTTCCAGTTCCATAATCATGCTGAGGTTACATATGTACACTAGGAATACAGAAAAGAAAGCTCTCAAACTGCATAGCTCCTTCATTACTCCTCTTCCATGTGCTGAAGTCCAGACTTGTAGTTTTCTTTTTTTGTGTTATCTTTACCAGGTCTTGGTATCAGGGTAATATTGGCCTCATAAAATGAGTTGGGAAGTATTGCATTCTCTTCGATTTTTTGGAAGAGTTTGAGGAGAATAGGTATTAAATCTTTGAATGTTTGGTCGAATTCACTAATGAAGCTATCTGGTCCTGGACTTTTACTTTTTAGTAAGTTTTTGATGATTGTTTCAATTTCCATACTGCTGATCAGTCTATTTAGATTTTCCAGTTCTTCTGATTCAGTCTAGGACGATTGCTCTTTCTAAGCTCTTGTCCATTTCTTCTAGGTTATTAAATTTGGTGTTATATACTTTTTCATAGTATTCTTGTATGATCCTTTCTATTTCTGTTGTGTCTGTCAAAATTTCCCCTCTTTTGTTCCTGATTTTGTTTATTTGTGTCCTTTCTCTTTTTTCTTTAGTGAGCCTAGCCAGGGAGTTGTCAATTTTATTAACCTTTTCAAAGAACCAGCTCTTTGTTGCATTTATTTTTTCTATTGTTTTATTGTTTTCATTTAATTCTGCTCTAATTTTGATTATTTCTTTCCTTCTGCTGACTTTAGGCTTCATTTATTCTTCCTTTCCTAGTTTTTTTTCAGATGAAGCTTTAGATTGTTTATTTGGGCTCATTCTTGTTTTTGGAGGTAGGCCTGTAATGATATGAAATTTCCTCTTATGACTGCTTTTGCCATGTCCCAAAAGTTTCGATATGTTGTATTATCATTATCATTCGTTTCTATGTATCTCTTGATCTCTCTTTCGATATCTTCTCCAACCCAGTCATTCTTCAGTAGCATGTTGTTTAATTTCCATGTATTTGTGGTTCTTCTCACTTACTTTTTACTGTTCATCTCTAGTTTCAAAGCATTATGATCAGAGAATATGTTGGTATGATTTCAACCCTCTTATATCGCTTGATGCTATCTCTGTGTCTCAGTACGTGGGACATTCCCAATCCTTGAGAATGTTCCATGTGTACTAGAGAAGAATGTATAAGCAGCTGTTTGGGGATGGAAGGCTCTGTAAATGTCAATTATGTCCAGTTGGTCTAATGTGTCATTTAAGGATGTTATTTCAATATTGATTTTCTGTTTGGATGATCTGTCCATGTCCAACAATGGAGTATTCAGGTCCCCTACTACTATTTCTCTCTTTAGTTCTGTTAGTAATTGCTTTATATATTTTGGAACTCCTTGATTAGGAGCATAGATATTAATAAGTGTTATGTCTTATTGGTGTATGATTCTCTTTATCATTATGAAGTGTCTCAGTATCTTTCTTTACCTTTTTTATTTTGAAGTCTATTTCTTTCAATATTAGTACTGCTATTCCCACTTTTCTCTGAATGCCATTTGTTTAAAATATCATTTTCCACCCTTTCACTTTGAGTGTAAATTTGTCTTTGGAACTGAGATTTGTCTCTGGAGGCAGCATCAGGTTGGGTTTTGTTTTTTGGTTCAATCTGCTACTCTGTGCCTTTTTATTGGTGCGTTCAATCCATTTATATTTAGGATGATCATTGAAATATGAGGTGTTCTTATAGCCATTTTATCCTTGCTTCCTTGTCCTTGTGTTTCTGTTTTCTTTATTTTGGTTGGCTTTTGTGGTTTTTGCCTCTGGTTCTTCTTGTTTTATGTTATATACTTCAGTTCTGAGTCTTTGGTGTATGTTTACCATTACAAATATGTAAAGAAGATACACACACACACACACACACACACACACGTATATATACAGTTGTCCATTTCCTTCTGCACATGCCTTATCTTCATTCCCCTTTGCATATTTGGATCTTTGAATCCTCCCCCTTTCAGTCATTGTTGTCTTAATTTTTCCTATGTATGCTTAATGATCATTACTATCTTGCTATAGCAAATCTCTTCTTTTTGTTTAAGCTAATAATACCCTGTTCTTAGTAAGGGTTGCCCTCCTCTGCTTTCCATCTGCCTGCTAGTCACCTTACTCTTAATTATGTATTTTTTGTCATCTTGTTTTAGGTGAGCTGACCCCTTTCAGTATTTCCTGTAACGCAGGCCTTGTAGTGGAGAATTCTCTCAATTTTTGTATGTCTGGAATGGTCTTTTTTTCTCTTTCATATCTAAAGGAGAGTAGCTGGATAAATTATTTTACCTGGTAGTTTCTTTCATTTAGTAGTTTGAATATTTGATTCTACTCTTTTCTGGCTTGTAAGGTTTGTGCTGAGAAATCTGATGATAATCTAATGGGTTGTCCTTTATAAGTTACCATCTTCTTTCCCCTGGCTACCCTGAGAATTCTGTCTTTGTCGCTGATTTTATTCAACATTTAAAAAATTTATTTATTTTAATTAGTTTCAAGTATACAGTATATTGGTTAGATAGCTATATAGTTCATAAATTGATCCCCTTATTGTTCCCTTCCTCCCCTGACACTCCACCTGGCCAACGTATTAATGCTAACTGCATTGCCTATGTCCTGTTTCCCATCCCTGTGACCATTCAGAACTGAAGTATATAACATAAAACAAAAATAGCTACTATTTTCTACTTCTTTAACCATTCACCCCATTTTCTCAACCCCCCAAAACCCCCTCCCCTCTGTCCATCACCAAATTGTCCACTATATTTGTGAGACTGTTTTTGATTAGATAATTCTTTTTATTTCTTAGATTTCGCATATAAGCGAAATTATATAGTGATTATCTCCCTCTGTTTAACTTAAATACCTTCGAGATCCATCAAAGCAATTTCTTTTTCCATTCCCTTTCTTTTAGTTTGTGTGTGTGTGTGTTTTTATCTTAAGTGAGTTTTTTGTATTTTTTCTTCTTAAAAAATTCCCTCCAACATTTTTTTGTAATACTGGCTTGGTTTTGATAAATTCCTTTAACTTATTTTTGTATGGAAAGCTCTTTATCTATCCTTCAACTCTAAACGATAGCTTTGCTGGATAAAGTATTCTTAGTTGTAGATCTTGGGTCTTCATCCTGTCGAATATGTTTTGCCAATCTCTTCTGTCCTGCATAGTTTCTTCTGAGAAAACAGCTGCCAGTCTTATGGATGTTCTCTTATAAGTAATTATCTGTTTTTCTCTTGCTGCTTTTAATATTCTTTCTTTGTATTTAATCTTTGGCATTTTAATTATGTTATGTCTTGGTGTGGGCCTCTTTGGATTCCTGATTTTTGGAATTGTCTGAGCTTCCTGGGGTTGTATGTCCATTTCCTTCACCATATTAGGGAAGTTTTCCATCATTTTTCTTTCAAACAACTGTTCAATATCTTGAATTTCTTCAGTTATGCTGATCAGACAGATATTTGGACCCTTAATAGTGTCCCATATCCTCCTTAAATTATTTTTACAGTTTTGGCATCTTATTTCTGATTGAGTGTCCTTGGCTTTCCTGTCCTTTAGATGGGGCATTTGATCCTTTTCTTTGTCCACTTTGTTTATTCCATTTAATATATTCGTTATCTCAGAAAATGTGTTCTTCATTTTAGACTGGTTCCCTTTTATAATTCCCATTTCCATTTTTATGATTTTCATCTTTTTGCTGAATTCATCTACATTTCCTAAAAATTCATTGAGCATTTATACCCAGTGTTTTGAACTCTGCATCTCTTAGATTTCTTGACTCCATTATAACTGGATCTCTGTTCTGTTCTCTCATATGGTTTCTTCTTCTTTGTTTTCCCATTTTGGCTGCTTTTCTGAGTCTGTTTCTATGTACTAAGCAAAGCTCTTAAGTCTCTCGGTCTTATTAGTGTGGATTTGTGAAGTAAGTGTCCAGTGGCACATTCCTGAAAGGGATTCAGTTGCAGGCCAAATTTAGCCAAAGCCTCTACCTCTCCAGGGCCACCTGTTAAGATTCAACAAACAATCCACAGATGCTGTGCTTATAGTTAACTCAAAAGCCACACCAGTAATGGAGGGCAGCTGGCTCCAGTGTGAGTCTAGGCATGGCCAGCGAGGAACACCTGACTCTCTGAGGATATACCTTGATGTGGTTTGGGCCACATCCAGGGTGGGGCCGCAAGTTGGAGAAGATGGTGTTTCAGAGAATCCTCTGGGCAGAGCAACCTCTGTTATCCAGTTTGATAACTTCTGGGCTATGGTTGGGCTATCCCCGCAATGGGAGGCCAAAGAGCTCAACAGGGAACAATGGATACCACTGGCACTTCTGAACAGGTGAGTCTCAGCTTGGCTCTCACTCTGACAGCATCTCCTTGTAAGTCCCTGGTGCCCCTTGCGAATAGCCTATTCGGCATTGGTGCTCAGAGTGAGCAAGTCCATCACCGCAAAAATCCGCTCACAGATGCGGCCCCTTTAAGAGGTATCTGCCGCTGCACTGCCACAGCCTCCCTCTCAGCCACTCGAGACTGGTCAGCCCCATGTCCTCTCCCCATCCAACCTTCTGCCATTGCGAGGTGATTTCTTGGACTTCTCTCTTTTTGTATGACTTGTCCATCTAAATCCCAGGTGATTTTTCCTTACTGCTTGCTCCTTGTTTCCATCACAACTTTGATTTGTTCACCAGAGGGATGAACAGAGCTTCTATCATCTACGCCATTTTTTTTTCCTCCTCTACTATTGATTTTTGATCATTTTAATACAATATGTCTTGATGAAGGCCTTTTTGGGTTGAGTTAATTGGGTGTTCTGTTGACTTCTTGAATTCCAAGCTCCAGCTCATTCCTTAGATTTGGGAATTTCTCATCAACTATTTATCTGAAAATGCTTTCTGATCCTTGCTCCATTTCCTTGCCTTCAATAATGCCCATTATTCTTGTTTCCTCTCCTGATGGTATCAACTAGTTCTTGTATTTCTCTTTCATTATTTTTTATTCTTCAGTTTCTTCTTTCTTCTGATTTATTTTTAGATTTCTGTCTTCGATAGCTCTGATCTTTTCCTCCATTTGGTCGACTCTATTTCCCAAGCTTGCTATTTCATTTTTCAATATCTGCAATGTTTTCTTTATCTCCAGAAGTTCTATTCTGTTCTTTTTGAGAGTTTCAATTTCTTTGCTAAAGAACTCATTCTGCTCATCTAGTTGTGTTTTCAGTTCCTGAAATTGTTGATGTGAATCATTTCGGATCTCATTGTTTTTTTTTAGAAGTACTGTCCTGAATGTTCATTTAAGTTGTATATTTCTATGTCTGTAAGCTTATTTCCTGGAGATTTTTATCTTTCTTTCTGAGATCCCTTATTATCTTTGTTGTTCATGGTATTTAATGGACTTTTTCTCCGCCTGGGCATTAATGGAAGTGCATTCTGCCTTTTTTTCCCCCCGCAGAAAGAAGATTTGTTATATAAAGGTCTCTCTTTAGCCTGTTGCAAAGAAGGCTTTTTTTTTCTTTTGGTTTCCAGTAGGTGACATCTAAGCCTCTTGGATTCCTGCTTTATATGAAGCCTTAATAATGTCTTTTATTTGTTTATAGGTGTTTAATCACATTCGCTACCCTCAGTCTCAGTCTCTGTCAGTGTTAGCAATCGTTTCAGTAGCATTTGCTCAGATTCTTCTGGGGTTCCGGGGTGTTTTCAACCGTGGCTGGTAAAAGTCAACAGTTGTTTTTCTGCCATCCCTAGTTCTTTGCCATCCCCACTCTCTGCTTTCTGCCCTGATGACTGGGCACTGCCACCAGTTGAGTGGCACTACCAGCTCTCTCAGGCAGGGCTGTTCAAGAATCTTGTTGCACCTTCTCCCCTCCCACCTCCTCCTACAGGGAGCTCTAGCTATGAGAGGAAGCTCTTTGTTTCTCCCAGTCCACCACCTGACACTCAGGGTTCTGACCTGTGGTAGCTCTTATACGCAGATCCCATGCTCAGATGTGCTGGTGTGCAATTTGGGTGTTTTTGTTGAGTTTTAGATGTTCAGCTTATTGATGTTTCAAGGGGAGACATCTGGGGTTGTCTCTCACTTCACCATGTTTCTTGAAATGGCTTTGATAGAAGTCAACTTGCATTGTACTACTGAATCAAGATTCTGATAGGAGCCACCGGTCAATGCCAGATCTGCTAGAACCACTTGGCCATTCGAAATGCAGCTGCAGGTGATCAGGCAGGCCTGTGATTACATTCTTATTGGAACTAGGAGTTTTCTGATAGGAAAGCATGATGGTTGCACGGTCAGTAAATGTTAGAAAATGCCTGATTGTGGTCATTCTTTTTTGTTATTCATCTCAGTCTTGCATGATTTCAAGGACATTGCTTTTGCTTTATGCCTAGGAACTGGGAATCTCAGCATACCACCCTGAAAAACAAGGAGAATCAAAAAGTATTTTACTATTGCTCAATGCTTCAGATCCTAGTTGTCAAATAAGTCCTCATTAAGGAAATATTAGCATATACGATGGAATTATTTAATATAAATCTATGAAACCACATTAAAATAATTTTATTGCTAAACATTTAGAGAACAAAATATCTCAAATGATTATAGAGAAAAATTAAATTTGTACAATAGTATTACAAAAGAAAAATATTTGGCTAATCTGTTTTATGTTTATCTACCTCAATTTTGATCATTGCTGTCTTACTTTTACTATATTCTGGAGCTAAGGGGTTTATGTGGTTGGTGCTGGCATTTGACAAAAGCTTTTATGCTATCTAGAGAAAGTTAGATAGCTAATGTTTTGTTTCTTTTCACATAAAATAGTGATGTATTTGTTTGCCTTCATTTAATTATAATAATAAAATAATTTATTTAAAAGAAATGAAAGTGCTATTTTCATATAGATACAATTATAAACCTTATATAATTGTTTACATTACAGAGTCATAGGCAGATAGTAAGTTGGTAAATCAGCTACCAATTGTGTGTCTGATACACTCACATTAGATATTAGTCTCCTTTGTGTGTGTGTTTTTTCAGGACTGAATTTAGAAGAATTTATATTCTGAAGAACATAAAAATTGTCAATACAAAAAGGCTTTATAGCAAGTTTTCAAAATATTCATAACTATCAGTTATACTAGTATTATTTATATTAGTATATGATTCACACAATACATACTATTGAATGATATGCTACTATTATTCTAAACTAAAAATTTTTAAATATATTTTTTCAATTATAGTTGACATACAATATTATATTAATTTCAAGTGTACAACACAGTAATTAGACATTTATATAACTTATGAAGTGATCATCCTGATAAATCCAGTACCCATCTGACATCATATATAGTTATTACAATACCACAACTATATTCCCGTTATACTCTATATCCCCATGACTTTTGTATCTACCAATTTGTACTTCTTATTCCGCCCCCTCCACCTATTCCTCACCTCCCAATCTGATAAGCATCAAAATTTTCTTTGTATCTACGAGCTTGTTTCTGTTGTTTGTTTATCCTGTTCTCTAGATTCCACATATGGCATTTTTCTTTGACTGATTCCACTCAACACAATACCCTGTAGGTCCGCCTTTGTTGTTGCAGATGGAAAGATTTCATTCTTTTTTTATGGCTGAGTAATAGTCCATTGCATATATGTACCATCTCTTCTTTATCTGTTCATCCATTGATTAACACCCAGGTGGCCTCCATATCTTGGTTATTGTAAATAATGCTGCAATGAACATATGGATGCATATGTCCTTAAAAATAGTGTTTTGGATTTCTTTGGATAAATACCCATAAGTGGGATTACTGGGTCCTTCTTTATTTCTTGTTATAACTTTTGTTTTAAAGTCGATTTTGTCTTAAATAAGTATTGCTATCCCAGCTTTTTTTGTTTCCATTTTCATGAAATGCCTTTTTTCATCCCCTTACTTTCAGTCTGTGTGTGTCTTTTCATCTAAAGTGAGTCCCTTGTAGACAACATATGTAAAGGTCTTGTTTTCTCATCCTTTTTTACCTACCTTTTGATTAGAGCAATTCTAAACTATTTTTAATAGCCTAAATAAATTATAATAATATTTCAGTCTTTTGGACCACAATTAAAACCTCATGTTATTTACTCTCAACAGAGCTCTTGACAAACTGCTGAATTTTTTGTTTTATTCAATCTAATTAAAACTAAGTGATTCTGCTTCTTTAATGTTATGAAACTGTTTTAAGTCAGTCCTTAATTTTCTTTTACAAACTCAAAAGCCACAATAGTACAAAAGTTTCCTATTCAATTGAGTCACTACTTATAATAGTAGTAAGTAATGAGAAACAAAGCATGTTGACACCAAGAAGGGGATTGGTTAATAAATGCTAAAACATGGCATATGATGTGGTCATTAGACTGGTGTTACAGAAGAATAAGTAGTAGTATGTAAAGATGTTCTCAATATTGCAAATATTAAATATGTATTTTAAGACAATACATTTATTTTAACAAATAAGCAAATATAGTCTTTTATAAAAATAGAAAGGATAAATGAAAATACAGCTTTAGTGTTTATCTGCAATGATAAATTTATGGGTTTTTTTTGTTTTGTTAATTTCACTTTTTTCTAATTTTGTATATGATAGACATGTAAGATGAATAGAATTTTGACATATCTTTACTATTTTATTATTGTAAATTTTTATTATTTATTTCTAGAAAAGTGCAAAATTTTATGAAAATCTTATCATGACAGATGATTTAAGCACAAAACATTAAAATTTAATTTATTGCAAGGTCTGTTTAAAAGAAACACACATCTCAAGGAGATGAATTTTCTGTTGCTCTTCTGAGTACCCACTAAACTTTCCTTTTCACTAATATTAAGTCAGAGCTCAGAAGGTGAGATGACTGGTCTAGTGTAGGCTGACATGGAGATGAAACTGAGGACCTGAAGCAGGCCATCCCAATCTAAAACACATCACATTTTAGGCACATTCATCCTAATGTTTGACTGTAAAAATTCTCCTTTCTTTCATGAGTTTGCCTATAAAGTGTGGGATTTTTACAACCATCAGAAGAGGGATTAAATGATTTTGTAAAAATGTCTGAAAGGACAAATAAAACCTAGGCTTTTATTGCCAGTTTCTATATTGAGTAAAGTTGAGTATTTTAGAGTTAATTTCCAAATGTCCATTTTTAATATTAATACTAATATTAAGAAATCTATTAGAAGAACTCTGTGTTCTCTTGCGGCTCTCACAGCTTTTTTAAAATGCTTTTTTTAAATATGATTTTTATAAAAAATACCTGTCTTTTCTCTCCCTGTGTTTCTCTTTTATTCTCATTTACTACCACACTCACAACATTCTGACATTAGACGTGTGTGGAGTTTTTCCCCCACTGAGTAAATTCTCTTTGACACTGTCTGGGTATCCTACAATTCAACTCAATTCTGACACTGTCTACTGGGAGATAGTATCAGATTCCATAGGTTAAGGGCTCATTCTTATATGCCTGCTGCCTACTTCAGATGTTAATGGTAAGTATTAGGTCCCCAGGTTACCTACAACTTCTGTCCGATGTGGTTACAAATTAGAGGTTCCCATATTCCTTTCCAATGGTTCAGTTCATTTGATAGAGTGGCTCACAGAACCTAGGGAAACACTTACTTATGCTTACCAGTTTATTATATAATAGTAGATATGATAAAGGATATGAATGAACAGTTAGAAAAAGAGATACATAGGACAACATTTGGGAGCATCCCTGTGGAGCTGGGGGTATGCCACCCTCCTGGTATGTGGATATGTTCACCAACCTGGAAGCTCTCCAAACCCTATACTACTAGGATTTTATGGATAAGCATGATTAATTATTAACCCCATTTCCAGCCCCCTCCCTTATTTGGAGAATAAAGGATAGAGCTAAAAGTTCCAAGCTTCTAATCATGGCTAAATCTGTCTGCTGACCAGCCTCCAACCAGGAGCCCACCCAGAGTCATCTCATTAGAAAAACAAAAAATGCTCCTAGTGTTCTTATCACTTAGGAATTTACTAGAGTTTTAAGAGCTCTGTGTCAGGAACTGAGAACAAAGACCAAATACACATTTCTTTTTAAAAATCACAATATCTCAATCGTATAGTTACTTATAAACAAGTGTGTGTCTATGTGCCAATTTATCTCCAGCATCAAGTCAGTTCTTAGCACTTAACAGGAATTCCAGTGTTTGAGTAAGATAAGCAGCGAGGAAGAAAGATAACTCTCAAGTTTGGGAAATCTGGACTACACTAGGAGATAGGTGTTCATATCACTGAGTCGGCAGCATGGCCAGATGCCTAAGGTCAGGGCTACTTGGAAATTTTATAAGATGAGCCAGAACCAGACAGCTATGTCTATGGTAACAGAGAAAGAAAGGTTTTGTGTTTCTATTGGATCCTTTATAAAAGTGAAATAAATGGGAAACACATCATCAAACAGTAGATGATTCAGTGAGAAGGCAATAGAAACCCACAGAGAACGATCCTACTCTTTATTAGATCTAGTGTTACTTTTAAAAGTCTAGCTACAAATACCTCCAAGACTTGCCTTAAGCTTATTTGGACCCCAAGGGAAAAGTAGCTAACTGAAGATTTGTTTAAGTTACTGAATTAGGTTCATGAAGACTCATTTAAGTTCAAAGTAATGAGAAATATAATTAAAACCAGGATAAGTAATTCCAAAATATTCAAATTTCATAGTATAATATTAAATTTCAGAAGAGCAGTATAAGAATAGGTATTAAATAACCTATCCTTTCACTGTGATCTTTGGTAGAATAACTGATATATTTTTATTTTATGTAATTATTTATAGCCTTTAGTTTGCCCATGACAAAGCAACAATTGCTGACTTTTTAATGTTATTCACGTATCTTTTTACCCACCTCCTAAACATTTATTCTTCTCTGTGCTGAGCATCCTGGTTTCCCTCTTCCAACTTAGCAGATTTCAGCTATTTACTCTCATGGGAGATCATAATAAACTCTTAATTGTGATTTAGGTAAAACCATGAAATTGGCTCACTTCTCTTACTCTCCTGCTCCAATAAGCCCCAATGCCCTGCTTCTCAGCAAAATTTTCTTGTGCAGACCACCTAACAGTCACTGGTTATACATGCTTGCCACAAAATTTAAGAAAAATTTAAAATATATTAATCAGAAAATTTAAATCATACCACAATCTTTAAAATATTAATACCTATATCATCTTAGCAAAAGGGATAGTGTTATTGTAACCTTCACCAAGGTGTTTATATTTAAGGAAAAGATCAGATTCCAAACCCTGTTGACTCCTTTACCATTTTTTCTTCCTAACATAATATCCTAATTCAAACAATGGATATATTCAAAAATACCATCAAGTGTTTTGTGGTAGTGACAGATTTTCATGGGTGTTCCCATGAAACTTGGATCCAGAAGCTCTAGAGCTTTCCCACTGAAGGGCAATTTGTTTATTAGATACTAACTTCACGAGTATATTGTATTCAAAGGCTCTATATTTCAGTGTGAAGATAGAAGCATTTGGGTATGTTTTTTAAGTATACTGACAGTGCAGAATTATTTCTGTTGTCAAAAAGCTAGAAAAAAATTATTATGTTATATACATAAAGTTGTCAAGAGTTAATTTATTCATCATAACCATTGCATTTCTGTAGCATCAGTTAGTAGCAGCAATTTCAGATGATTTTTATCTTTCCCCCAAATAAATCATGGTCAGATGCTTTCTTAGATTATTGAAACTAAACTTTTCAACATGAACATTATTTACTTGTATATAAAATTCTGCAGTTGAGAACAGAAGCAATTGGGAATTCCTGAGCAAGTGAGAGCAATAGGGGATTAGGATGAATGGTAAAACCTGCACATACATTGAATACAGAACTACAGGATTGAACATTGGTATCCTTGAGCATCTAAAAAAGAGCCCATGGCAGTCATCAGAGAAAGGGAATTCTGAATGCCAGTAGCAGGTGAAACCAACAAACAAAGTATGCATTTCAAGATAGAACCCATGAAAATTGTCTGTGGTTCTCGAATTCAGGTCTGGGACCTATCTCTTCAAAATTTCATCTTTGGTACCTTCAGTATTAGTCAGGGCTCTAAGAGAAACAGAACCAATAGGATATATATATATGGATCTACATAT
>NW_011889215.1:2299451-2408173 GCF_000151845.1 Pteropus vampyrus | reverse complement strand
AAGGGAAAGAAGGGAAGGAAGGAAGGAAGGAAGGAAGGAAGGAAGGAAGGAAGGAAGGAAGGAAGGAAGGAAGTCCAAAAGAGAAGTGTATAATCTCCCAAGAGCCCATGCTTTCAAAAACTGCTTCATAGTTTGCTGTCTATCTAAAAGTCAGCCTCAGAGTCCCTGGCAGACCTGAGTGTCAGGTGGGATTGCACAGGAAAGAGTCGAATGTACCTGCTCCTGTAATGATTACAGAGAGACACTATCAAGTAGGACTCACCTCCAAAAGTAATGCGCTTCACACTGAGTGAGAAATAGTGAGAATGCATGTCACATGTGGTAGGTCAGAGCATTAGCTATGAGAAAGTCAAAAGGAAAGGGCTTGAAAAGGGCCATAGGTGGAGGGCAGTCTTTTTCCAGCACCAGTAATGAGGGAGTAGAGGACCCCTTGAAGGGAGGAAATGACATTTGGAGGCTTGTGGTAAAAGGAAAGGATGCTGCTGAAGATAAGGCGTATGGATACCAAGATAGTAACAAGGAATCATAAGATAGACTAGGAAGAAAGGGGGTCCTATGTGTAAAGGAACTGTGGTAGCAGTAAAGGGTATGCTCTGAATAAAAATCCAAGTCACTACCCAAATACCTCTCAACCACCTCCTCACTTATAAGGCTAGCAGATGTATAGGTGGATGAGGCTGGGTTTAAAGTCTAGGTGGGCAGTGTTAACATGTCAGGCATCCAAATGGTTAATATATGCTTTTAAAAGAGCCAAAAACTATCTGATTTTTTTAGATACATGGATAAACAATGACATTTCTGGGTAGTGTTGACCTTAAACTTGTCTCTCACATTTCCATTCACCCATATATGAAGTGCAATTCATACTATCTCTTAGACCAGCAATGATACTTGAAATATAACCTGTTTACAAAGCCCTCAAAGACTCATGGAATTGAAATAAGAAATAACACAGAGTTATTCATCCTCATAATTCAATTGCCTGCACTTATCACTGCTAATACACATGACCCATTTCATCTGCCCGGATTTGCAAATGTGGGATGGAAGTTACATTTAGCACATGGAAACTCAATATTTAATGGTAATTATGAAGTATTCCAAATTTCATCTCAGCCACTGGGCTAAATTTTTTTTTTTAATTTCAGCAAGGAAATAGAACAGGGGCCAGTGGTACTCACCCCACTTGTTCCTGATTTTCTTTTATTCTTTGTAATACACACACACACACACACACATAATACTTATTTATATTATATACAACATATATTTTGTGTGTGTATATATACATATATACACACATATATATGAGTCATATATACACATATGTGAGTTTTCTGTCTCCATCAAAAGAGCTCAAGTCTCATCCCTAAATTCAGGCAGAATTTCCCTCCAATAGAAGCTCCTCAGATGAACTTGCACACCAGAAGATAAGTAGCTTCTACAAATGCAGTGAGGAACCTGTGGACTACCTCCCCAACTAAATGTCCTGCCAAGCCTTCCTCCCCCAAGAGTTATTATCCAGCCCGTGGGCATCAGATGACTGGAAAGGGAGATGGGTGCCCAGAAGACCAGCACAGCTCCATTCTGTCCTCAGCAGCTCTCATTCTGGCTTCTGCTTTTCATTACCAGCTATGGGTTCTCTTTCCAGCCTTGATATGGATCCTAGGACCTGCTTCAGATTAGGTCTTCCAATAAATCCCAAGCCATTTCATGTGGCCTCATTTTCACAGCTAGACTTTCCTTCTGAAACTAGATTCAGTTCTTTAAAAATTTTGAGCCCAAAAAAGACTTTAAAAATGACTTTCAATTCTCTTTTGTTTTTATTATGACTATTACATATATGACTCTGCAAAACATTTGGAAAGCTTACAATGCTCCAGGCTACTGAGTTTCTAAGTGGAATTTCAACCATCTCAGAGAAAATGTTGGCATCACTTCTGCTGGATGGTTCATGGAGACATGAGGGCAGCAATTAACCAGGACCACCAGAAACCATGAAGAGCAGAACACCAATGTGCCCCTGGAGCAGCGATGCTCACTCAGTTGGCAGCAGAGGGTCTGCAGGCCTTGGCTGGGCTTCCTGATGCCCCTACACAGTTGATGAGTGATGTTTTCTTTTTATCATGATTCTTTTTATAATCCACCATCAGGAAACCCAGGCCAGTTCTTCTCATCTCTGAACACACAAATCCCTCCAAGATCAGCCCTCAGTCCTCCCTCTACTCTATCAGCCAAAATGAACCTTGTACCCTCTCCCAGGACAAGATGGTCTGTGTGATCCTCTATCCTCTTTTCAATGTGCTCTTCTTACAGGATCTTCTCATTTTTATTTTCAAGGGCCTTCTCTTCATTCAATAAATTTCATCCTTTTCAATGCAAAAGCATTGCCTTTAAAACCATCATTTCTGATCTGAACTTCAAAGCCTATTTTAAAAATATAAAAAAGCAGAACATCAAACTATTTCTCTCTCTTCATTTCTGCAATAACAGCCTAATCCTCTTCAAAGAAACAGATACCTCTTGCTAACTAGGTGGGTCATATTGAAGAAAATGATAAAAAGAAAAACAGGAAAATATTGCATGCTATCTCACTATATTTGTTTGTAATCAAATTTATGGAAAATCAAGGGAGTATACACAAAGTTTGACCTCCAAATATAGCTTTTTTCTTTGGGTGAATAGGATCAAACTCATTAGAAAGTTTCCAGTGTGAAGCTCTTTGGAAATCATGCATTAAGCCAACAATACTGGTAAACATGGCAATTCAGAAATGAGTAATGAATGAAGTTTGTCCACGGTCTGTCATCCAGAAGGACGTTTTTGGCTCATATGATGGTTGACCCAGTTTCTATGTTCCTACATATTGTGTATCTAGACACAATTAACCTCGCATTTACCATGGATATAATATCTGAGTCAGTTCTGAAATTTCCTCCAATTAAAAAGTTGATTTGTCAAGGCCAGCACTTCAATTGTGTATGATTTTCCATGTTTTGGAAATATACCCTGTACCAACAATGTATCAGGTGTAGCAGGCTATGATCCAGGGTGGCATTTATTTACTTTAGAAATTGATTATGGGATTAATCAGTCATACACACTTAGAACAACCTAATTTGGCAACACTCAGAAATAGATCTATTTATTGGTGGAAGACTGATGTTAAACTAAATCCATACAACTTATGTATAAAACCAGTCACCAAAGCAGATGAGATACTTCCAGTAACACATGGGATACACTTGTAGGATAACACATGTTTCTTTTGAGCCTGGAGACTTCTTTTTGTGTTCTAAAAGATCAGCCCCTAAATGTGCCCCTTATGGTACAAACAGCCAGAACAGCCCATCACCCTGGTGACAAATGTTCAAGTTACAGTATGTACTGAAAAAGGAGCTCTGGTCACAAGATTTATTTTAAAATTATAGAAACAAACAGAACAATGATGCAAGAGCTATGGTTTTATTTTGTATTTTCTTTGGTTTTAGTTATGTGGCTTTAATTTAATGAGAAAACTTTAATAGAGTTAATCTTTAATAAATTAGGCAGAATTGTTTTATCTTCTCATTATTTGATCATTATGACAAAACCAAAGTGGAAATCTTGCATTCTGTGGAGTTCATTTGATAGAACACTTAATAATCACTTAATCACACAAGACACTGAACCAGCAAGGATTGATGTGCAATATCAAAAATAGTCAGCAGTTATGGCCAAGAATACCTTTGTTTGAGACTCTCAGGCTTTCACCAGCAATATGAAGATGAAATTTTATTCTGTAAGGATATGATTTATTCTTTTGAACACCTGATCCAGGGTGGCATTCATTTACTCTGTTGAATGCATGGTGATCACAGATTTCTAAGCATTTGTGGATGGGAATAGAGACTTTTGCACTGCAGTGTGTGAGAGAGAAAGTGGTGTCTGTAATGTGTCTTAAAGGTGCACCAACAAAAGATTTGAGATCCTCTAAAAGAAAATTATAAGGTAACAAACTTTGGTTCAATTATTTGTTCTGCCATTTAGTCACCAAATTTAAATCCTTAAACTCTGAATAATACTCTCTGTAATTTTAATAACTATGTCTTCTGGCTAGTCACTTTCTAAAGAAATTCAAATGATTTGCCAAGGAATAGTATATCATTATACAAGTCCATCCGAGAAAAGGCCTGTAAAATGATTAAATGTTAAGTCCATCTGCTGAAGGACTATTAGGTTTTACATAAATAAAGTTTTCACAAAGGTCCTGAATGAAGGACCTAGAAATGAAGGTGAACTTTGGCCTCCTGGGGAATGATAACAGGGCTTCAGGCAGCAAACAGAAGAAGTAGCACCTAAATGAGCTCTGGAACATCCCTTTTTGCAAAATGGCAACCCCCATCTGTGGTTAATCTTGGTCAGGTGTTCCCACTGGTGAATGACTGAATATTTTAAATTGGTCACAGCTGAGGACAGAACTCAACATGAAGAGAGACTGACATTTTCAACTTCAGAGGCAAAAAGAGGGGACTGGAACAAGAATGCAAGCCAAGATGGAGAAAAATAAAGACCAAATGAGGCTGCCTGTTGCATGGGCTTCATTGCAGAGAGGTGAAGAAAATCAACATATGTACCCAGTCCAGTTATCAGGATGCCCTTTGTAAAAAGTCTCTGCTTTCGCACTGAAAATATGAAATTAATAATAACTATAATAATGCGCATGACTGTCATGGCCCAGGCACTGTAGGACTTCATATGTAATTTCATTTTTTTAAAAATATTTAAGGTGGAGGCAAGATGGCATAGAAGGTAGTAGCTGTGCATGCCTCCTCTCATGACTACACCAAAATTATAACAAAACTACAGAGCAACCAGCACATGGAGTTCCCTGAAGTCTGGTTGAACAGAAGCCCTACAACTAGGGTCAAAAAATAACAGGTCACCTTAAAACAGTAGGAGGGGCAGAGACACAAATTGGCCTGGTCCTACAACTATATGTGGTGATCAAGAATTGGGAGAGCTAATTTGGCCCTCTCCCGCACCTGAGGAGCAAGGAGTCCCAGCCCAGGGTTTCAGTGCCGGGAAGAGAAGTCCCTACAACCTCTGGCTGTGATAACCAGTGAAGATTGTGGCTGAGTGAGACAGAGGGCTGTGAGAGTCACAGATATTCCTTTTAAAGGGCCCATATCTGGTCTTACTCACTGATGCACTCTCTCCCTTTGAGCTCCAGTGTTGAGGCAGCTGCTCCAGGGATATATGGGGAGGCGCTGAGTTGTTGGCTTCTAGGTGAGGGCTGGAGGGTAGGCTTTATCCCAGACAGAAGTGTAGGCAAAAGCCATTGCTTCTTTGTTTAGCCCTCTCCCACCCCAGCCTGCAGACACAGGGGCCTTCATATTTAAGCCGCCATCAACCTGAATAACACAGGTCACTCCACCCAGGGGATTCCCTGAGAATCTGCTTCTCCTAACTTTTGGCCCCACCCAAGCCACTTCCAGTAATTTATTCCATACAAATGACCTGTCTTGGCTCCTGCTGCAAACTTTTATAACATCTCTCAAAGACTCACAATACTCAAAGAAGCAGCTTCTGGTCTTGGTGTGCCCTGTATCTCTTGATGAGCAGCCCTAAGTCCTGCACTAGTGGCAGCCAATCTCAGTTTCTGACTAGGCCCTTGGAGACACCTATAAGCCCAGCATATGTGGCAGTAAAATGTGGATAGCTTGGTAACTCTTACCAGGTGGTGCCGGATATGCACAAGTTTCAGCTGGACTTGGCCTGCAGCTGGACCTTCCCCCTTACCCCCAAGACTGTGACACTGGGCCCCACAGCACATCTATTACAGAAAGCCACTCTATTAAAATTGAGAGACTTAGTAACCCTACCTAATATGTAGAAATAGACACAGAAAGGCAGCCAAAATGGAAACAAAGAAGCATGTTCCATATGAAAGAACAGAACAAAGCTACAGAAAAAGAATTCACCAACATCAAGACAAGCAATCCATCAAGTGCAGAGTTTAAAACACTGGTTATAAGGATGCTCAGTGAACTTAGGGGAAGAGTAGATGAACTCAGTGAGAAATTTAATGAAGAGAAAGAAAACACAAAAATATAGATAAAAAAGAAATAATAGGAAGCCAGTCAGAAAGGAAGAAAACAATATCTAAGATGAAGAGTATATTAGAGGGAATCAACAGAGTACATGAAGTGGAGGGTCGAATCAGCGACATAGAGGATTGGGTAGTAGAGGACACCCAATCAGAATAGCATCAAGAAAAAATAATCCAAAAAAATGAAGATAGTTTAAGACACCTCTGGGACAACATCAAATGTAACAGCATTCACATCATAGAGGTACCAGAAAGAGAAGAGAGAGAGCAAGGAATTGAGAACCTATCTGAAGAAGTAATGATGGAAAACTTCCCTAACCTGGTGAGAGAAATAGATAAACAACCTCAGGAAGTTCAGAGAGTCCAAAACAAGATGAATCCCACACCAATGAGGCCCACACCAAGACATATCATCATTAAAATGCCAAATGTTACAAAGAGAGAATTTTAAAAGCAGCAAGAGAAAAGCAGTTATTTACCTACAAGGGAGCTCCCATAAGACTGTCAGCTGATTTCTCAACAGAAATTTTGCAGAACAGAAGAGTTTGGCCCAAAATATTCGACGTGGTGAAAACCCAGGACCTACAACCAAGACATTCTACCCAGAAAAGCTATTATTGAGAATTGAAGTGCAGATAAAGAGCTTCCAAGACAAGAAAAAAGCTAAAGGGTTCATCACCATCAAACCAGTATTATAGAAAATGTTGGAGGAACTTTTTAAGAAGGAAAAAAAATATGTGTATACAGGACAGAAGGATTTGGCAGAAAGTATTCGAATGATGAAAACCTAGGATCTACAACCAAGAATAATTTATCTAGCAAAGCTATCATTTAGAGTGGTAGAACAGATAAAGAGCTTCCCAGACAAAAATAAGCTAAAGGAATTTGTCAACCCCAAGCCAGTATTGCAGGAAATGTTGGAGGGACTTCTTTAGGAAGAAAATACATGTATCAAAAATATGAATAAAGAATGGTAAGGACTACATTCTTATCAACAAGTACCTCAAATGGAAAAGAATTAAGTATTCCAACAAAATGATAGGGTGGTTAATGGGTAAGAAAACAAGACCCCTACATATGCTGCCTATAAGAGACTTACTTCAGATTAAAAGACACACTTGTGCTGGCTGGAAAATTACTGCTTGGCTATCACCCATGGGAACATAGGTTATCAACCATGGGAACATAACATTCTAACAATAAGCTTTCTGCTTCTGTACCCACATTTGCACAACCGACCTGTGGGTTGACAGTTAGTAAAAAGAAGAAAAATAGACTTGTGTGTTCAAACAAAATGAAGAATGGGGTTTATGGCTTAAAAATCCTGTACCTCTACATTTTGGGGGCTGATTAATTTGGGGTCTGTGTACCCCTGGCAAACCCAGCTGGCTGAATAAAGAGTGTGTTTCCTATAACTCACTGATTCCTGGTGGTCCGTGAGTCTTTCGGGGGCTGGTGGCTACTACATTTGGAGGCCCCAACGAGATCTCGGGGTGTGGCCCTGAGATCTAAGACTGGACCAGCCGCTGAAGCGGTTGCTGTCCTTGTTACGGATTCAACCTGAGACGTTCCAAGGCCCTTGAATGCTGTGACGGGGTCAGTACAATCGTCAAGGACGCTACCTTCAGGACACACTCTTTGTTCCCAGTCCCGACGGGAATCTGGAATCTCCGAGGCCTCGGTGTCTGGATAAAAGGTACCTTTCCTGTTTCTGTAGACTGGTCATTGGGGATTCGTGGAGAGACTGGACGCAGTCATATCCCCCGGACCGTGGCCAGGCCACGGGATGCTGTCTCCTGTGCTCTATTATCGGGTTCTGTCTATTGTCTTTGGTCTTGTCTAGGTTGTAGGTGGCGGACTTCTCTGGGTCCACCTACATCCCAGTAATTGTTCTCATCTGAGTGTCTGTTTTGTGTTTTCTGCTCAAGCGATGGGGGGAAGCCCGAGTTCACAGAAGACCCTCCTTGGGGTGTCTCCTGCGACATTTCAAAGAAGGGTTTGTAGAGGGAGCTGACTATGGCATAAAGTTTTCTCCAGGCAGACTAAGAACATTGTGTGAAGTTGAGTGGCCATCTTTTGGTGTAAACTGGCCTCCAGAAGGTTCCCTTGACAGGGGTTTAGTGAGGAATGTTTGGAAGATTGTCACAGGAGACCTAGGACATCCCAATCAGTTTCCCTACATCGATCAATGGTTAAACTTTGTTCAGACACCCCCTCCTTGGCTCCGCTGGTGTGCCCTTTCTCTAGGAATGTGAGTCTTAGTTGTGGGTGCCCCGAAACATACAGCAACTGAATCTCTAAGACAGCCCAGTCCCTCGGTCCTCCAATCTCCACTAGAGGACAGTGACCTTCCCCCACCCTATAATCTAAGACAACAGAGACCTAATAGCACCACCTCACCTCCTTGGACACGGTCAGGTAACCCCTATGGGCCTCCTGCTCCCACCCGAGCAGGGCACCAGCCAATACCACCACCCCAGCCATTCTCTTTGTGAGAGGCACCACCTCAGGGGCATCATACTGACAGGCCCTTTATGGTTTACGTGCCTTTCTTGACTAGTGACCTGTACAACCGGAAGGCACAGAATCCACCTTTCTCTGAGAAACCCCAAGCATTAATGGGATTCTTAGAGACTCACCACCCCACTTGGGATGATTGTCGACAGCTTTTAATTACCCCCTTCACTGAGGAAGAACGTGGATGCATTCGGACTTAAACACAAACGATAGCTGCGGGAGGGAGGAGAGTTGAGGAAGCAGGGGAACAGATTGAGGAGGAATTTCCCTCCACCCACCCAGACTGGGGACACTATTCTCAGGCATTAGATTGTACCACCAGATTCTAATTGGGAGAATTAGGATGGCTGCTCGTCAGCCAATTAACCTTTCTAAGATAACTGAAGTTATACAGGGAGGGACCACAGGAATTCCCTGGAGCATTTCTTGAATGAGGTGTACTGGGTATACACCCCCATTGATCCTGAGGCCCCTGATTAATTGCCCAGCAGGCAATTACTATAGCCTTTGCTACTCAGGCAGCCCCTGATATCCAGTAAATTACAAAAAATTAGAAGGTTTTGCAGGGATGAACCTGTTCCAACTTGTTGAGATAGCCCAGAAGGTGTTCAACAACAGGGAGGCACCAGATGACCCTAAACATATGGCTAAAATCCAAAGCTACTGTCATCAACCCAGCCAATCTGTTGCCAGACCTAGACCCTGAGACCCCCGTTCATGATTACACAGATTTCACTGACGCTGTGTGTTCCTCATGGCCAGACCTCAAAGACTCCCCTCTGCCTGAGGCCAATGATGTTCTGTTCATGGACAGTAGCAGCTTCATGCAGGAAGGAAGGAGGTAAGCTGGGGCAGTGGTCGTAACTCTAACTGGCACCATCTGGTCACCAGCTCTTCTCCATAGGACTTCTGCTCAAAAGGCAGAACTCATTGCCCTCACTGAGGCACTAAGATGGGGAAAGGATAAGGCACTCACAATATACACTGACAGCTGATATGCCTTTGCCACTGCACATGTACACAGAGCCATCTACAAGGAAAGAGGGCTTCTGACTTCAGCTGGGAACGACATCAAGAACAAGGGAGAGATCTTAGCCTTACTTAAAGCCATATAGATGCCTAAAGCTCTTGCTATTGTTCTTTGTAAAAAGCATCAAAAAGGGAATAGTCCCAAGGCTGAGGGAAACTGACGAGCTGATACAAAGGCAAGAACAACGGCCACAATGCCAGTGGGGCCCCCACCACATCTACTGACTGTTGTCTCTTACCCAGAACTGACTCCATCTTCGACCTATATGGCGTAAGACAATATATATTTTCAAGATAAGGGAGCCACTAGGAACCAATAGGAGTAGTGGATGACCCCAGATGGAAAAACCGGGCTCTCACGGCCCTTGGAAGGACTCTCCTCCACCAACTACACCAGACGACACACCTAGGGCGATCTAAGATGCTCCGAGCTTTAGACCCCCTACTTTCACTTGTTAGAAGGGAGAAGAACTGCAGAGGAGATTGCCCCATGATGCCCGGCTTGTGCCCAAGTTAATCCAAAGAAGGGGAAGATAGAAGAACCTAGGCATAGGGAAAGAGGAACTTATCCAGGGGATCACTGGGAAGTAGATTTCACTGAGGTAACCCTGACTGTGAGGGGCTACAAATATTTACTAGCTTTTATAGACACCTTTTCAGGATGCGTAGAGGCCTTCCCTACCAGAAAAGAGACTGCCTTAGTAGTTACTAAGAAACTACTAGAATAAATTCTCCCTCGATTTGGTCTCCCCAGAACTTTAGGGTCAGATGACGAGCCAGCCTTCATAGCAAAGGAATCATAACAATTGGCTAGCTACCTAAATTTGCAATGGAAACTCCACTGTGCCTACCGGCCCCAAAGTTTGGGCCAAGTAGAGCGAATGAATCGAACCCTAAAAGAGACATTAGTCAAGTTAAGATTAGAAACTGGTGGGACCTACGTAGAACTTCTCCCCTTTGCTCTTCTCCAAGCCAGGCGTACTCCATATATTAATGGATTCACCCCATTTGAAATTTTCTTTGGAAAGCCCCCACCTTTAGTACCTAGAATAAGAGATGAGAAAAAGGCAGAACTATGTAACCTTGTCTTACTTAAGTCTTTACAGGCCCTTCAAAGTGTACAGGAGGAGATTTGGTCCTGGGTTCAAGCTGTCCGCTCAACTCTGGGGGACGGACTTCCCCATCAGTTACAGCCTGGGGACTCTGTGTGAATCTGGAAGTTCACTTCCAAAGGACTAGAACCCAAATGGAAAGGACCCTTCACTGTCTACTTGACAACGCCACTGTAGTTAAAGTAGACGACATCCCATCATGGATTCATCACTCCCACGTGAAAGCAGCACGAGAGTGGACAGCTCAGGAAGACGGGCCCTTAAGACTAAGACTCAAGCATACATAAGTCTAACCCTCTGTTTCTTTCTTTTTTCCTCTTTAGCCCAGGCATTCGACCAGCCACAACCAAAACCAGAAGGAGCATTAATAACTTTGCTAACTACAATGCACAAGGTCTTAAATAAGACCTCCCCAGACATAGGACAAGATTGGTGGCTGTGCCTAAACCCAAAACCCTCTTACTATGTTGGGGTAGGAACTCCCCTAAATTTAACTGAGCTCAGCAGGCTAGAACTTTAACTTGATTCACTAGCAGAAGTAGTCCTCCAAAATAGAAGAGGTTTAGATTTATTATTCTTAGGACAAGATGGATTATGTATGGCTCTAGGTGAAACCTGTTGCTTCTATGCCAATAACTCTAGAGTGATTAGAGAAAACTTACGACTAATACAGAGAAATTTAGATGCCAAGGAAAGACAGAGACTAGAATCATATAACTGGTTTCATAGGATGTTCAATTGGTCACCATGACTAACAACCCTTCTATCTGCTGTAGCTGGACTTTTAATCATCCTCTTCCTCTTGTTAACTTTTGGCCCATGTTTCCTTAATTTCTTGTTTGCATATATAAGGAAAAGAATTAATTCTTTTAGACTTTTAGTATTACAGAATAGAGGCTATGAGAAAATTTAATTTTTTTGCTAAGGCCAGTGGGGAATGTGCTGGCTGGAAAATTACTGCTTGGCTATCACCCATGGGAACATTACATTCTAAGAATAAGCTTTCTGCTTCTGTACCCCCAATTGCACAAACAACCTGTGGGTTGACAGTTAGTAAAAAGAAGAAAAATAGATGTGTGTGTTCAAACAGAATGAAGAATGGGGTTTAGGGCTTAAAATCCCTGTACCTCTACATTTCGGGGCTGCTTAATTTGGGGTCTGTGTACCCCTGGCAGACCCAGCTGGCTGAATAAAGAGTGTGTTTCCTATAACTCACTGATTTCTGGTGGTCCGTTTGTCTTTTGGAGGCTGGCAGCTACAACACACTCAGACTAAAAGAAAAGGGATGGAAATAATGTTGCTTTGATGGATCTAGAGGCTATTGCATAAGATAGAGGGTATGGGTCAGATAGAAAAAGACAAATATCACATGATTTCATGTACATGTGGAATCTAAAGAACAAAATAAATAACAACAACAACAAAAGCGGAAATAAACTCATAGATGCAGAGAATATTTTGAGAGCTACTAGATGGGAGGGGCTTTAGGGGGACGGCAAAAAAGGCAAAGGGATCAAGAGGCATAAATGGATAGTTGCAGAATAGACATGGCAATGTAGAGTGCAGCATGGGGAAAATGGTTAATAATGTAATAAATATGTAAGGGGGAAGAGAGGTACTAGATTTAGTGGGGTAATCGCTTTGTGAGTTATGTGGATCTCTGATTACTATGCTATACAACTGAAACCAGTATATTATTGTATGGCAACTATAATTGGAAAAAAAACTCATTAAATTATACAATGTAAATACAAGCAAGTTACTGTCTATTCTATTTCCAAAAACCTGGAGGAAATGAAAAATAAAAGGAAGGGAATCCTAAAAACAAAAAGTATTACAAATGGATAGACACAAAAATAATCATGGAAATAGAGATTATAACATAAGGAATATAGCCAATAATATAATAACTATGTATAGTGTCAGGGGGTACTAGATTTATTAAGGTGATCACTCTGTGAGTTATATAGATGTCTAATTACTATGTTGTACAACTGAATTAATATAATATTGTATGCCAACTATAACTGAAAAATAGAAAATATTTTAAAACACGAAAAAAATATTTTTAAAATTTTCAGTTATAGTTGACATACAATATTTTATTAGTTTCTGGATACAACACAGTGATTAGAAATTTATATAACTTAATGAAGTGATCACCCTGATAAATCCAGTACCCACTCATACCATACATAGTTATTATATTCTACTGACTATATTTCCTATGCTATATTCTAAATCCCCATGAATATTTTGTAACTACCAATTTATATCTCTTAAATCCCTCCCCTTCACTCATCCCCCAATTCCCCCTCCAATCCAGCAACCATCAAAATGCTCTCTATCAGCTTGTTTTTGTTGTTTGTTTGTTTATCCTATTCACTAGATTCCACATATAAGTTAAATCATATGACATTTGTTTTTTTCTGTCTGACTTACTCTACTCAGCCCCAAACCTTCTAGGTCCATTCATGATATTGCAGATGACAGGATTTCATTCTTTTTATGGCTGAGTAATATTTCATCGTCTATATGTACCACCTCTTCTTTATCCATTCATCCATTTATGAACACCCGGGTTGCCTCCACATCCTGGCTATTGTAAATAATGCTGCAATGAAAATATAGATGCATATGTTCCTTCAAAGTGGTATTTTGAGGTGTTTTTTTTTTTTTTTGGATAAATACCCATAAGAAGGATTAGTGTGTCTTTCTTTATCTCTTGTTATAACATTTGTTTTAAAGTCTATTTTGTGTGGTATGAGTACTGCCTCCCCAGCTTTTTGTGTGTGTTTGTTTCTATTTTCATGCAACATATTTTTTCTATCCCTTTACTTTCAGTCTGTGTGTGTCTCTCAATGTGAAGTGAGTCTCTTGTAGGCAGCATGTGTAAGGCTCTTGTTTTCTTATCCATTCAGCCACTCTATCTTTTGACTGGAGCATATAATCCATTTACATTTAAAGTAATTGTAGATAGATAGGTAGTTATTGCCATTTTATTATTCATATTTTTGATCTTTTTTTCCCTCTTCTTCCTTAAGAAATCCCTTTAGCATTTCTTGTAACAGTGGTTTGATAAACTCCTTCAGCTTTTTCTTATCTGAGAAGCCTTTACCTGTTCTTTGATTCTCAATAATAGCTTTGCTGGGTAGAGTAATCTTAATTGCAGGTCCTGGGTTTTCATCACTGAATATTTTGTGCCAATTGTTTCTTTCCTGCAAAGTTTCTTTTGAGAAGTCAGCTGACAATTTTATAGGTGGGCGGGTGGGGGGGCCTTTGTAGGTAGCTAACTACTTTTTAGATTCTCTGTCTTTAATTTGGCATTTAAATGATAATGTTTATTAATGTGGGCCTCATTGGGTTCATCTTGTTTTGGACTCTCTGAACTTACTGAGGTTGTATTTCTATTTCCCTCACCAGGTTAGGGAAGTTTTCTGTCATTATTTCTTCAAATAGGTTCTCAATTCCTTGCTCTTTATCTTCTCCTTCTGGTACCCCTGTGATGTGAATATTTTTGCATTTGTTGTTGTCCCAGAGGCTTATCAAACTGTCTTCATTTTTTTGGCATTCTTTTTCTTGTGCTGTTCTGATTGGGTATTTTTTGCTACCTTATCTTCTAAATAGCTGATTTGATCCTCTGCTGTAGTTTTCACTTCAGTTATTTTATTCATTTATGATTGGCTCTCTATTATGTTCTCTATTTCCATTTTTATGTGTCCTTTCTCTCTGTTGAAGTTCTCACTGAGGTCTTTGAGCTTCCTTATAACCATTGTTTTGAATCCTGGATCTGGTAGATTTTGAATCCTGGATCTATTTGTCTCCATTATATTTACTTCATTTTTAAAAAATTGTTATTTTTTTTTAATTTACATTCTTTAATGTCATCACATATTTGACCACTTTTATCCATCTACTTCCCTCCTCTACCATCCTCCCTACCCTTTGGTAACCACTAGTCTATTGTCTATAGCCATGAGTCTCTGTCTGTTGTGTTCATTTCTTGCTTTTAGGATTATATCCCATGTATAAGTGATGTTATATGGTTTTCAACATTTTCTATCTGGCTTATTTCACTTAGCATGATTATCTCAACATCCATCCATGTTGTTGCAAATGGCAGTATTTCATCTCTTCTTGTGGCTGAGTAATATTCCATTGAACATATGTACCACAGCTTCTTAGCCAATCATCTGTGTAGGTCACTTCGGTTGCTTTCATGTCCTGGCCACAGAGAATAATGCTGCTATGAACATTGGTGTGCAAATATCTTTTCGGATATAGGTTTTCAAGTCTTTGGGGTAAATACCCAGTAGAGGGATTGCTGGATCATATAGTAGATCAATTCTTAGCTTTTTGAGGAACCTTCATACTGCTTTCCATAGTGACGGTACCAATTTGCAGTCCCACCAGCAGTGTATGAAGGTTCCTTTTTTTTTTCTTCCTCTCCAACACTTGTTATTACATGTCTTATTGATAACAGCTATTCTAACAGGTGTGAGATGATATCTCTTTGTGGTTTGGATTTGCATTTCTCTAATAGCTAGCAATGTTGAGCACCTTTTCTGTTTGTTGGCCATTTGTATGTCTTCTTTGGAGAAGTGTCTGTTCAAGTCCTCTACCCATTTTTAATTGGATCATTTGTTTTTTATTGTTATTGAATTGTATGAGTTCTTTGTCTATTTTAGATATTAGGCCCTTATTGGAGCTGTTGATTGCAAATATATTTTCCCATTAGGATGGTTGTCTCTTTACTTTGTTGATGGTTTCTTTTGCTGTGCAGAAGCTTTTTAATTTGATGTAATCCCATTCATTTATTTTTTATTTTACTTTTCTTGCCTTTGAGGTCAAATTCATAAAATCCTCTTTGAGTCCAAGGTCCTTGTGTTTCATTCCTATGTTTTCTTCTTTGCATAAATCGTTTTGTGTCTTATATTCAGGTCCTTAATCCATTTTGAGTTAATATGGTATATTGTGATAGAAACAGTCTAGTTTCATTCTTTTGCAGGTGGCCTTCCAGTTTTCCCAGCACCATCTATTGAAGACACTTTCCTTTCTCCACTGTATGTTTTTGGCATTTTTGTCAAAAAATTATTTGCCCATATAAATATGGATTTACTTCTGGACTCTCGATTCTGTTCCACTGGTTTGTGTATCTGTTTTTCTGCCATAGCATACCATTTTGATTATTGTTGCTTTGTAGTATAATTAGAAGTCAGGCGTGATGATTCCAGCCTCATTCTTTTTCATCAGGAATACTTTAGCAATTCCAGGCTTTTGTGCTTCCATACAAACATGATGATTTTTTTGTTTTATTTCTTTCAAGAATGACGATGGGATTTTGATGGGGATTGCACTAAGTCTGTACAATGCTTGAGGTAATAAAATCATTTTAACTATGTTGATTCTTCCAATCCAAGAACACAGAATGTCTTTCCAATTATTTGTATCTTCTTTGATTTCTTTTAAGAGGGTTTTATAGTTTTCATCATATAGGTCCTTCACATATTTTGTTAGGTTTATTCCTAGGTATTTTATTCTTTTTGTTGAAATTGCAAAAGAAATTACTTTTTCCACTTCTTTATCTCACACTTCATTATTAGAGTATAGAGATGCTATGGATTTTTGAACACTGACTTTGTATCCAGAAACTTAACTGTATTTGCTTATTGTTTCTAGTAATGTTCTTGTGCAGTCTTAGGATTTTATATATAGAGAATCGTGTCATCTGCAAATAGTGACAACTTTACTTCTTCATTTCTTATTTGGATGCCTTTTATATCTTTCTCTTGCCTGATCACACTCACTAGGACCTCCAATGTTACATTGAATAACAGTGGTAATATGGACAGCCTTGTCTTGTTGCTGATCTTGGAAGGTTTTTAGTTTTTCAACATTAAGTATAATGTTAACCGAGGGTTTGTCATATATGGCCTTTATGATGTTAAGGCACTTTCTTTCTATATCGATTTTGTTAAGTGTTTTGATCATAAATGGATGCTGTATCTTGTCAAAGGCTTTTTCTGCATCTATTGATATGATTATATGATTCTTATTTTTGAATTTGTTAATGTGGTGTATCACATTAATCGATTTATGTGTGTTGAACCATCCTTGTGTCCCTGGGATAAAGCCCACCTGATCGTGGTGTAAAATCTTTTTAATATGTTACTGTATTCAGTTCGCTAGAAACTTATTTAGGATTTTTGCATCTGTGTTCATGAGAGATATTGGTCTTCTTTTTTAATTTTCTTATGTTATTTTTATCAGGTTTTGGTATTGGGATAATATTGTCCTCATAAAATGAGTTGCCTCCTCTTCGATTTTTTGGAAGAATTTGAGGGGAATAAGTATTAAACTTCTTTCAATGTTTAATAGAATTCACTGGTGTAGTCATCTAGTCCTGGACTTTTACTTTTGGTAAGTTTATGATGATTGTTTCCATTTCCATACTGCTGATTGCTGTATTTAGATTTTCCAGTTCCTCTTGATTCAATCTAGGAAGGTTGTATCTTTCTAAGTACTTGTCTATTTCTTCTAGGTTATTAAATTTGGTGTTATATACTTTTTCATAGTATTCGTCTATGATCCTTTGCATTTCTGTGTTGTCTGTCGTAATTTCTCCTCTTTCACCCCTGAATTTGTTTGTGTTCTTTCTCTTTTTTCTTTAGTGATTCTAGCCAAGGGTTTCTCAATTTTATTAACCTTCTTAAAGAACCAGCTCTTTGCTGCATTTATTTTTTCTATTGTTTTCTTTTTTGTTTGTTTCTTTGCTTCTTTTTCTGGAGCTTTGTTCTGTGTGGGTTTTTTTTTGTGTGTGTTTTTTTTTTAATTTTATTCAGGACACATTTATTTGCCTTCCCATTTTGGCTACCTCATTGTGTTTCTTTCTATGTATTAAGTAGATCTGCTATGTCTCCCAGTTGTGGCAGGGTGGCCTTATGTAGTAGTTGAATGGTGAGGATATCCAGAGGCTCCAAAATCCAACTTAGATGTGGAAATTGTCTGTTTTAAGCACACATACTTGTCTTTTTTACTGCTATTAAAAGAGAGTTTATTTTCACATTTCAGAAAGCATGTTCTGTTACTTTTTATGAACATGATTTCTGTGGCTAACCATTGCATCAATTCCATAAACATAATATTGTATGCAGAATTACCAAAGGAGATATGCTAAAACACATATGACCTCCAGGAATTTAAAGTACACATACTGGTATAATAAAGACATAAATTTTTGGACAAAAAGAGGCAAGTGAGGGTGGGAGAAGGAAAGTAGTTGCTCCAACCAAGAGAGGGGGTCGTGGCACCTACCATAGGTCCTGTTCTCTGAGAAGCAGGTTTCTCTCCACATCAGTAGTGCCTTTCTGTCACAGTTTCATCCTTTTATTCCATTCTACTCATGTGGCCAGGGGAAACCATTTAGTGATTCATCAGGACCCCACGATGGTTTATTGCTCCAGTTTACTTTTATTCAGTTTATTTCATCCATAGTTGTCTTATACTACTTGTCAGTGCATTGTAATAGATGAAAAATAAAAAATAGTGTAAGAAAAATTTTAGCAACTGAATCATATTAGACTTCTACCTGGGCACTAACCCAGCAGCAATAACTCTTCCTGGTGCACAGACCTTAAGTGGACATGTCTATCTCCACCTCTCTCTGGACCTGCACATGCTCACGTAGAAGTAGGAGTGCACCAGCACTGGTCACCACACTGACCTCATGGTACATGTCTGGCTGCTTCCTGGAGACCATCATTAACACCATTTCTTAATTCTCATTTCTTATTTCTTAAACTTGATTTTAGTGTGACTAAATCAGATGCTTCCCTGCCCTCTGTGGGTGTGCCACAGCACCATTCCACAGCCTGCCTACTGGGAAACAGCATGAGGTTCATGCTGTGAGTGTCCCCTGTGTCAGCTTTATGGGGCTGTCCTTAATAGCAAGGACAATGGCAGCATCTAACACATGTATAGCACTGTGGACATAGACAAAACTCTTTTCAGTATGAATTAGTTATTTAATTTTAACAATCATAGTTGAAAATGGTAAACAAGTGCTGAAAACCAAGATTCAGAGAGGTTATATGGTTTCCAAGATTTTTGACTTTAAATTCTGCATCCATTTCCAAGAAGAATGTCTGTGGTTTGTGGTGCAGTTTGATGAGGGAAGAGAGCACTTCAAGTTCACTGCTACTCCTGTTATTTTATTATAAGAGAGTTAAGAAAGTAAAGAAGATTACAAAAATATCCAGCTCATCATTGTTACTGAATTAGAGACAGTGACACAGTCTCCCATCAAGTGCTACCCAGTCACCAGGCAAGTGCCCTACTAGAAATCCATGCAGGAAAGTCTAGCGAGAGACATGTCAGCCATTTTACTCTGAACTATTGCGAGCAATTTCCAAAGCTGATTAAATATTTGGTTATAAAAATAAGACTCTATCTTAGAGTTAATATCTTTAATGAAATGCTTGTTTAACCACGTACTTCTTTTCTAAATACTTTCCTTTCAACATGTTAGGAAAGCTTGTTTTCTAACTTATAGAGGTTGCATTAACTTAATGTTTTTCCTGTAACACCCTTAGGGTTTCTCCTCAGAAATATGGTTGTTAGGGTTCTTGAACTGAACTTTGTTCTTTATTTAGAAGAAACCCACAAGGCAACATTTCTATGTCTAAAAACAAAACAAAACGAAACAAGACAAAGCAAAACAAAAAACAAACTAAAAACAACCAAACCAATCCTCCAAAAAAAACAAAACAACAACAACAACAACAACAACAACAACAACAACAACAACAACAACAACACTGTTTGAAACGTGAGGCTTTGTTACTATGATCCAGCAGGGAATGATTTTCTCTCTAAAAATGACACTCATTGATTGGTTATTCCAATTTAATAACCAGTTAAAACAGTTTTTACTATGAAGAAAAAAGGCACAGCTATTCAGTGACTCATTATCATATGTACCAACAGACAAAAAAAATAATTCAGAAAACTGTCAATCCCCATGTAAGATTTTGTCTCTCTGTCTTGACACCCACGTGACATTCTAAGATGAGATTGCCTTGTTAGATAAGACTAGGAATTCCACTTGTTTTAGTCCTTGGAAAGTAATGTGTTGTGCATGCAATGCTGGATGCCAAAGACAGTAGGAAAATCTGTTCTTTAGAGAATATTCATTGACTCATTGGTGATTCTTTTCTGAGACATCGAATGGGCCGATCAAGTCAGAAAATTCAAGGACACTCAAAATTTCACCTACCCTCAATACAAGTAAGAAAATTTCCCAATCGCCTCATGGAGGTTTATGAGAAATGGGTTTAAAATTTTTAATAATTATTATTTTAACTTTTCTAATAAACAATAAATCATTTTCAAAATGAAAAGGTGAAGTTATTAAAGAGAGGGAGAGGGCAATGGCAGAAGAAAAGAAGTAATTTTTCAGGACTTTGTAATCATATCTATCTGGCATCTTCACAGTTATTTATAATGAGAGTTCTCCATGCTAAAGTTGATTTTACTATATTTTCCTGAGGCCTTTGAATTTTAAACATTGCGTGTTTTCTTATAGGCTGAGTAGTTTAATTGGAGCACTCTTTCTACTTACATGTAAAAATTTCTCTCCAGTCACTTAAACAGATATAGATATGCTAACTCTTGTAAAAAGAGGGATAGAATAACTACGCAATTGCATATCAGAGCTGAAAAACCATTTCTAAAACATTTAATATGGTAATCAATCTATATGTGGCCTTCATTATCTGAGAGATTTAACATATTCTTGTCACATGCATATGACTTGTTGAGAAACATGCCACTAGAAACTGGTCCCTTCTTGCCCAAGCCAGTGGCATTTCCAAATAGCTACAAAATATAGTTAGCCTAGCTTAGGACATCAGAGTGCACAGAGCCCAAGCGGGTGTCCATGCAGCCTAGTGCCAGGTGTCAAAGCTAGAGCCTGATGGAAGGCAGTATTTAATATTGGCAGTAGCCCACAGTGGGTGTCAGAACCTCAGCAAGGTGTGGAGAGCATCCATGTGTGAGGTCAAGGCCTGAACTGGAATGCCCATGTGAGGAGAGGGGGCATCTGGGAAACAGAGTACACAGTATCACAACTCAAATGTGGTAAGGAGAGCATCCACAGCAATAACCATCCTAGCACTTAGCCCTAGCACCCAAGTCTTGGTTTCTAAATATAATTTTCTGCTAAATGTAGCTGGGCTCCTTAGAAGAAATAGCTGATTCTAGTGCTGGGGCAAGAGATTCAAAATGAGTCTGGAACATCGTGTGATGCAAGAAACTAAGTGCTAAAAAATGAAAAGAAAGAAAGAATGAAAGATAAAAAAAAAGAAATTAAATGATAGGAACATGCCAAAGGACACAGAAGTTAACTTGAAGGGACTTCCACTATCTAAATATGGGAATTTGAGCATTGAACTAAATGATTATGGTAATGGATTATTACTAGAAAAAAAAATGAGTCCATGAGCTTATAATGTTATAAGTAAATAAATAACCAAATAATGAGAGGATAAAGTTTTTCTTTGCAGTAGAATGCTAACTAACAGAAGTCAAAGGAATTATGGATTAGAAAATCACTATTTGACAATCCAGGAAATACAAAAGGATGCTAAAACTAGTAAATGAAATTTGCTGAGGAATGAGATATTTACGGCATCTCATTATACCTCTTCAGCCCCTCTCATCAATATGCACTAATTACAAAGGGGAAAAGAGCAGTTATAGTGGAGAAGCTTGGCATACACTGTCTTATTCAAGTGATCAAAATTCACATGACCAGTAATAGGACAAGTCACAATCATGCGCCTCCTGATAAGGATGTGCGGTACAAAGGACAGGTCATCAGTTCTGGGAGATTCTCACTGAAAATGCATGATCTAAACTTAATTTTGAGGACATTTTGGACAAACCCAAGATAAAAATACTCTTCAAAATAGGTGTCTTGAACTTCAAAAGTGACAAAGTCACAATTATTAAGAAAAGGCCAAGGGGGCAGGGAATTCTGTCTTACTGTCAGCAACCTCAACCCCAAGAGAGTCATGCCCAAAGGTGCTCTGTTCGAGTGTTTATGGTGATGTGCACTGGGCAAGGTTCTTGTTTGAAGAAGAGGGGAAGCCCTGGTCTAGAAGCAAAACTCAGAACATAATGGCTCACATGAAATAGACTGCTAAAAGAGAAGGGATGTGCATCTAGCCTCACATTTAGCTGGTCCAGGAACTCTCCATTGCTTTTGTTATGTCTTGCCTCTATTTCTCTCTGACTTTGGCTTCATTTTCTTAGGTCAGCTGTACACATTCATCTAGAACCATTGCCACAGAGAACTGAAAGTATAGATTTTTACTTGGAGAATGGGAGGGTCTTTTTCATCAGTGCAATTAGAAAAACCCCAGGAAAGAGTGTGATTAGCTCAGGTTGTGTCCTGAGTCAATCACTATGATTGAGGTTTGGGATAATCTCTGCACATACCTCTGCACAACATGGTCTATATCTAAATCTATGGCCAAGAGGCTAAAGTATCATGTTTGAAAGCACCTAATGGAAACTACATGTTTTATGGAAAAACTTCAGATGCTCAGAAAAAGTGCTAATCATAAAAGACAAAGGAATAAATAGAAACCGTGTTCCCTTTAACAGTTTTTCAACTTTATCATATAAAACCCTGGTTTTGGAGAGCATATATTTTCACAGACGCATAGAACAAGTCTTAGTTTCCTAATATCAAATATAGGTTTTTTTCTCTCACTCTCTCTGGGAATCTTTTAACTAAAGTGATTTTTTTTTTCAAGAAAACTTATTTTTGAACAAACTGTGGCTGACACACGTTAGGAAATACATGGAAATCAATGGCAGGCAGACCTTGCTGCCTGCAAGAGTTGCAATATTGTGTCCCGGGAGCACAGGGGTCTGTGGGAACGCCCTTGACAGCAGCTGGTCTCACTGTGATCTGTGTCTACAGTGGGAATGCCCAGGCACAGAAGTTGCAGCAAAACTGAAGCTTATTGGCTGAATGAACCTTGTCTCTCTGAGATCTCACTTCACCCAAGCCAAAAAGTGCCTGAAGCCCATTGACAAGCAGCCTCTTGTGCCCTGCTTGGCTCTGGGATTGAGCAGTTAGTGCAAACAACAGATCTTGGCTAGCGCAGTGAGAGCATTTCGAAGAAAACAGTTGTGGACAGAACACTGCTGCCTGTACGAGCTGCGATATCTCTTAATGGGATAGCGGGGTCTGTATTGGCCTGACGGTCCTTGAGTCCCTGAGCTCTGGCCCCATCCAGTACACAAAGTGCCCACTGCACATTGATAGGCAGCTGCTCCTGCTCTGAGGTAGCACATTTAGGCCCAGGTGGGCAGCAGTTGATCTTGCAATGAGTGGAAACTCGTACAGCGAGCCACAGAGACAGCAAGGGCATATAAACTGACACTGCAGTGGCAGGGGGAAATTTACTCACTAGACCCAGGAGACTCCCAGGGTCCCTGTGCCACCCAACATGCACGTCACCCAGAGGCTCATCCAGTTTCAGAGACTTACAGGCAGCTGATAGGCAGTATCAGGTCTTGAGGAGTACTGGTCCCTCTGCTAAACTACCATAGATCAGAGACAGGAGAAAATTGAGAGCTGTCTACAGCGTTGTCTCTTCCACTTACTTATAGATCCAGCATAGACAACAACCATCAGCGGATCTCTTTGTTCTCGCTGGGTAGCCCTAAGCAATCAAAAGCAGTGGCTGACCTTGGCCTATGGGAGAGCCCCTTCCAAGGGGCCACAAAACCAATGCATCTGGAGGCTGGCACCAGACCACGATGGAACAACTCCTGACTAGCTCCAGTAATGATACACACAAAGGTGGTTGCAAAAAGTACACAAGTCTGCTAAGGCAAATCCCACTCAGTGAGGTCAGCCCCCGCACAACAACTCTTGTCCTGAGCATGCAGCCAATTCACACAATTAGTCAGCTTGAATGTTAATCCCACCCACTGATCTACTAACAATAATAAAGGCTTGGTGACAACAGAAGATCACGTACATCCCACACAAAGGTAACGTCCAGAGCTCCTAGAACAAAGGATCGGGGAGAGTGCACCAATGGACCACAAAAGACACCTTCCACGTTAGGCCATCTAGCCAAGGCTGAGAGATGAAACAAATATTCCTGACACATAGAAACGAACACAGAGAGGCTAATAAAATGAGAAAACAAAGAAACATGCCACAAATTAAACAATAAGAGAAAACTCCAGAAAATAAGCTAAATGAAATGGAGAAAAGCAACCTACCAGAAGCAGAGACTGATGTATAAAAGTATAAAAATAATACAAGGAAAATAGTTTAGGATTACTAAACAGTACATAAATCACTTGATTATAATCTGCTACACTCAATTTAAATAAATTTATTTTTAAACAAAACTCTCTCTAGGTACTATATCACTCTTTAGCTCTCACCCATGTCTCAGCTCCCCTTCACAGCATACCTCCTTGAAAGAGTTCTCTCTACTAGTCTGGCTAGCTAGTCACCAAATCAGTTTCCTCCCCTTCCTGAGCTCATGTTCCTAGCTCTCTTTAAAGTTAGACATAGCTCCGTACTTGAGTCATAGCCAGTGGAATTTGAGCAGAAAACTATTCAATATTTAGGAATGCCCAAGTATTCCATTAAAACCATTACTGGTTCCATGTAAACATTTTGAACATGGTCCTCCAAGTTTAGTTTGTCTTCCAGCTGGCCAGGACAGTGTCACCCAGGTTGCCATTAGAAGATACATGTTGGAAATAACAAATTGTGTATGTTTCTTACCATGCTGTCTCAAATTCCTCCCTTTCCAATCTCTCTTAAGCTCCTTTCAATCAGGTTTCAATCACCACCAGTTTACTAAATCAACTCTTACCAAGGTCACCAGTTGCTATCAAGGTAGATCCATGTTGCAAAATTCAGTAGCAAATCCTTAGTCCTCATCCTATGTGATTTGTATGCAGCATTTGCCAAAACTGATCATGTGTTCCTTTTTGAAACATTTCCTTCCCTTAGCTTCTGGGAAACTGCACTCTCTTGAATTTCCTCCTACTTACAAGGTGCTCCTTCTCAATTTCCTTCCACATGTCCCCACCTCCCAGTATTGGAGTGCTCCAAGTTTTATTCGTGTTCAAGAAACTTGAACATGACATGTTTAAAACTAATGCCCTGATTTCCAGTCTTCTCTCTTGCTTCCCCCCTCCAAGCTTGTTCTTCCTATACTGTTTCCAATCTGGGAACATGGCAGCTCCATCATTCCAATTGAGTTTCCCTCAGTCCACATCCAATCTGTCAGGAAATTCTATTGGCTGTACCTTCAAAGGAAGTCCATAATGCAAACTTTTCATCACATTACTGTCATGTTGGTCCAAGCATCATCATTTTCTTCCAGATATTATTGCAACAGCCTCTTAATTGATTTCCCTGATTTCACACTTGTTTACTCTACAGTCTATTCTCAATATAGCCACCAGGGTAATCTTTTTAAAATAAAAATCAGAAAATGTCACTCCTCTGCTTAAAACTTTCCAGTATCTTTCTATTTCACCCCAAGTAAAAGGCATGTTTATAAGACCTGATATGGTCAACAACTTACCACCTCTCTAACCTAATTTCTTAACAACTCCCCTTTCACTCACTCAGCTCTAGCCATACTGGCCTCCTCACTGGTCTTCAAACATGTCAAATATTCTCCCTCCTTAACACCTTTGCACTCTCTTTCTCTCTAACTGAAATGCTCATTCCCTAGAGAGGCTCGTGGCTCATCTCCTCACTTATTTCAGGTCTGCAATCAAATATCACCTTACTAGCGGAGGCTTCCATGATCATCCATGTTCTAGCACATCACCACCACCTTGCTTGCCCTATCTTCTGCATCCTGCTTTATTTTTTCCATGGCATTCACTACTATCACATTTACTCTATGTTCTACTTATATATTTGTTTGCTATCTGTCTCCATCTAATCAAATATAAGTTCTATAAAACCAGAGACTAACTGTCTTTTTTTTAACTACCATGTCCCCCAGATACTAGAGAATTTTTAAAAAATAGTTTGGAATCCAGTTGGCCTGCAAAGCTCTCTCGCTTTCATGCTCCCCATTGGCTTTCTTCTCTCATCTAACTCTTCCACCATTACAATCTTGATGTAGTAATGTGAGAATGCAAAATCTGCTCTTAAGATCTTCAAATTAAATCTGCTTGCACATTATGTATTCTCATGAAGAGCGATGCTTTCTTCCTACCTTAGTTGGCAGGTTCTTAATGACACTTAACAAAGTCTCAGCCCAGAGAAGAGTTTGAGCCAGGCATGGAAATAGTCAACTAACTGGTAAACATGATTTGCTTTGTTTGATTGTATTTCAAAGTAATTTTTTTTCTTTTCATTGTTTGGTATTACTCAGATTGCTTCTTACTTCTGCTGTTATGGATAATATAAAATTAGCTATATAAAAAAATGTAAGTTAATTCACATCGTCTCCGCAATTTTCAAAGACAATATCTTGGGCTCAAGCTATATAGAATAAAGACTTTCAAATGCTTGAGAAATTTTCAAATATATGAATGAGTGATGGAATAGGAAGAAAAAAAGGAATTATGGAGATATAGTAAGAGTTTTAAATACCTACAGACTCTGTTTCTACAGACTAAAAAACTTTTCCTCCCACAGGTGCTCATTGATTCAGAAAGAGAATAGTCACACCCCCAGTCAAAGAAAGTTCAAAGAATAACAAGCAACACAGAAAATAAAAATAAAACAAAAAGTGTATAAGTTTTAAAAAATCACTTTATATCCATAACTGAGAGATAAAGGTATTCTGGTTACTCAGTTTAGACTCCAGATATTAAATATATATTTAGTGTATTAAAATCACTAAAATAAATGAAGTTTCAATCTTGACTTCATTCTATTTAACGATGCTCATAAGAAATATATGTTTTGTAATTCTGATGGGAAAAAGCACTCAGTCAAGTATCTGAAAATATACCAAGATAGCTTATTGTTCACTTTTCTGTCTTCAGAAAATGAAATGATAATGTTCACACATGCAGAATTTACTGACTACCATGACTCTAAACTTCCCCTCTGCCGTGGCCCATTTTTAGGCCACTCTTCATCTCAGTTTCTCTTGTTAATTTTTCCTCAATTCATCTCAATTTTTCTCCTTTGCTCTTGGATGTCAGTGAAATTCTCTCACCTGGTACCCTGACCAGATGCCTTATGCGAAAGTCCTAAGTCTGTTGGGATCAGTGTCAGGCCCAAAGGTGAAATGGTGGGAGATGAAAAGCCACTTACTGTTAAACTTCATGTGCTTGGAAGAGCCTCTTCCCTTGCCCTGTCTCCAGGCCTCCATGATAATAAGATATAGTTAAGGAAATTCAAGGAGTAAGGACATTAAAGAATAAAAAGATACAGCTATACCTTTCCCTTCTGTGGTCAGCCTATTTGTGGCCATGAAAGAGCCAAATCTATCAGTCCTTGCAATAGCTTGGACAAATTACTCTCTCTCTACAACTTGGATAAGACCATAACCATTACTGCTAGCTGTTCTGGCAATGACAGTTAAAGGTCAGAGGAAAGCTATGCCTTTGTCTACTAAAACCAGTTCTAACGAGTTGTGAACTGTACTTAACATAGTATCTAAGAGCTGGACAGACTCATAAGCACATCTGGAAATGTGTTTTGAGTTGTTAAGTTGGCAGCATAGTTGATTCCTACCTGGAGTCCTCTCCATCAAGATTTCCTTTGGAATTCTTGGGTTTTGAAGACAAATGTGCCCAGACATTTCAGCTAAAAACACTTCATATTCAGCTAAAAAAAAATCCCTTTCCAATTTTCTTGGAATCAGGTTTCTGGAATTTCTTGCAAAGAAAACCAGTCAGATTTAGAACAATTTAAAGTACTAGAGATTTCTAGAATGCAAAATTGAGTAGTTAAGTAGAAGTATTCATAAGTGCTTCAACTCTAAGGTCTAACTCACATTACACATTGTCAGTTCTCTGTGAGTTTCTCATTGAGAGCAATAGATGCCAGAAACATGGTGGAGTGAGAGACGTCTCCAGATCTCTCCCCTTGAAACAACATTAAGCTGAACATCTAAAACTCAACAAAAAATACCCAAACTACACAGCACATCTGAGCGTGGGACCTGCGCGTAGAGCTACCACAGATCAGAACACCAGGTATCGGGTGATGGACTGGGAGAAATAAAAAAGCTGCCTCTCGCAGCAAGAGGTCCCTGTAGGAGGAGGGAGGAGGGGAGAAAGTGCAGCGAATTCCCTGAACAGCCCTGCCTGGGAGAGCTGTGAGCTTCACACGGCCTGTGGCAGTGCCCAGTCATCAAGGCAGAAAGCAGGAAAATGGAGATGGCAGGGAAGCAGGGATGGAAGAGAAACAACAGTTGACTTTTACCAGCTGTGGTTGCAAACTGAGGCTGAGCTGCAGCCTTCATCACCCAACCCAGAGGGCCCCAGCCCCTATATCCTCTGAGATCAAACACTGCAGAGACCCAGGGGAATCTGAGCAAATGCTACCGAAACTGTTGCTAACGCTGACAGGGACTGAGACTAAAGGTAGCGAGTGTGATTAAACACCTATAAGAAAATAAGGCATCATTAAGTCTTTATATAAAGAAGAACCAGAAGGAAAACCCACAAAAGCCAAACAATCTAAAGGCTATGGGACAACTATAAAAAGTGTAACATGCATAATGGGAATACCAGGAAAAGAGAGAAAGGAATAGAAGAAATATTTGCTAAAGAACTCATTCTGCTCATCTAGTTGTTTTTTCAGTTCTTGAAATTGTTGACATGAATCGTTTCGGATCTCGCTGAGTTTTTTTCAGAAGTACCATCCTGAATTCTCTGTCATTTAAGTTGCATATTTCTATGTCTGTAAGCTTATTTTCTGGAGATTTTTCTCTCTTTCTTAAATGCCTTGTCACCTTGGTTCATGATGTTTAATGGAATATTTCTCCACCTGGGCATTAATGAAAGTATATTCTGCTTTTTTTTTTCAGAAAGATTTGTTGTATAAAGGTCTTTCTTTAGCCTGTTGCAAAGAAGGCTTTTTTCTTTTGGTTTCCAGTAGATAAATTCTGTATTTCAGTGCATGATTTTTAAGTTGAAACAGAGCTCCTGAGTTCTAGAAATAATGAAATAAAAGAAATTATGAAGTACTTGAACTTTCTCTATTATTTAACTCCAAGAAGAAGAAAAAATACACAAGATTTTGACATTTATTTGCATAGTGTTCTCTGAGCTTCCTGAACGTATGGTTTGGTGTAAATTAATTTGGGAGAAATTCTCGATCATTATTGTTTCAAATATTTCTTCTATTCCTTTCTCTCTTTCTTTTCCTGGTATTTCAATTATGCATGTTACCCCTGTTATAGTTGTCCCATAGCCCTTGGATAGTTTGTTCTGTTTTTCAGTCTTTGTTCTTTTTGCTTTTGAGTTTCAGAGGTTTCTATTGAGATAAATTTAAGTGCTGACATTCTTTCCTCAGCAGTGTCCAGTCTACTAATAAGCTCATCAAAGTCATTCTTCATTTCTCTTACAGTGTTTTTGATCACTAGCATTTATTTTGGTTCTTTCATAGAGTTTCCACTTCTCTGCTTACATTGCCCATATGTTATTGCATGCCACCTACTTTATCCCTCAGAGCCCTTGAAGAGGAATTTTCCACTCAAATGGCTAACCTTGTAATCAACTCTTTGTTCTGCTTCTGTAGACATGCTTGCTGCATAGGTTGAAGGGCAGAGAGATCTCAAAATCAACTAAAGACTCACCCTCCTCTTTGATTGTTCTGTCTAGATACAGATGTATTGCCTTTGCTTGTTAAGAACAGATGTATTGCCTTTGCTTGGTAAGTCCTATAAAAGTAAGGTTACTCCTGAGCTCAGGGCCCAGATCTTCAGAGCACTAGCTCTTCTGGGACCACCGGCGTAATAAACCTGAGTTCTCCAACTCTCCGAGTGATGCTTGGTTTCTTGCTGGTCTATTTCTGTAACACCCTTAGCATATTAATCATAGTTGTTTTAAATTCTTGGTCTGGTAATTCCAACATCACTGTCATGTCTGGTTTTGATGCTCTATCTCTTTAAATTGTGTTTTTTGCCTTTTAGTATACTTTGTAATTTTTTCTTGATAGCTGGACATGATGTACTAGATAAAAGGAACTATATATAGACCTCTATAAATAAGCCTTTAGTAAAGAGGTTGTAAGGTGTAGGGATAGGGGAAGCATTCTATAGTCCTATGATTACTTCTTAGTCTTTTAGTGAGCAATTTCTTCTTGTCTTTGAACTTCACAAGTTTTGCTCAGTTTTTTTCTCCCCCAGTAGGTGGTGCAGGATAGCTAGTGTGCACTAGAGTAGGGTATTTCTCTTCTTCCATGTAGAAGACAACAGCTGACTGGAGTTGGGTATTTCCCTTCCATCAGGTCAGTTAGGCTCTGATAATACCCCAGCAGATTAGGTTCAGTTACATTTTACAAATTAAAATTTGCCAATTGCAGTTCAGGTTTTCCTACCAGGGCACTGGTTTCCACAGTGGTTTCTGCTCATGAATTTCTGCTTCAGTAACCTGTAATTTCTTGTATTTGCCTGTTAGCCTCTCCTTTCATGGGGGAGTGGTTTTCCCTGTGTCTTCGCCTCACTCGTGAATCCAAGAATAGCTGTTGACTTTTAGTCTGTTTAGCTTTTCAGTTGTTAGGATGGAGTGGCAACTTCCAAGCTCCTTACATGCTGAATTGGAAAGTTCTGACACTGGAAATTATACAAGCTCCTCAGATTGTTTTAATGTCAGCCAAGTCTGAGAACCATTCTGCCAGGCTCTTCCTAATGACTGTAAACTCTGAACTCTTGCTTGGTTGTGTCAAGTTGGATTAGATGTGGCCATATCAGTGATGTTAGACCACGAGGTTTGGTGGCCCATATGTTCAAATGATCCCTATTTTAACCACTTTCAGATTTTCTAGAAACAACTCTGTATTGTCTAAAAAGTTAATTGGTTATTTGTTTCCAGTTCAAGTGATTGTTTGACAATATAAAATTCCTTTCTCCTTTTGGGACAAGGCAATTTAAGAACTTCCATTTTTTTCTTCACCCTCAGGGACAGAAGAATATAGCCTAAAAACAACCAGAATAGTATAAAATTCTTTCCTAGTCATTTCCAAATGGTAGATAGCCTTTTGATCATGGTTACTTCAGCTTCTCTGGGGATGGTGTTCAAGTGTTCAAGCTGGTTATTGAGACAGTACATGAACTTCTTTGTACACTCCATTAGTGACTGTTCAAAAGTCTCATAACAATATACAGAATAGGAAATAAAAATAGTTGAAAGTATATAAAAGTTGCTTTGACTAAATTGTAATTGCACAAGTATAAATTAAAACAATCTAAATTTCCACTTAACCTAGAATAACCAAAACCAAAAGCAAAAAGCAAAAATCTGGAAAAATCCAGGTTTAGTTAAGAAATATAGACTAGTACAAACATTCTGAAGAGCATTGTGGCAGTATTTAGTTGGATAAAATATGGATATAATTTGTGACCTCACATTTATTTGCTCCTGGAGATATTTTTGTATTGGTAAAGATTTAGTTGAAGAGCAGATAAGACACTCTCTTTTGTAAGTGTAAGAAGCAAGTCTTAAGTTGCTTACAGAATCATCGAAATGTTAAAGATCAGATTCTGAGATGCTTTTCCAGGAATGGTTCTCGGATCCCAACCATAGAATTGGTCTCCCAATGAAACTGATGCTCCTGTGATGAGCGGAAACTGCTGGTTGAACTGGAAAGTTGCAAATACAAGTGTCAGCTACAGAATCATGTCACATGTCCTAAATCTGTACCAGTAAATGAATATGAATGATTTGTATCCTACTTCTCTTCCTACTTAATTCAAAGCTGATTTTGTTTGTGTGTGAATACATCTGATTTGCAGAATTGAAATCATGTCCGGAATCCTAGTTACAAGGGGTGCTAGGGATATGCAGTTAAATCTTATCATCCTTGAGAAGTAGGAAACATGACGGAGCAAGAGATGTCCATAGATATCTCCCCTTGAAAAAACAATAATCAGAACATCTCAAAATGAACAAAATACACCCAAACTGCACAGCAGCACATTCTGAGTGTGGGATATGCGCATAAGAGCTACCACAAGTCAGAACCCCAGGTTTCGGGTGGTGGACTGGGAAAAACAAAGAAGCCGCCTCTTGCAACCACCAGAGCTCCTTGTAGGAGGAGGGAGAAGGGAGAAGGAGGGGCAAGGTCCCTGAACAGCCCAGCCTGGGAAAACTGTGAGCTCTCCGCAGCCACCGGCAGGGGCCATCAGGTCAGAAGGCAGAGAAGCAGGACAGCAGAAAAATGACAGTTGATTATTATCACCTGTAGTAGCAAAACCAAAGCTGAGCCACAGTCCTGAACCTCCAACCCAGAGGGAACCTCCCTTCACACCCTCTGAGATAAAACACCACAAAGTCCTAGGGGAATCTGAGCAAACCTTATGGAAACTGTTGCTAACACTGACAAGGACTGAAACTGAGGGTAGTGAGCATGATTAAATATCTATCAGAAAATAAAAAGGCGTTTTTAAAACTTTACATAAAGCAGGAATCCAAGAGATTTAGACATCACCTACTGGAAACCAAAAGAAAAGCTCCTTCTTTGCAGCTGGCTAAAGAGATACCTTACATAATAAATGTCTCTGGGGGAAAAAAGCAGAATACATTTCCATTAATGCCCAGGCAGAGAAATAGTCCATTAACACCATCAACAACCAAGGTAACAAGGCATCTCAGAAAGAGAAAAATCTCCAGAAAATGAGCTTACAGACATAGAAATATGCAACTTAAATGACAGAGGTTCAGGATGGTATTTCTGAAATAACTCAGTGAATTACAAAACAGTTCATATCAACAATTTCAGGAATTGAAAGAGCATCTAGAAAGCAGAGCATGGAGATTGAAACCCTCAAAAAAAAAAACAGATAGAAAATCTGGAGATGAAGAACACACTGCAAGAGTTGAAAACTGAAATAGCAAGCTTGGGAAATAGAGTCAACCAAATGGAGGAAAAGAACAGTGATATTGAAGACAGAAATCTAGAGATAAATCAGAAGGAAGAGGGGAGAAATCAAAAAATGAAAAATAATGAAAGAGAAATACAAAAATTAGCTGATCCCATCATAAGAATAATGGGCAATATTGAAAGTGAGGAAAAGGAGCAGGACACTACTAGAAACAATAAGCAAATACAATAAAGTCTCTAGATACAAAATTAACGTTCAAAAATCTATAGTATTCCTCTACTCTAATAATTAAGTGTGAGATGAAGTGGAAAAAAGAATTCCTTTTGCAATTGCAACAAAAGAATAAAATACCTAGGAATAAATTTAACAAAACATATGAAGGACCTATATGATGAAAATTATAAGACCCTATTAAAAGGAATCAAGGAAGATACAAAGAAATGGAAAGATATTCCATGTTCTTGGATTGGAAGAATAAACATAGTTAAAATGACCATATTACCTAGAGCATTATACAGATTTAATGCAATCCCCATAAAATTTCATTGGCATTTTTGTTAAAGAAATAGAACAAAAAATCATCAGATTTGTATGGAAGCACAAAAGACCCTGAATTGCCAAAGCCATTCGGAGTAAAAAAAAACAAGGCTGGTGGTATCACTCTGCTCAATTTAAAATTATGCTAAAAAGCGACAGTAATCAAAACAGCCAACGAAAAAAGCCAAAAACATACAGTGGTGAAAAGAAACCCTGTTTAATAAATGATGCTGGAAAACTGGAAAACCACCTGCAAAAGAATGAAACTAGACTGTTGTCTATCACCACATACCAAAATTAACTCCAAATGAATTAAGAACCTGAATATAAGACCTGAAACAATAAAATGTATAGAAGAAAACATAGGAACTAAACTCAAGGATCTTGGACTTTAAGAGGATTTTATGAATTTGACCTCAAAAGCAAGGAAAATAAAAGCTAAAATAAACGAATGGGACTATATCAAACTAAAAAGCTCTGCTCAGAAAATGAAATCATAAAAAAAGTAAAGAAACAATCATCCAAATGGGAAAATATATTTGCAAGCAACACCTCCAATAAGGGCCTAATATCAAAAATATACAAAGAACTCATATGACTTAATAACAACAAAGAAACGAATGATCTAATCAAAAAATGGGCAGAGGACCTGAACAGACGTTTCTCTATAGAGGACATACAAATGGCCAACAAATATTTGAAAAGATGCTCAACATTGCTATCTATTAGGGAAATACAAATCAAAGCCACAATGAGATACAACCTCACACCTGTTAGAATAGCTATAATCAACAGGACAAGTAATAACAAATGTTGGATAGGATGCGAAAAAATAGCAACCCTCATAAATTGCTGGTGGGACTACAAATTGGTACAGCCACTATGGAAAACAGTATAGAGGTTCCTCAAAAAACTAAGAATTGATCTACCATATGATCCAGCAATCCCTCTACTGGGTATTTACCCCAAAGTCTTGAAAGCTCATATCCGAAATGATATTTACACAACAATATTCATAGCAGCATTATTCACAGTGGCCAGGACATGGAAGCAATCGATGTGTCCTACAACAGATAATTGGCTCAAGAAGCTATGGTACATATATACAATGGAATATTACTCAGCCATAAGAAGTAATTGCCATTTGCAACAACACACATGGACTCGAGATAATCATGCTAAGTGAAATAAGCCAGCATTATGTATTGGCTAGGTGGAGAGCCAGAGAGAAAGAGTAACTAGGAGGATCATTTATTTATAAACTATATAAATGTCTAACCAATGTACTGTATACTTGAAACTAATAAAATAAAATTTAAAAAATAAAAAATGAAAATACAATCTATTTTTAAAGCATCTAATGAATTTGGGGTCTACCTTTCTGTTGCCCCCATTGCTGTTGGACAAAACCCCCTCATTTTCTTTATCCCTTTACTGGTCCCCCTATTTGAGTGCTTCGCTTCTCCCTGTGCTTCTTTTCTATGTCACTCTCTCGCTCTTACTCTGTCTTTTCAAGTCCCTGGCACTCACCCATTCTTCATTCACTATTTAACCCTCCATTTCTCCCCAATTTTCCCTTACCAACATTATTTCCCAGATCATTCCTCTTTGTCTGTTTTCTCCTCATTTCCCCTATCTGGATATTTACAGGGCAGAATAAAGATGCCCCTCCTAGGAAGGGCACACTTTTCAGTGGGGTATCAAAAATATAAACACGTCCTGACTGTCACGGCCAGCGGGATAGGACTTGGGATAGGACAGGGGAGTGTCACAGGACAAGAGCCGGCCATCTCCCCCAGCCAGGACTCAGGGCCTTCCCAGAGGTGATCAAGAAAGGGAGGCTCAGCAGCTGCAGCGCCCGTGTCTGGCCGCAGGAGGACGAGAATGGGGTGGTCAGATGAGGAGGAAAGTGGTAGACTCCCAGGGCAGAGGAAGGGCGCAGTGCTCCAGGCTGCTCCTAGGGGAGGCTGGGCGCGCAGCCTCCTGATTGACGTGCGCTGAGTGGAGATGATGAAGGACTCTAAGCAGGCAAAGGAGGCATGGCGGGGGCGCAGGGCGGGTTGGGGGGCGGTCCACGTGGCCCGAAGGCAGATTCGCAGGGGAGAGAGGGCATGCGAGCGATTTGACCCAGAAACGGACGCAGGCATGCGGCCCTGCAGCAGAGCCACGCACTCCAGCTTCTCAGGGCGAAACCGGGCTCCTCGAGGGCAGGCCGGGCAGGGACTTCCACTCCCTTCGCAGGGACTTCCAACGACAGGTGTGGAGATGTGGTGGCGAAGAGCAGGTTTGAAATAGAAAGATGGAAATCCCCCAGAGTGACGGCACTTCATGCAAATGCCTTTGAATGGGCTGGAAAATATGACTGAGGGCGGAGCCTTGGGGCGCGCCTGCCAGGCTGTCTCTGGGTCTTCTCACCCTTTCTCCGGATAGAACTCCTGTCTCTGGGATCCCAGGCACTTGGGAGGCTTGGTTCCCAAGGGATAGGGTTGCCTCCAGCCTACTCAGGTCAAGCGTTTCAGACATTTCAAGGTAAAAGCCTAATGTTGTGAGGGCTGCTTGCCTTGAATGCCGAGATGTTTTCTTAGCAGGTTGGAACATGTTAAATCAAAGTCCGGATGGGTGTCCGGAGGGTGCCTCCCGTGATTCCGGGGCAGAGTCCCACCTGGTTGGGTGCTGTGGGCCACAGTGGGGTCCCGCCATCTTCAGATCAGATATTACAACGAGTTATCTACCTAAGCAAGGACGGAGTTGTCTGTTCTGGCGATAGAAGCCATTATGAAAACTACCCAACTCTGCAGTCTGTCATTTCCCACCGACTTACCTCAGACCTTAATTATCATTTCTTATTTTTCTAATTTATTTATTTTGATTAGTTTCAAGTATACAGTACATTGGTTAGACATCTATATAATTCAAAAAATGATCCCCCAATTGCTCTCTCCCTCCTCTGACCCTCCACCTAGTCGAGATATTAAATGCGTTCCTTATGCTGTGCTCCCCAGACAGCCAGAGTCTCCACTGGTTTTTACAGTCAGATTTTGTGGGAATACCTCTTTCTGGGACTGGAACCCTGAGCTTGGAACCCCTGTGTGGAGGTAGGGCCCCATGTTCCTTCAGGGGGGTCCTCTGCAAACACATTTTTCTTCCTGCTGCTCAACTGCCACTTGTGGGTTTGGGACCAACTTACTTTGCATCGCTGCCCCCCTATCAGACTTCATGTGGCTTCTTCTTTATATTCTCTGATGTATATATTATGATCAGCTAGACTTCAGGTGGTTCTCCAAGGTTTTGTTTTATAATTTGGTTGTAATTTTAACGTGGTTTTGGAAGGAGGTGAACCCTGCTTTTACCAAGCCTGCCCTCTTGACCAGAATGACATTATTATTCATATATTTTATTTAGTTTTCTTCTTCTTCATCAAGAAGTCCCTTTAACATTTCTTGTAATGCTGGTTTGGTATTGATGGACTCCTTTAGCTTTTTCTTGTCTCGGAAGGTCTTTACCTGTCCTTCAATTCTAAATGATAGTTTTGTTGGATAGAGTAATCTTCATTGTATTGTAGGTCCTTGCTTTTCATTATTTGAATATTTCATGACAACCACCTTCTAGCCTGCAAAGTTTTTGTTGAGAAATCAGCTGACAGTTTTCTGGGAGCTCCCTGGTAGGTAGTTGCTTTTCTTTTGGTGCTTTTAAGAGTCTCTTTTTGTCTCTATGCTTTGGCATTTTAATTATGATGTGTCTTGGTGTGGACTTCTTTGGGTTCATCTTGTTTGGGACTCTATGTTTCCTGGGCTTATATGTATATTTCCTTCACAAGGTTAGGGAAGTTTTTCATCATTTTTTCTTCAAATAAATTTTCAATTTTTTGCTCTCTCTTCTCTTTCCGATACCCTTCTGATGAGAATGTTGTTATGCTTGATGTTTTCACAGAGGCCCCTTAAACTCATTTTATTTTCTTGAATTCTTTTCTCTTGTTGCCATTCTGATTGAATGTTTCCTGCTACCTTATCTTCTAAATCGCTGATTTGATTTTTCACTTCACTTAATCTACTGTTGATTTCTTTTAGTGTATTTTTATTTCAGTTATTGTATTCTTCATTTCTGACTGATTCTTTTTTATGTTTTCTATTTCCATTTTTATGTTTTCTTTTTGTTCAGGTTCTCACCAAGTTCATCTGCTTTTTCCCTAGAACTCTGCACCTGGTATATTTCTTGTCTCCATTTTGTTTAGATATTTTTCTGGAGCATTGTTCTGTTTTTGCATTTGGGACATGTTTGTCTCCCCATTTGGGCTGCCTCCTTGTGTTTGTTTCTATGTATTAGGTAGGGCATTTTAGTCTCCCGGTCTTAGTAGAATGACCTAATGTAGTAGGTGTCTTGTGGGGCCCAGTGGCTCCGTATCCCTGGTCATTTGAGCTGGGTGCTCCATGTGTGTCCCTTGTATGGGTTGTGTATGCCCTCTTGTAGCTGAGCCTCGGATGCTGTCTGCACCTCTTTAGGAGGGATTGACCCTTGGATTGATTGGTTGTGTGAACTGGCCAGTGATGGTCTGACCCTACAGAGCAGTGTTCACTTTTGCAGGTCTCTGGTACCTTCCCAGTTTGCCTTTGGTTGTATCTTCCTCAGATGCAGCCCTGAGTGATGCTCCAGCTTGGGTCCAATTGGGCCACAGGATGTGCTGGCCCCAGGTGCCTCCACAGACAAAATTCAGCTTCAGCCTGCACACTGCCCAGGGCCACATGGCAAGAGTCACCAAGCAATCTGCAGATAGTTGCCACCCTTACTGGACTTAGAGATGCCTCAAGAAGCTAAGTCAGGAACCAGGGTTGCAACTAGTTCTAGGCTTAGGGCTACTCAGCAAGAAGTATGGGACATGCTGAGGTCATATGCTGCTTGTTTGGGTTTTGTGAACTTTTGAGAGATTTTAGGAAAGTTCGCAGCATCAGCCAAGATAGGCCATTTGTGTGAAAAATCTTCTGGAGGTGGCGTGGATGGGCTCACACTTTGGGAGGGGCAAGATCTCAGGAAATCAGCAGGGTGGGGTTGATGGAGAGTCAGATATGGCCACTGCCTGCATCTGTGTCTGTGTGTTGAGAGAGTGAAGGGCTCAACAAAGGAACAATGGATTCTGCCAGCACTTCTGTCTGGGTGAAAGCTGCTGCTCCAGCCCTTGCCCTGAAGCCAGACAATTCATTTCCTCCCTGTATATCTCTGGTGCTTTTCTAGCAGATGCCCCAGCACTGGAGCTCAGAGTGAGTGAATCTGTGAGTGAGTCCTTTAAGAGGATCATCTGTGACTCTTATAACCGTCCACCTCACTCAGCCACAATCTCCACTGGTTTTCACAGACAGAAGTTGTAGGGACTTCTCTTTCTGGCACTGCAGTCCTTGGGCTGGGGAACTCCATGTGGGTCTCAGATCCCTTGCTCCTTTGTGGGGAACAGAGGTTCCCCACAAAGGAGCAAGGGATATCCCTTGCTCCTTTGAGGAGCCAAGATATCCCTCCTACTTCTCAAATGTCATACGTGGTTGTGAGACCAGCGCATTTTGTGTCTCCGCCCCTCTTACCATCTCGAGGTAGCCTCTGATGTATGTTTAGCTAGACCAGGCAACTCCCAATGATGATTGTTCTGTAATTTAGTTGTAATTTTTATGTAGTTGTGAGAGGAGGTGAGCACAGCATCTACCTACTATGCCATCTTGACCGGAAGCCTACATTTCTTTTTATTTACACCAATATCTGCCCTGTGATTACAAGTAAGAGATTTTTTTTATGACTTCCATAGAGGCTGTCTGGTTCTCTGACAGTCATTGTGACATGAACTAAGAATCTAAAAACCTAAACTCATTGGTTTTTTTTTGTAATGGACCCTCTAAGTGCTCTGAGATAAATCCACTCGATGAAATAGTCCTTGTGGTCGTCATTCCTTTCATATAGTCAAAAGCAGCTGCTATTTGTCTTCCAGAATACTTGATTCAATAGGCTTTTATCACAATTTGATTAACCATGATGCCACTGCATACCATGGATTACTAGCTTCTCATTGATAAGGAGCTCATTGCTGGTAAAGTCCAAGGACAAGGCCAAACCCCATCTTTAGTGATTCATTCCCTAGAGATATTCTTGGTATCAATTTATTAATTAGAATTAGTTAGAGGAAGAAAATCAAGCTAGTTATTTGTATAGGGAGAACTGAATATAAAGTTATTAACGAGGTATAAAGTTGTTAACTGGGATTAAAAAGATAAAAATAGAACAGTAATGTGTCATAGAGGTAGCAACCAAAGAAAGCAGAGAGGACTGGTACAACTTAGAAGCCTGGGGAAGGGCTTCCATGGAGTTGAAGCTCAGACTTCTGAGGATGGAGAAATGTTCAGTTTGTGCCAGTGTCTCTAAGGAGGCTGATTCTTTGAATGCTGGAAAACTGTGGAGCATACAAGGAGCCAATAGAAAACAGAAAGGAAAGAATAAGTACCATCCTCATGGTCTTCCTCCAATATAACCTGTTGGTAAAGCATTAATAGAGGGCTGGCTAGTAAAGCATAAATGAGAGTTGATGAATTCCAGGCCAGCATCACAAAGCAGAGGATAGAAAAGTGGGTTTGAAAGTGAAGAGATATAGCTTGATAGAGCTGGTACAGCTCTATCATATGCCATGAGGGTATTGCTTTGCATGGTATGGATACCACAGCCTATATGTCTATCCACAGCCCCAGAAATGCTTCAAACATAAGAGTGCAAGTACCAACAATGTGGTCTGGCTTTGAGAGGATAGACCTAGGGAAGAGGCCTGAGTAAACCATAGGAGCTAGCTGGATTATTTGGGTGGAGATTTCCTAGATCCTGGGTACAGAGTGTGGTCTAGATGGAAGTGCAGACTCTGAAGGCATACCCCCTTGGTCCCACAGACTCCTGATCTGTAGATAAAGGCACAACTGGAGGAGGATTCTCTTACCTGGGGCTATGGGTGATCCTAGCAAGAAGCAAGGAAAGCTTACAAGGTAAATAATAGTGTCACCAATTTAAATTGTAAATAGTGGAGGAGAAACAGAATTGGAGAAAGTTGAGTTCAGTTTGGGCATGTTGGAAGGCAGCATAATGTATTGTTTAAGAGCACAGATTCTAGAACCAGACAGCCTGGGTTCATAGCCTAGCTCCTCTGTTTATTAGCCATGCATTTTAAGAAAAATTATTTAACCTCTTTATGCATCAATTTCCTCATCTGTAAGATAAAGACAAAAATAGCATCTAAACCATAGGGTCATTGTGAAGATTAAATAAGTAATAAAAAAATAATTATTTGTAATATTTGAGATGTCTATAGGTTATTCGATAGGCAGCAGTATATGTGAGTCTAAATTTAAGTGGGAGGTCTGAGCTGGAGATACAGATTCGAGAGACACATAGTTGTTACCTGAGAGAGGAAGAGAGTATCCCAGAGAAGTCATAGATAAGAATACAAGTGTGGTGATGGAACTCTTGAAGCCAAGATATTCAGGTCTTCAGAAACACATGAAAAAGCAGCAAAATATTTTCACCTATAAACACACAAACAGATGTATCTCAAAATACAGTGACATAGATGGCTGTACAAGCTCATTCTCTTGCTCAAAGCCACAGTAGCCCATCATATCCTACTAGAAAGACTTCCTAGTTACACACTTTCAAAACCAAATGGAAAGAAAGGTACAAATTTTAGGCAGTATCTCTATAGCATGATAAGTACAAAAACCTGCAAAATCAAAGTAGCAGAGCAAACTCAACTGACTTTTCTACACTTGCCATCTCTACTTCCTTGCCTCTCACTCACTCTTCAAGCTATTACAGTCTGGCTTCTACCCTCAGCTCATTATTTCAACACTGTTAGGCAAGTCACCAAGACCTTATTGACATATAAAATGGACATCTTGCCAATAGTTGATGCCGTTGACTTCTCTCTTTCTTGGAACAATTGTTCTCGCATCTCTTGAATTTTGAGACACTACTCTCTTGGTTTCCTCCTTAAACCCAGCCTCATGTTTTCACAGGCTCTTCTTCCTTGGTGTTTCAGCCAACTTTCTCTTCCATTAATACTGGTAATATTATTAATGGGCATAAAAGATGTTGGAAATTATATGTGTTATTGAGATTAGTTGTATTCATGATATGTGGATTGATTAGAAATATGGTATAGGCATTCCCCCACCCCCTTATATGAAGAGTGTAGCATTCAGTGATCCTGTTAGCCTGTATACTTCAGAATCATATCTGGGCTTATATGCCATAGATCCTGTGTCCTAGCCACTGACCTGAGAAAACTGTTTACTGATTCTATCTAGAAAGTTGGCTGAATTTTGCCATTGTAATGCTGGAGCATCAGCCATGAGTAAACCATCACAGGTTTGCTGAGGACAGAGAGCTGGAAAATTATTGAGCATACAGAACAGATTATAACCAGTTTTATATCTGCTTGCTTGTATATTTATGTATGTCAGAATTTGGTCTGAAATTTTCTTTAATTGTAACATAACATTTGAATGTGAGGTTTAAGGTGTATATACTAGAAAAGCTAGGCTTGTCCCATAGTTTTCATCCAAACCATGAAGCTTTTACATGAAAGAACTCACTTGATAAAGTAGAGTCTATTATTTTTAATGCAAAATTTTGTGCATAGTCAAAATGAGTCATCAAAAGGATTGACAGTGAAAATGCTTTCATGAATACATTACTTAGAAGAGGAAATAAACTGTCAGGAAACCCACAAAATTAGCAATTCACCCTCTCAACAAAACAAAATGCCATTTCAGGATAATACTTTTCTCATCTCCACTCAAATCTCTGCTCTCACTTTCCTTGTGTTAAGTGGTGAGGAAGCAGTGCCTGTGGAGTTCAAGGAATACTCTCTCATATGTGGGACAATACAGCCACAAGAGGACAATGTTGACATCTGACCTGGAGAAGGGGTTAATCATCTCTGAGTGCCAAGGATCTGTATTCAGACTTAAGAAAATCACTGTTCTTGATGAAGCAGATCAGAAAAGAACTCAAACTTTGTATTTAAACTCTCTATTTGTGTTGAAGTGAAATGTGTACAATCTCAGTAATATCTAGAACTGGTAATCAATAGAGCTCTCTGGAACATTTACATCTATTTGACATTTCTTCTGTATTGGTCAATAAGATTAGATTTTATTTTTCCAATTAGATTTTGTTTCAATTGAGGACAAACTAACATGCCTTCTGATTTTTTACATTCCTCCACAGTGCTTAAATATAGTAGGTGATCAAAAACATTTATAAATTAATCAATTAATTGATAAGACAATTTTCTGTCAAGAAGCATAAAGATATTTGCCTGTCGAAGCCATTCCAGCAACAGAGAAAAAGACTTCACGTCAGGAAGTCCAAGGTACATGCCAGCCACTTGGAGATCTCTTAATTAAAGGGAAAGGAGTTACTTTTCTCTCTTTAACACTTAAGCCCAAGAGTACATACATAATTCTTCTCTTGACTTTCATAGCATAGCTGAGACAAGTTTTAGACCTTGTAAAAGACTATTATGGCCCAGAAAGGAGAAGGCAAACAAGTACCTGAAGTTATTGGCAATTAAATACTTAGATTCCCTTCACGCATCTTCATCATAGAGGTTCTTACAGTGATGCTTGCAGCCTTTCTCCAGATCAGCTTTTACTCTGGCTGAAGGTTTTTGTAATACCTACCATCATAGGGTTTTCAAGCATGTCTAGGCTCCTGGAAGTTCAGAACAAACAGATCAGAACAAGAGGGATAGGCATTCCCTTTTACATCTAAGTCTAAATATCTGCCTGAGGTCTGCCTCTGAGCATGTCTGTCTGGTGAGTACAGTCCTCATCTCCTCCATACTCATAGGATTACCCTCACAGACCTGCCCTTTGCCTTCAACAGGACAACAAAATCAGAATCTAACATAATATGCCCAAGATCTCTACAAGGTATACTAAATAGTGTGGCAGACAATTATGTTCATTGACAGAAACTGCTTCTATTGCCTTGGCTAGAGAAAATAAAAAATACACACTAGTTTGATCTTTGAAACACAGCAGAGAGAGAGAAGTCTCCAGATCTCTCCCCTTGAAACAACAATAAGCTGAACATTTAAAAGTGAACAAAAAACACCCAAACTGCACACCAGCACGTTCTGAGTATGGGATCTGCACATAAGAGCTACCACAGGTCAGAACCCCAGGGGTCACGTGGTGGACTGGGAGAAACAAAGAAGCTGCCTCTTGCAGACACCAAAGCTACTTGTATGAGGAAAGGAAGGGGAGAAAGAACAGTGAGTTACCTTAACAGCCCTGCCTGGGAACGCTGTGAGCTCTCCACAGCCAGCGGCAGGGGCCAGTTATCAAGACAGAAGACAGAAAAGCGGGACAGCAGAAAAACAACAATTGATTTTTACAGGCCATGGTTGCAAAACCAAGGCTGAGCTGCAGCCCCCAACCTCCAAACCAGGGCGCCCCTCTCCCATACTCTCTGAGACTGAACACCGCGGAGCCCCAAGGATCTGAGCAAATGCTACTGAAACTGTTGCTAACACTGACAGGCACAGAAACTGAGGGTAGCAAGCATGATTAAATATCTATCAGAAAATAAAAGGCATTTTTAAGGCTTTATATAAAGCAGGGATCCAAGAAGCTTAGACGCCACATACTGGAAACCAAAAGAGAAGTGCCTTCTTTGCAGCAGCCTAAGAAAGACCTTTATACAATAAATCTTCTTTCTGGAAAAAAAAAGCAGAACATTTCGATTAATGCTTAGACAGAGAAATAGTCCATTAAACCATGAACAACCAAGGTGACAAGGCATCTCAGGAAAAAAAAAAAGATAGAGAGAAAAAATTCCAGAAAATAAGCTTACAGACCTAGAAATATGCAACTTAAATGACAGAGAATTCAGGGTGGTACTTCTGAAAAAACTCAGTGAATTCCATAACGAGTCATATCAACAATGTCAGGAATTGAAAAAAACAACTAGATGAACAGAGCAAGGAGATTGAATCCTCAAAAAGAACCAAATAGAACTTCTGGAGATGAAGAACACACTGCAAGAGCTAAAAAATGAAATAGCAAGCTGGGGAAATAGAGCTGACCAAATGGAGGAAAGGACCTGTGATATTGAAGACAGTAATCTAAAAATAAATCAGAAAGAAAAAGAGAGAAACCGAAGAATAAAAATGATAAAATAGAAATTCAAGAACTAGCTGATTCCATCAGGAGAGGAACATAAAAATTATGAGCATTCTCGAAGGTGAGGAAAAGAATCAGGGACTAGAAAGCATTTTCAGACAAATCGTTGACTAGAATTTCCCAAATCTGAGGAATGAGGTAGAGCTTGGAATGCAAGAAGTCAACAGAACACCCAATTATCTCAACCCAAAAAGGCCTTCACCAAGACACATTGTATTAAAATTATCAAAAATCAATGACAAAGACAAAATTCTCAGGGCAGTCAGGGAGAAGAAAAGGGTAACTTACAAAGGAAAACCCATTAGATTATCCTCAGACTTCTCAGAGCAAAATTTACAAGCCAGAAAACAATGGAATCAAATATTTAAACTATTAAGTGAAAGAAACTGCCAGCCTAGAATAATGTATCTATCTAAGCTCTCCTTTAAATATGAAGGAGAAATTAAGACTTTTCCAGATATATAAAAATTGAGGGAATTCTCCATTACGAGGCTTGCACTACAAGAAATACTGAAAGAGGTCAGTTTACCTAAAACAAAATAACAACAGCAGCAAAAACATAATTAGAAGGACACTGACTATCAAGCACAAAGAAGCAGAAGAGTGCAACCTTTACTAAGAACAGGACATTATAAGCTTAAACAATAAGAAGAGAATTGTTATAACAAGGTAGTAATGAAAGTTCAGCATCCATACGGGTGAATTGAGATAACAATGACTAAAAAAGAGAGGATTCAAAGATCCAAATTTGCAAAGGGGATTGGAAATAAGGCATGCACAAAAGAAAATGGAACACTGTATATATATATATGGAACACTGTGTGTATATATATACACAGTGTTCCATTTATATATAACTATCCTTTACATATTTGTAATGGTAAGCACAGAGAAGATACAGAACTGAAGTATGTAACGTAAAACAAGAAGAACCCCACAAAAGCCAACCAACCAAAATAAAGAAAACAGAAACACAAGAACAAGGAAGCAATGGAAACACCAAGTTAACAGAAAGCAAAAGATAAAATGATGACAAGAAGATCTTGTATTTTAATAATCACGCTAAATGTAAATGGACTGAATTCACCAATAAAAAGGCACAGAGTTGCAGAATGGATCAAAACACAAAACTTAACCCGATGCTGCCTCCAGGAGACACATCTCAGCTCCAAAACAGACACATGAACCAGTGAAACAGAATCGAGAGTCGAGAAGTAAACCCATATTTATATGGGTACATAATTATCGACAAAAAAGCCAGAAACATACAGTAGAGAAAGAAAAGCCTCTTCAATAAATGGTGCTGACAAAACTGGAAAGCCACCTGTCAAAGAATGAAACTAGACTGTTGTCTATCACCACACACCAAAATTAACTCAAAATGGATTAAGGACCTAAATATAAGACGTGAAAAATAAAATGCATAGAAGAAAACATAGAAGCTAAACTCAAAGTCCTCGGATTTAAAGAGGATTTTATGAATCTGACCTCAAAGGCAAAGAAAGTAAAAGCTAAAATAATGAATGGGACTATATAAATCTAAAAAACTCCTGAAATCTTCAACAAGGTAAAGAGACAATCAGCTGAATGAGAAAATATATTTGCAAGCAAAACCTCTGATTAGGGCCTAATATCCAAAATATACAAAGAACTCATACAACTCTTTGTATGAACTCATACGTAACAACAACAAAAATGAACGATCTAATCAAAAAATAGTCAAAGGACTGGAACAGACACTTCTCCCTAGAGGACACACAAATGGCCAACAATTATTTGAAAGGATGCTCAACATCACTAGCTATTAGGGAAATGTAAATCAAAACCACAATGAGATACCATCTCACACCTGTTAGAATAGCTATAATCAACAGGACAAGTAATAAATGTTGGAGAGGATGTGGAGAAAAAGGAACCTTCATATACTGCTGGTGGGACTGCAAATTGGTACAGACACTATGGGAAACAGTGTGGGGGTTCCTCAAAAAGCTAAGAATTGATTTATCATATGATCCAGCAATCCCTCCACTGAGTATTTACCCCCCAAACTTGAAAACCTGTATCTGAAAAGATATTTGCATACAGATGTTCACAGCAGCATTATTCACTGTGGCCAGGTCATGGAGCAACCAAAGTGTCCCACAATAGATGATTGACTAAAGAAGCTGTGGTGCATATATACAATGGAATATTACTCAGCCATAGAAATAGATGAAATACTGTCATTTGCGACAACACGGATAGACCTCGAGATAATCATGCTAAGTGAAATAAACCAGACAGAAAAAGTTGAAAATCACATGAAATCACTTATATGTGGGATATAAACCTAAAAGCAGTAAATGAACAGGACAAACAAACAGAGCCTCATGGACATGGACTATAGACTAGTGGTTCCCAGAAGGTAAGTGGTAGGGGAGGAGAGGCTAAGTAGATGGTTAAAGGGGCTCAAATATAGGGGGGGAGTGAGAGGGTGAAGTGGGTACAGGGAATCATAGCTGAAGGAAACTGGACTTTGGGTGGTAAACACGCAATAGAATATACAGTTGTCAAATTATTATTTACACCTGAAAATTATATAGTTGTATTAACCAATGTTACCCCAATAAACTTAATAAAAAATAATTTAAAAAAGAGAAAAAAAGAAAAAATACACACTAAGGCTTTTGCTGAGGTACTGGGTTAACAGTCACTTGACTTCTTTTAATTGTCAATTTGAGTAGAACATTCAGCATAGCAACAGAAATGTTTTAAATCTTGTAGCAACGGAAGAACATGCAAAGCAGAAAGTCCTTAAAGACCACCATAGTAGTATAGTAATATGTACTGGACATGATATGCAGAACAGATGGAGAGAAGGAGACAGTAGATGGTGACCCAGAAGTAGTTTTTCTAGGAGTCCTTTGGCCAAATTTCTCTTAAGTTTGAAGTCCCCTAATCTTCACCTTATGATTGATATTTTTCTTCCCTAGAGAAAAAGCAAATAGAATTAGCGAATTGCATCTGGTACATGTTAATGTAAGAGTCACCAAGATCTGGATGAGCCTTTCTCAAAAGATAAGTTCCATGTGTTGTATCTAGTAGACGTGTAATTTCCAAAGACACCTGGCTGGTTTGCTGTTTGATGCTATTATGAAACATAACAAAGCCTTTGCCTCCATACTTGGCTACGGCCAGCAGCCACTCAACCTGGGGCTCTGAACCACAGGCTTAGTCAAATACCATGGACTCTATGTCAGTCCAGCAGTTTGCAGGAGGCTGCACCAAGTCGCAAGAGGCACCAGAGGACATGGCCTAGGCACAGCGCTGGCATCTGCAAGTGGTTCAACATGCCCATGGAGTTTTGCTTCCTGTGCATGACTGCCCATGCTGGGGTTGTGCTTGACCCCTTTGTGGATGTCTCTGTGCACCAGAGAGTAACTTGCACATGAAAGGTGGCCAAAGAAGAACATGCAGAAGCACAGATCAAAGGGATACAGGTGCTATGTCTAGATTATCATTCCAAGGAATGTAAGCTGTCTCCCCAACCTAAGAAGTGCCACTTCTGCCTGAGCATCAGCCGTATGGTGGTGTCCTATCCACTGAAGGCCCCCAGCTCACAGGGAAAGCCAACCTACTTTAGGAGGATGAAGAAGAAATCCATGGCCCTGCCCTATTCCCAGAGGCCCAGAATTGAGCTACAGTGGGTGGGCAGAGGGAGACTATCCTTTTGAGGTCAGGAAGTTTCAAGGAGAAGGCATCAATCAGCAGAATGAAAAAACTGGGGATAGGGTAGGTTGGGAGCAGCTGGCACTGCCATGTATATTAGGCAGGGGTCCATGGCATCATCCCCTAGTCCCTTTTGGTAGGGGGAAGGGGTGAGGCAAAGGAACTCCAACCACACTCTATCCAAATGCATAGGAGGGCTTTGGGGGAAATCTCTCCCTGCATACTTTATTTGCGTCTCCACCCCCAGAGTCTCCAGCTTGTGAAAGTGAGCTAAATAGGGAAGTTCTTTTCCTTTTAAAGAAGGATATGTAATATTTTCTATGCCAGAGTGAAAAGATTAATCATGAGACCAGGTTAATGGATCCAACCCATGAATGGCATTCTATGGGAGGGAATCTCTTGGGGATAAGGCAAGTTTTTCTACATCTTGTCTCCTCATAACTCACTCTTGGGATAGGGTGTTGAGAACTGTCCCAAGCAAAGGATTGTAACAGTAGGCAAAAGAAGTGGTTGGGGAAATAGCTGCAGACCTGCTACTCTTAAGCTCACTCCTACCTCATTCTGGGCCAATACAATTTTATTTATTTGGTCCCTTGGATAATTGTACTTTGGGTCTCACTTTCTCCAGTATGCCAATTGCACTAGCTGTGTGAAAATGATGTATCTTGTGCATTTTTACTTTTTTTTTGTAATATAAATATTCTGGTTTTGTAATTTTGTGTATTTTAATCTAAGGCCCTCATTTTTGTAATGTGTTCTCAGGTACATGAGCAAGCTCAGGGATAAGTAAGCAGCAGCTCTGGGTCTGCATAGCAGGAATGCTTTTTGATGTTTTATCATCAGAGAGAACAACTATTTGAAGTGTATAACTAACTGAACTACCTCATTTTTGCCAATTAGAGCTGGCTTTTCTGCTATAATGTCCCCTTGAAACCCTTCCACTTTCAATGTTTCATGGAAGACTAGATTTTAACTGGGTGGCCCCATGACTTGATCTACTGGAAAACTGGATATTGATATGAACAGGAATAGGTGGTGTAGAGGTTAAGAGAGGCTGGGCCAAGTAAAAGGTGCAGAGGGGAAGCCAAGATTAGGTGAGAGTTGTCTATATATGTGTAATAAAGGATTCCTGTTCCAGGCCTCGGATCTCAGGGTTTAGAATTCACTTTATATACCAGATTCATCCTTTATTGGATTGGGCTAGGCATACCATACACAATAAGGTATATGTGTGTGTGTTTGTAAAATAAGAAATGAGCTGGTAGAGACAGGTTTTAAGAACTATAAGTCTGTACCCATTTTCAGCTGCTCAAGGATGGATATATGAAGCAAGGACTAAATTCCTTAACCTTTAAAAATTCTGGGCTTTTCCTTCTTGGCTTCCAGAGAGACCATAAGTGATGGCTTCTTTGTAGTGCCCAGGGCCAGTGTCCAGCCCTACTGCAGCAGTGATTAGTGTCATAGTAGCTAAAGAAGAAAAGAGAGTTTCGTTTACATACTATGAGATCACCAAAACCCTACCTCCCCATGTTGAAACAGGGCAAATGCAATACAATGCATTAAGTGATGTGTGTCTGATCCTGGATTCTTGTCTCCCTCAATTGCTGCCTCCCTCTAGTTATTGTATTTGTCTGGGCTTTGTAGGACTTCACAAGTAGCCGATTTTGTGATTGTTACGTGGCCTAGTTCATCTAAATATAATGTGTTGGTCTTTCTCCATATTCTTTTGGGGTTTTATTGTTTACAAACCTTTTTATTTTTTGTATTGAGAAAAATAGCCAAAGCATATTTGATAAAAGGTTCTGCACCGGACAAAAATGGTCTGAAACATAAGCTTGGGGCTCCCTCTTGAAGTAGGGCATCTTAAATCATCCTTTCTTTTGTTTCTTCTTCTGCTATTTCCATTTTGGACCAGATTTTCTGTCCTAACAACTTGACTAATACTCTGTCTCCCATCTCCCCCCTCAAAAAGCCCACACACCCATACATACACATTTAATTTGTGGGGTGTCTCCCCAACTCTTAAACGATTTGTGTAAAAACAAACAAACAAACAAAGAAGCTAGGAGTACTTCATCCCTTGTTCCCAGTCTCCTGAGTCAAGACCATTCCTTGATATATGATTCATGCCAAACACTCAGATTGCATATTTGGATAGATCAAGCCTACTTTAATCTCTAATCCTAGGGTAAAAGAAAGCAATGAGAGGCCTTCCAATTTGAAAGTGGGATCAGGAGACCAAGAAAGGAAAGATGAATATATATCCAACTCACTCAGGAACTTTTATGCAGGTGCAAGAAACTTATGTCAAAGTAGCTATAAGATTGTTTAATAGTAGATGGACGAATATAACTCCACGTTAACTGCTAGAAACCAAAGCTTTGTGTGAAATCTTGAATTTATGGGGAAGGAGGTAGGGAGAGTAGGAAAGTATATACCTGTCTGTTTTTTTCTCTGATCCCTTACCCTCATTTCTGAACTGAGGGAAACTGAACCCCTTGAGCTTTGGTGACCCCCATCACTGGAAACTATTGATTTGTTGGTTAATTTTGCTGTGCCGGGTACTTCTACTTGATATCATTTTGTAACACATATGCTGACCCTTTCCCTTCCTCTCTTTTCCCTGGAAAAATAAAATAAAGACTTATTCATACTAGAAATAAAAAAGAAACATAATGAAGTAAGGTTGTATAGGATTAGATCTCCCTAGTCAACATTTCTGCCCCAAGAGAGATTATAAAAATGATCAAAAAGTTTCCATTTATTTTTTAACAGATACTTTTTTTCAGGTAAAATTATTGTAACCACTCCTCCAAAAGGTGAGGAGATATTGATTTCTTACCAAATATCCAAAGAGAAGAAGAAGGAAGAGGAAGAGGGGAAGAAGTAATATCAACAAACAGAAAATTAAATTGTAATAATGTATGAATGGTGTTATCTTTTGTTTGGGCACATAGAATAAAAGGGCATAAAGCAACACATTAACTGATCTCAGTGTCTTGGTGTTCTGAAACCTCAGTTCCATCACTTACTTTTAAAATGTTAGCTCTTGTCCAACAAAGCCACTTCTAACTTTGACATATGTCCTCAAAGACCCTAATGCAAGACACAAATAGTAGAGAATTTCAGAGAAAGCATGAAGAAGTTATGTAGCTGAGAAAAGGGATCTCAGTGATGAGACCCTGTGCCTTCCTTCACCTAAGCTACCTGATACTTCACACAAGATCAAGTATTTTGTCACATGGAAAATTGGGTAGACTAGCAATCATAGAATCACTATTGCTTTATGCCAATTATACTTACTAATATGAACTATAATAAGATTTTTTATTAGTTTGCTAGGACTATCATAATAAAATCCTATAGATTGGGTGGCTTAACTGACAGAAATAATTTTTTTCACAGTTCTGGAGGCTAAAAGTCCAAGATCAAGAGGTTGGCATGTTTGATTTCCCCTGAGGCTTCTCTCCTTAGCTTATAGATGGCTATCTTCTTGCTGTGTCTTCACATTGTCACTCCTCCGTCTTTTTTTTGTCTGTGTCCTAATCTCCTTTTTCTTATAAAGACACTAGTCGTATCGAGTTAGGACTCACCCATATGACCTTTTCCCCTTAATTACCACTTTACAGATCCTATCTGCAAATACAGTCACATTTTGAGGTACTGGGGTTAGGATTTCAACATATTAATTTGGTGGATATACAATTCAACCCATAACAGGGTCCATCCACCATGTTTTGGATGTTATAAGAAATAATGGGACTGGGAGAGAAAGAGAGAAAGAGAAGGGACAACATGAAGACCAGATATGACAGCAAGATTCAAAGAAAATAACCCGGGCATTTTTTAAAAATCTACAGAATGAATATAGATATCGGAAACTGGATTAAATGTTTATTTAAGGATAACATATTACTTAAAAAGGGAAGAGATGATTTTAAATTGGAAAATATTTAATAATTGTGGTAGCTAGCCTCCAAGATAGCCTGTAGTGTCCCCACCTCCCAACATCCATGCCCTTGTGTAGTCTCCTCCTGCATTGTGCTAGTAGTGCTCGTCTGCATGACTAGTAACATAAGGAGTTACCAAAAGAATATCACTTTGGAGATTACTTTATAAAATAACATGGCTACTGCCTTCAGTGTTGTTCTCCCATGCTTCCTCTTCTTCCTCTCTGGAATCACTCGCTCTGAGTGAAGCAAGCTGCCATGTTGTGAACATCTCTATGGAGAGGTGCATATAATGAGGACCTGTAGAGCCTATCAACAACCATGTGAATGAGCTTGGGGTCAGAGGCTTCAGCCCCAAATGAGCCTTGTGAGGACTGCAGTCCCAGGCAAGAGCTGGACTGTGATCTTGCATGTGACCCTGAGCCAGAACCAGCTAGCTAAGCTGCTCCTGCATTACTGAAATCTCGGAAACTGTTATTTTAAGTTGCCAAGTTTTGGAGTAATTTGTTATGCAACAAGAGATAACTAATATAACAATCTAAGCTCAATTTGTATTTTGTAGATGAAAACATTGTATTTAGTGCCCATACATAATTTTGTACTTTCCACATTTATTCCTTCTCATTAAAATATTTTTCAGTAGATGCAATCCTGAGAAAAAAAATAGGAGTTTAATGTTCAGTATGAACATTTTCAGATAAATTTTAAGAAATTTTTTTTTCTAACAGTAAGAAGGTTTGAACAGTATACTAGGGGAATTTTGATGATTTCTCTGGAGTGTTAACTAGTTTTCATTCCTGGCCCTATAATTCAAAATTCTGTCATTTCCATTATTTAGCAGCGTTGATGTGCTGTTTACTTTTTCTCATAAGATTTCATAATATTTGATTGTCCAACTTTCTTCTTCATACCCTCTGGCATGGTTAAATACTGAACTGAATGAACTTCAATTGAGTTAGAGAGAGTGGAAATTCACGGCTAGTCTTCATGTAAAGCATTGTTGTTAAGTCCCTCGATGACTTTTTTTTTTAAATTAAAAAGTATTTTCAAGACTCTAATAACATTGCCCAATTTTGTGCTATAAACCTTTGATATGTTCTTACAGTGGCTAACAGCACTATTTCCTGATAAAAAGCTGCAACTCTTGAGATAGCATGTGAGAGTTTAGCAACCATGAAGACACTAAGGAATAGCAAACAAACACTTTTGCTATATAAGTGGAGATGGTATTGTGCTCCATCCATCTGGATTCTTTGGCTCTAAGGTTCCCAATGTCACCTAGTCTCTGAGTCAGTTCCAATGACATCTAATATGACAGAAACCAGTGGCAAGACTTTCTGTACCTAGCCTGCTGTAGGTGTTGCTTACAAGTACACACCTTATTGCATTATTGTTTTGATAGATTTGCTTTTAAGTTCTTTGACACAGAATTTTTAAAAATGATTTATATACTAAGTCTATTTATTAAAGGTGTTCTCTATTCAAGATCTTTACTAAGTTTTCCTGAAAACTGTATAAAAGACACTGAAGGACTATAAGAACATTTGCATTGTTTTAGTAAATGACTCGTGGAATCCAGATCATGTCTTTAAAATTGCAACTTTCATATACCTATATTTATTGAATAAAACATTTTCCATGTTTCCTAGTAATCCATCTTTTAAAAAATTATTGTTTATACTCTGAAACTTTTCAATTCTTGATTTTCTTCTCTCATAAAAGAATATAATAACTTAAATGTTATGTTTCTTCTCTTTTCTTTTTAAAATATGTGCTTGTTATTCACCAAATAAAACTTACTCAGATTTTCTACATTTAAACGGAGTAAAAAGCTGAAAACAAGAAGGAAAATCTGAAAGTAAAAGAGGAAGAACAGAGAGAGAGACTGCAAAATAAATAGTCAAATCTAACTTGGTCATAATCCATAGGCCTAGCTAGAAGTGTTGAATATAGGTCACACATAAATCTAGTTGCTTATGTGTCACAAATACAATGCCATTTTACAAGATGTCATTACTGTTTGAAGAGTTATGTATACCAAACTTCTGGAGTGCCCATGGTAAACACTCCGACAAACAAAACTGTTTTTGTCTTCTCTGGACAACTTAGAAGATCTGAACTAAGCAGCTGGTGGTCCGCACAGCAACAGTAGAGGCTGTCCTGGGGCATTTGCACACAAATGAGCCTCAAGTTCCAGCACTTCTTGTCTTATGACAACCAGTTCACAAGGTCCTTGGATGTATTTCAGTTTGTAGTCCCACTTCCAAAGACAGGTCAGCTTTGCCCTTATCATTATGCTGTAAATAAGAAAGAATATATCTTCCCTATGTCATAGATGAAGAGCTTTTGTTTCTATAGAGGCTGGCCATTGACTGGAGTCTGAGGACTTTGAGGGTCAAAATAAGGACCTTGGAAAATACACACATTTGTGCTAATTGCTCCTCTTATTATAGGATGTGCATTGCTATGGGAATAGGAAGGGGTGCTGAGTGTGAAAATTTCAAAAAAAAAATTGCTGTGGTCTCATCCATACAGTCATTGTGAGTTTTAGTTTCTTAGATAATTGGGTGTGGAGTCTGCAGAAAGTAATAACATCATTTAAATATGTTAAAGTTTTAAACCAGACTGGTCTCTGTAATTGTTTTCTAGGGTTACTGTATCATATTATCACAAACTGGGTGGCTTAAAAACAACAGAAATTTATTCTCTCACAGTTCTATAGGCCAGAAGTCTGAAATCAAAGTGTGTGCAGGGTTGGTTCCTTTTGGAGAATCAAGGGAAGAATTAATTCCTTGACTCTCTCCTAACTTCTAGGTGCTGCTGACAATTCTTGGCATTCCTTGCTTTGTAGATACATCACTTCGACCTCTTCTTTCTCTGTCTTATACACTCCCTCTTCTGCCTGTCAAATATCCCTCTGCATCACTTTTATAATATCATCTGTTAATAGATTTAGAACCCACTCAGATAATCCAAGATGATCTCACCTTAAGATCCTCACATTAGTTATATTTTCAAAGACCCATTCTCCAATGTACAGGTTCCAAGGATTAGGATGTGGACTATTGGGTGGAGGGCTACTAATAAACCCACTACAGTCTTTATTTTACCTTTGAATCCTCAACCACAACTATGAGAGGGAAAGTCGTAAAAGCATTACAGTTAAGTAGGCTTTTACAATTTTATTTCCCTCATAAAGTTATGAGATCTATAAGAATTATTCATCCACATTTTATATATTAAAATATCAGAAACTCAGATAGTTTACATGATATATATAGCCAAGATCTCAACACTCATAAGAGAAAGAGATAATAGTCATTCACAACGTAGTCTATGATTTCTGAATTTCCCAGTTCTAAAGAATTATTAGAATCCAGAGTTATTTTTGTTATTTACTATGAGAGAAGATGAAAGCTGAACAATGCCAAAAGAACAGTCTGGTTGCACTAGAAACTTTGCTCAAAATTCTCGCTGTAACATTCACCTCCAACACTACCCACCATAAAGTCCAAGTGATCGTATTTCAAAAATTTTTAGGATGGCAATCATTTCTATGAAGTCTTTATGTCTTCAACCTACTCTCTGAATTTCATTAACCCTTCCTGATGGTCTGTTTCTGCTTTTGTTGGGACAGCAGTTCTCTTCCCAGGACTCTGCCGTTCCTGAGCTGATGGTGCATGCCAACATCATAAAAGAAGATTTTCTCTCTGAAGAGCAGCTCCCGGAGCAACCTGTCTTTCAGCTACACTGTCTCCCATTACTGCAATCACTCATGCTTCATGATATGTAACAGGAATGTTATTAAGTAAGAAGGAAAGCAGGAATCTGCAAGTGGAAACTCTGTCCTCAGCTTAGAAGTGTGTGTGCTTGGTAAATCCACAAAATAACCTGACTCTCCACATTTTAGGTTCTTGATAAACTAATATACTCTTAAAATACACCAACCAGATGAAGGCTGAGGAAGAAAAAAAGCCACCCTTGACATCCAGGAACTGATCTAAACAATTACAGATTTAGTTTACCCTCTCTATAGATAAGATTTATTTAAATGCCCAGTGATAGAATAATTCCCATTGTCTGGCAACACCCAAATCCAGAGGGAACCTCTGCTTTCTTAAGACACTGGGGAAAATAAGACAAATTAAACCTAAAACAAGCATAAGAAAGGAAATAATAAATAGTAGAGTTGAAATAAATGAAATAGAAAACAGAAAAAGAATAGATAAAATAATGAAATAAAAACCTGTTTCTTGGAAAAGACAATATTGACAAACTTTTCTAGATTGATCAAGAAAAAAGAAAGAAAACTCAAATTAGTAGAATCAGAAATGAAAGGAATAACATCACTACTGACCTTACATAAGTAATAGGATTAGAAAGAAATATTATGAACAATAGTATACCCAGAAATTTGATAATTTGATGAAATAGACAAAAATCCTAGAAAGACACAAACTACCGAAACTGATTCAAGAAGAAATAGACACTCTGAATAGGCCTATAGCAAGTGAAGAGATTGAATTTGAAAACAAAACAAAACAAAGCAACTACCCACAAAATAAGAAAATTCCAGGCCCAGATGGATTCCCAGCTGAAAAATTTAAAGAAGAATTATACCAATCTTCACAGACTTTTCCAAAATTTGGAAAAGAGAACACTCCCTTGCTCATTTTGTGAGGCCTGTATACCTTGATACCAAAACCAAGACATCACAACAAATCTATACACCAATTTTTCTTATAGATATAAAAATCGTTAATAAAATGTTATCAAAATGAACCCAGCAATATATAAAAAGAATTATATACCATGACTACAAGGTAGATTTAACATTCAAAAATCAATTAATTGTAATTCATGATATCAATAGAATAAAAAACAAAAATCATATGATCATCACGATAGTGCAGATAAAAGCACTCAACAAAAATCAAACAGCCTTCCTTTTCTCCATATCCTCACCAAAACATGTTGTTTGTTGACTTTTTGAAAAAAGCCATTCTGACAGGTGTGAGGTGATATCTTATGATTTTGCGGCACATTTCCCTGATGATTAGCGTTGTTGAGCATCTTTTTATGTGTGTATTTGACCATCTGTGAGTCTTCTCTGGAGAAATGTCTATAGAGGTCATCTGCAATTTTTTTTTTATTGAATTTTTTTTTATGTTGAGTTGTAGGAGTTCTTTTTGGTTAATATTTTGGATATTAGCCCTTCATCCACATTCCCTGAGTGTTCGTGTTCTGGCTTATTCCCACCGCTGCAGGGTCTTCTTCTCTGTGTTCTAGAACTTCACTGCCATGAGTCTCTGAGTTTGGTCTTCCCTTTGGCACCACCCTATTGTTGTGGCTTCCCAGATGGTTTCTGTTGGTTTTGGGCCATGATTACATATAATTTGGAGATTGTGAATTTTATCTTCATCTCACTTTTACTGAGGATGTAGTGAGTAAGGGAGTTAGGGGGTGGATTCTCGGTCTTGTTTGTTTGTTTGTTTGTTTGTTTAATTCTTATCTAATTTTTATTTTCAGAAAGAGAAATAAAAAAGATTTGGAGCTGACTTGCTAATGTGTTGCTACCCAATCTAGTTTAGCTCTTCTAAGTCTAGCCTCTTGGCTATTGAGAAATTGTCGAGCAGAGTGAACAAGAGTGTGAGCTCCAGGGCCAGGCCGCTTGGGTTAATCCAGAGTCTGTGCATTGTGTCACTGTAGCTTTGGGCAAGTTATTTAACAACACTTTGCTTCTGTTCTTTCCTGTAAGTGACATTTATAATTGCATATGTCTCATAGGGTTGCTCTGTGAGTGAGTTAATTCAGATAATAAATTTAGAACATCTCCTGGCATGCAGCGATGACTCCATAAATATTAGGTGCTTTTAGTGCTGCTGTGGTGACTCATTCATGCGATGTATCTGTTCTTCCTGCTTTCATGTTTTCCACACTTGTTAGTAAGGCCTCCTATGTCTTAAGTTGTTGACAATAATTAAGATTGATTTGATCATTAGAGCTTAGTTATCTCAGTGTCAACTGTATCTAAGCTTTAACTAATGTCAGTATTTGCTATTTTACGTTATAAATCTCAGAAAGATCACAGTTTCATGGGAAAAAGGAATAAGTGAGATGAAGTAAATTATCAAGATGTATCAATTCAAGAGTTTTAAGTTTTCAATAAATATGGGCTTCACTACAAACATGTTTCTTTAGATTTAGAACATGTTTGGAGAATGAACTATCTATTCTGACAATGAAAATATTTAAGGATTAGGTGAGATTTATCTAGTTAAAGCAGAAAACTTCCCAGAGGATCCTTAGAAAGCAGAAATTTTTCTTGCTTTGATCTGAAGATTGTTGCTTTGATTGCATTATGTATATTCTTTTGCTTTTTAAAGAAATAAGTTCTCAATATATGGAGAGATTTAAAATACATTAATTTTTTTTCTTCTGTAGGTTTTACATTTAAAGTAACTTTAACTGACTACAAAATAATATATATTTACTGCTAAAAATACAAAGTACAGAAAAGCACAAAGAAGAAGATAATAAAATAATGGCTCTCAACATTTTGGTGACTACGCTTCAGTCTTTTTTTTTTCCTGGCATACAATAATACAATAGTTTCAGTTGTACTGCACAGTGATTAGAAATCTATATAACTCACAAAGTGATCACTGCACTAAATCAAGTACCCCTTTTTCCCCTTGCATATTTAATACAACATTGTACACTTTATATCTCCATGTCTATTTTGTAACTATTCATTTGTATATCTTGTTTCATTTATTTTTATTTTTATTTACTATTTGTTATTTTTTTAATTAAAAAAAAATTTATGGTGACATTGATTAATGAAATCCAGTTTCAGGTGTACAATTTTAACAGTAAGTGATACACACACACACACACACACACATTGTGTTTTCACCTGTCATGGTTAGATTAATTTCTGTCAAAACATATTTGACTTCTTTTACTCCCATCTAACTCCCCCCCAACCCTCTGGTAACTTCTAGTCTATTGTCCATGTCCACAAGTCTCTGTATGTCCTGTTCATTTGTTGCTTTTAGGTTTATATCCCACATATAAGTGATATCGTGTGATTTTCAACTTTTTCTGTCTGGCTTATTTCGCTTAACATGATTATCTTGAGGTCCATCGTGTTGTCCCAAATTTCAGTATTTCTTCTCTTCTTATGGCTGAGTAATATTCCATTGTATATATGTACCACAGCTCCTTTAGCCAATCATCTGTCGTAAAACACTTTGGTTGCTTCCATGTCCTGGCCACCGAGAATAATGCTGCTGCGAACATCGGTGTGCAAATATCTTTTGGGATAGGTTTTCAAGTCTTTGAAGTAAATGTCCCGTAGAGGGATTGCTGGATCATATGGTAGATCAATTCTCAGTTTTTTGAGGAACCTCCATACTGTTGTCCATAGTGACGGTACCAATTTGCAGTCCCACCAGCAGTATATGAGGGTTCCTTTTTTTTTTTTTGCATCCTCTCCAACACTTGTTATTACATGTTCTGTTGATAACAGCTATTCTAACAGGTGTGAGATGGTATCTCATTGTGATTTTGATTTGCATTTCCCTAATAGCTAGCGATGTTGAGCGTCTTTTCATATGTTTGTTGGCCATTTGTATGTCTTCTTTGGAGAAGTGTCTGTTCAGGTTCTCTACCCATTTTTAATTGGATCATTTGTTTTTTTGTTGTTATTGAGTTGTATGAGTTCTCTGTAAATTTTGGATATAAAGCCCTTATTGGAGGCGTTGCTTGCAAATATATTTACCCATTCACCTGGTTGTCTCTTTACCTTGATGATTTCTTTTGCTGAGCAAAAGCTTTTAAGTTTGATATAATCCCATTCATTTATTTTTTCATTTACTTTCCTTTTTGAGGTCAAATTCATAAAATCCTCTGTAAGTCCAAGGTACTTGAATTTAGTTCCTATGTTTTCTTCTATGCATTTTATTGTTTTAGGTCTTATATTCAGGTCTTTAATCTATTCTGAGTTAATTTTGGTGTGTGGTGATAGACAGAAGTCTAGTTTCATTCTTTTGCAGGTGGCCTTCCAGTTTTCCCAGGACCATTTATTGAAGAGGCTTTTCTTTCTCCCCCGTATGTTTTCGTCTTTTTTGTCGAAAACTATTAGCCCATATAAATATGAGTTTATTTCTGGACTCTCTATTCTGTTCCATTGGTCTGTGTGTCTGTTTTTCTGCTAATACCATGCTGTTTTGATTATTGTTACTTTGTAGTATAATTTGAAGTCAGGCAGAGTGATGCCTCCAGCTTCGTTCTTTTATCTCAGGATGGCTTTGGCAATTCGGGGTCTTTTATACTTCCTACACATCTGATGAGTTTTTGTTCTATTTCTCTTAAAAATGCAAATGAGATTTTGATGGCAATTGCATTAAATCCGTGTAATGCTTTAGGTAATAAAAACATTTTAACTATGTTGATTCTTCCAATCCAAGAACACGGAATGTCTTTCCAATTCTTTGTATCTTCAATTTCTTTTAAGAGAGTTTTATAGTTTTCATCATATAGATCCTTCACATGTTTTGTTAGATTTATTCCTAGGTATTTTATTCTTTTTGTTGCAATTGCAAAGAGAATTATTTTTTCCACTCCTTTTTCTGACACTTTATTATTAGGGCATAGAAATGCTATGGATTTTTGAACATTGATTTTATATCCAGAAACTTTACTGTATTTGCTTATTGTTTCTACTAGCATTCTTGTGAGTCTTTAAGATTTACTCTATAAAGAATCTTGTTATCTGCAAAAAGTGACAGTTTGAGTTCTCTGCTTTCTATTTGGATGCCTTTTATATCTTTCTCTTTCTTGATTGCACTTGATAGGGCCTCTAATGTTACATTGAATAACAGTGGCGATAGTAGAGAGCCTTGCTTTGTTTCTGATCTTAGAGGAAAAGTTTTTAGTTTTCACCATTAGGTATAAAGTAGGCTGAGGATTTGTCAATATGGCCTTTATGATGTTAAGGTACTTTCCTTCTATATCAATCTTGTTAAGTGTTTTGATCATAAATGGATGCTGTATCTTATCGAAGGCTTTTTCTGCATCTATTAATATGATCATGATTCTTATTTTTTAATTTGTTTATGTGATGTAACACATTAATTGATTTGCGTATGTTAAACCATCTTTGTGCCCCTGGGATGAAGCCACTTGATCGTGATGTATAATCTTTGTAATATATTGCTGTATTCGGTTCACTAGCATCTTATTTAGGGCTTTTGCATCTGTGTTTACAAGACATATTTGTCTGTAGTTTTCTTTTTCTGTGTTATCTTTACCAGGATTTGGCATCAGGTTAATACTGAACTTATATAATGAGTTAGGAAGTATTGCCTCCACTTCAAATTTTTGAAAGAGTTTGAAGAGAATAGGTAGAAAATCTTCTTTGAATATTTGGTAGAATTCACTGGTGAAGCCGTCTGGTCCCTAACTTTTACTTATTGGTAGATTTTTGTTGATTGTTCCATACTACTAATTGGTCTATTTAGATTTTCCAGTTCTTCTTAGCTCAATCTACAAAGGTTGTATCATTCTAAGTACTTGTCTAATTCTTCTAAGTTTTAAATTTGGCGTCATATAATTTTTCATAGTATTCTTGTATGATCTTTTGTATTTCTGTAGTGTCTGTCATAATTTCCCATCTTTCATCCTGATTTTGTTTATTTGTATCTTTTCTCTTTTTTCTTTAGTGAATCTAGCCAGCCATAGATTTGTCAATTTCATTAACCTTCTCTAAGAACCAGTTCTTTGTTGCATTTATTTTTCTATTGTTTTATTGTTTTCAATTTCATTCGGCTCTAATTTTAATTATTTCTTTCCTTCTGCTGACTTGAGGCTTAATTTGTTCTTCCTTCTCTAGTTTTTTAACATGAAGCATTAGGTTGTTTCTTTAGTCTCACTTTTGTTTATGTGGATAGGCTTGTAATAATAGGAACTTTTCTCTTATGACCGCTTTTGCCATGTCCCAAAAGTTTGATATGTTGTACTATTATTACCATCCGTTTCTATGTATCTCTTGATCTCTCTTTTTATTTCTTCTCTGACCTAGTTATTCTTCAGTAGCATGTTGTTTAATCTCCATGTATTTGTGGTTCTTCCTGCTTTCTTTTTTTCAGTTGATCTCTAGTTTCAAAGCTTTATGATCAGAGAATATGGTTGGTATGATTTCAACCCTCTTATATTTTTTGAGGTTATCTCTGCGTCCCAGTATGTGGTCAATTCTTGGGAATGTTCCATGTGCACTAGAAAAGAATGTGTAAGCAGCTGTTTTGGGATGGAAAGCTCTGTAAATGTCAATTATGCCCAATTGGTCTAATGTGTCATTTAAGGATGTTATTTCCTTATCAATTTTCTGTTTGGGTGATCTGTCCATATCCAACAGTGGAGTATTTAGGTCCCCTACTATGATAGTGTTTTGGTCCATATCTCCCTTTAGTTCTGTTAGTAATAGCTTTGAATATTTCAGCGCTCCCTGATTGGGAGCATAGATATTAATAAGTGTTATGTTTTCTTAGAGCCATGATTCCCTTTATTATTATGAAGTGTCCCTCAGTATTTTTGTTTGCCTTTTTTATTTTGAAGTCTATTTCATCCAATATTAGTACCACTACTCCCACTTTCTCTGAATGCCATTTGCTTGCAATATCATTTTCCATCCTTTCACTTTGAGTTTATGTTTGTCTTTGAAACTGATATGTGTCTCCTGGAGGCAGTATATGGTTGGGTTTTGTTTTTGATCCAATCTGTAACTCTGTGCCTTTTTATTGGTGAGTTCAGTCCACTTACATTTAGGGTGATTATTGAAATATGAGGTCTTATATCCATTTTATCTTTTGCTTTCTGTTAGCTCAGTGTTTCCATTCCTTCTTTGTCCTTGTGTGTTTAATTTTATTTTATTTTTATTTTGGTTTGCTTTTGTGGGTTTTCCCTCTGGTTCTTCTTGTTTTATGTTATACACTATAGTTCCAAATCTGTGGAGTGTGCTTACAAATACGAATATGAAAAGGATAGTTATATATATACAGTTATTCATTTTCTTCTGCACATGCCCTATTTCCATTCCCCTTTGCGAATTTAGATCTTTGAATCTTCCCCTTTTCAGTCATTATTGTCTCAGTTTGTTCTTATGTATACCGAATGTACATTACTATCTTTCTATGGCAAATCTCTTCTTATGGTTTAAGCTTATAATGCTCTGTTTTTAATAAGGGGTTCATTCCTCTGCTTATATCTGCTTGCTAATCACCTTGCTCCTAGTTATGTATTTTTTTTTTTTGTCATTTTATTTTAGGTGAGCTGAACCTTTTCAGTATTTCCTGTAATAAAGGCCCCATAGTGGAGAACTTCCTCAATTTTTGTATGTCTGGAAAGGTCTTTATTTCTCCTTCATATTCAAAGGAGAGCTTTGCTGGATACATTACTCTTGGATGGTTGTTCCTTTCTTTTAATAGTTTGAATATATGATTCCATTCATTTCTGGCTTGTAAGGTTTGTGCTGAGAAATCCGATGATAATCTAATTGGTTTTCCTTTATAGGGTACCGTCTTCTTTTCCCTGGCTGCCCTGAGAATTCTGTCTTTGTCATTGATTTTTGATCATTTCAATACCATGTGTCTTGCAGAAGGCCTTTTTGTGTTGAGATAATTGGGCGTTCAGTTGACTTCTTCAATTCCAAGCTCCAGCTCATTCATTAGTTTTCAGAAATTCTTGTCCATTATTTGTCTGAAACTGCTTTCTAATTCCTACTCCTTTTCTTCCCCTTAGAGAATGCCCATTATTTTTTTTTCTTTCCTGATGATATCAGCTAGTACTTGTATTTCTCTTTCATTATTTTTCATTCTTCAGTTTCTCTCTTCTTCCTTCTGATTTATTTTTAGATCTGTCATTGAGATTTCTGACCCTTTCCTCTACGTGGTTGACTCTATTTCCTAAACTTGCTATTTCATGTTTCATGTCTTGTAGTGTGTTCTTTATCTCTAGAAGTTCTCTTTGGTTCTCTTTGAGGGTTTCAATCTACTTGCTAAAAAATTCATTCGCTCATCTAATTTTTTGTAATTCCTGAAATTGTTGATATGAATTGTTTTGGATCTCACTGAGTTTTTTCAGAAGTACCATCCTGAATTCTCTGTCATTTAAGTCACAATTTTCTATGTCTGTAAGTTCATCTTCTGGTGATTTTTCTCTTTCTTTCTGAACCACTTTGTCACCTTGGTTGTTCATGGTGTTTAATAGACTATTTCTCCGCCTGGGCATTAATGGAAGTGTATTCTGCTTTTTTTTTCAGAAGGAAGATTTATTATATAAAGATCTCTCTTTAGCCTGTTGCAAAGAAAGCATTTTTCTTTTGGTTTCCAGTATATGGCATCTAATCTTCTCGGATCCCTGCTTTATATAAAGTCTTAATAATGTGTTTTTTTTTTTCTTACATATATTATTCATTCTCGCTACCCTCAGTCTCAGTCCCTGTCTGTTAGTGATAGTTTTGGTATCATTTGCTCAGATTACTCTGGGGCTTTCAGGGATTTGGTCTCAGAGGATATGGGGGAAGAGGCCCTCTGGGTTGGGGGATGGGGCTGTGGCTTACCCTCACATTTTGCAGTCGCAGTTGGTAATAATTAACTATTGTTTCTCTGCCGTCCACACTTCTTTGCCATCCACACTTCTCTGCTTTCTGCTCTGAACCCTGGGCTCTATTGTGGTCCACATGGAGAACACAGCTCTGTCAGGCAGAGTTATTCAGGGAACCCACTGCACCTTCAGCCCTCTCTCTCCTCCTGCAGGGAGCTCCAGCTGCAAGAGGTAGCTTTGTTTTTCCCAGTGTAATGCCTGACTCCCAGGGTTCTGACTTGTGGTAGTTCTTATGCGTAGATCCCATTCTCAGGTGTGCTGGTGTGCAGTGTGGTAGTTTTTTGTTGAGTTTTAGATATTCAGCTTATTATTGTTTCAAGGGGAGATATCTGGGGATGTCTCTCACTCTGCCATGTTTCTCAATTCCTCCATACTGCAGGATTTGAAGAAGGCTTCACAGAGAAAGTAATTTTCAGCTGGGCTTTTGAGGGTGAACGCAACTTTGTCAGAAAAGTATGTAGTAGGCAGGATGGGAGATAAAATGAAAGAATTGCATTTTCAGAAGCCTAAAGTCCAGGTGATTGTAACACCTACTTCTAATAATATAAAGAAGGAGCCACATCTAAGCTGGTAGTAAAGGCAAAGTTGCAAATTGTGCTGGACCTGCCCCCACGATGGTGGAGGATCACTGGGAGAGAGAGAGAGGCTGCAGAGGCTCCCTTGAAGAAGAGGCCATTTGTACTTCTTAATCCCTTTGCCACCATATCTTTTGGTTGGAGCACTTAATTCTTTTCCATTTGAGGAACTTGTTGATAGGAATGTGGTTGTTACCATTCTTTATTTTTGTTTTTGATATATGTTTTTTCTTCTTAAAGAAGTCTCTCCAACATTGCCTGTAATAGTGGCTTGGTGTTGATGAATTCCTTTACCTTATGTTTGTCTGGGAAGCTCCTTATCTGTCCTTCAATTCTAAATAATAGCTTTGCTGGATAAAGTATTCTTGGTTGTGCTTACAATCCCTTATTTTTTTTTATTTTTTTATGCCTACAGCACCTGGTCTTCCTAGGTGGTCTCCCATCCAAGTACTAACCAGGCCCGACCCTGCTTAGCTTCTGAGATCAGACAGGATTGGGCTTGTTCAAGATAGCATAGCCATAGACTGTGCCAAGACCTTCTGTCCTGCACAGTTTCTTTTCAGAAATCTGCTGCTAATCTTATTGGTGTTCCTTTGTAGGTAACTAACTCCTGTTTTCTTTAACCTTTGGCATTTTAATTATGTGTCTTGGTGTGGGCTTCTTTGGGTTCATCATTTGGGGGACACTCTGAGCTCATTTTTTCTTGCCATTCTTATTTAGTGTCCTTGGCTTCTGCATCCTCTATATCAGTGGTTTGATCCTTTCTTTATCTACTCTGTTTATTCCCTCTAATATACTCTTTACATCAGATAATGTGTTCTTCATTTCTGACTGGTTCCTTTATAATTTTCATTTCCATTTTTATGTTTTTTATCTCTTTGTTAAAGTTCTCACTAAGTTGATCTACACTCTCCCTAAGTTCACCGAACATCTCTATAACCTGTGATTTGAACTCTGCATCTGTTATGTTGCTTGACTTCATTATTCCTGGGTCTCTATTCTGTTCTCTTATATTGTTTCTGCTTGTCTTCCCATTTTGGCTACCTTTCCATGACTCTTTCTATGTACTAAAGCTCCCAAGTCTCCTGTAGCAAAGCTCCCAAGTCTCCTGATCTTATTAGCGTGGATTTGCGTAATAGGTATCCAGTGGCAGTCTTGAGAGAGGTTCAGCTGCAGGCCAATTTTAGCTCCAGCCTGTGCCCCTCTGGGGCCGCCTGTTAAGATTCAGCAAACAATTCACAGATGCTGTGCTTATAGTTGTCTCAAAAGGCCACACTAGAAACTGAAGCCAGCTGCCACCAGTGTGAGTCTTAGAATTTGCTTATGAAGGAGCACTGACTGGACTCACTATAGAACATACATGGATGTGGCTTGGGTGGGGCCCTGAGTTGGGAGAGGTAGAGTTTCATGGAATCCTCTGAATGGAGCAACCTCTGTCATCCAGTTCGATGACATCTCAGCTATGGAGGCGCTGAGTCCTCACACTGGGACAGGGGAAGGCTCAACAGAGGAACAATGGATAGGTCCAGCACTTTTACCAGGGAGAGAGCCTCATCTCTGTCCTTCACTCTGACAGCTCAGTGTTCTCCTGTAAGTCCCTGGTGACTCCCAGCAGCCAATCCAGTGCTGGTACTGAGATCGAACAGGTCCATCGCTATGAAAGTCTGCTTATGGAACTGCCCCTTTAAGAGGTGACTGCAGAGGAGAAAAAAAATGGCGTAAATAATAGAGGCTCTGTTCATCCCTCTGGTGACCAAATCAAAGTTGTGATGGAAAGAAGGAGCAAGCAGCAAGGAAAAACTGGCTGGGATCTAGATGAACAAGCCAAACAACTAGGAAGAAATCACTCTGCAAAAGCAGAAGGTACTACAGGGCGAGGAGGTGGGGCTGTCCTGTCTCAAGGGGCTGAGTGAGATGGAGGCTGTGGCAGCAGCAGACGCCTCTTAAAGGGGCCCCATCCGTGGGCGGATTTTCGTGGTGATGGACCTGCACGCTCTGAGCACCAATGCTGATTTGGCTGTGTGCAGGGGGCACCAGGAACTTACAGGGTGTGGCCTTTTGAGGCAACTATAAGCACAGCATCTGTGGATTGCTTGCAGAATCTTAACAGGTGGCCTGGAGGGGCACAGGCTGGGGCTAAGTTTGGCCTACATCTGAGCCCCTCTCAAGACTGTGCTATTGGACAGCTACCATGCAAAGCCACACTAATAAGACCTGGAGACTTAGGAGCTTTGCTTAACACATGGAAACAGACACAGAAAGGCAGCCAAAATAGAAAGACAAAGAAGCAGAAACCATATGAGAGAACAGAACAGAGACCCAGATATAATGGAGTCAATGTAATCTGATAGATGCAGAGTTCAAAACACTGATTATAAAGATGCTCAATGAATTTTTGGGAAGTGTAGATAAATTCAGTGAGAACTTCAGCAGAGATTAAAATAACCCCATAAAAATGGAAATGGAAATTTTAAAAGGGAACCACTCTGAAATGAAGAACACATTATCTAAGATGAGAAGTATATTAAATAGAATAAACAAAGTGAATAAAGAAAAGGATCAAATGCCCTATCTAGAGGATGAGAAAGCCAAGGACACTCAATCAGAATGGCAAGATAAAAGATGCCAAAACTATAAAAATTATTTAAGGAGTATATGGGACACTATTAAGGGTCCAAATATTCATCTGATCTGCGTACCTGCAGAAAATTAAAATGTTGAACAGCTGTTTGAAGGAATGATGAAAAACTTCCCTAACCTGATGAAGGAAATGGACATAAAACCCCAGGAAGCTCAGAGAATCTGAAAAATCAGGGATCCAAAGAGGCCCACACCAAGACACATCATAATTAAAATGACAAAGATTAAATACTAAGAAAGAATATTAAAAGCAGCAAAAGAAATATAGTCTCCTACAAGAGACCATCCATAACACTGGCAGCTGATTTCTTAAAAGAAACTATGCAAGACAAAAGGGTTTGGCACAAAATATTTGACAGGATGAAGACCCAGGATCAACAACCAAGAATACTTTATCTAGCAAAGCCATCATTTAGAGTTGAAGGGTAGATAAAGATCTTCCCAGACAAAATAAGCTAAAGGAATTTATCTTCACCAAACTAGTATTACAGGAAATGTTGGAGGGACTTCTTTAAGAAGAAAAAACATGCATCATAAAAAGGAATAAAGAATGATAACAACTATATTCCTATCAACAAGTACCTCAAATGGAAAAGAATTTAGTGCTCCAACCAAAAGATAGAGTGGCTGAATGGATAAGAAAACCAGACCCCTACATATGCTGCCTATAAGAGACTTACTTCAAATTAAAAGACACACTCAGACTAAAAAGAAGGGGATGGAAAAGGATATTGCTTTGATGGACCTAGAAGGTGTTTACATGAGACAGAGAAAGATGAACACTATATGATTTCACTTACATGTGGAATCTAAGGAATAAAAAGAACAAACTAATCAAAAACATACTCACAAATATAGTGGACAATTTTGTGACAGAGGAGAGGGAAGATTGGTGAGCTGAGAGAATGTGGTAAGAGTTAAAGAAGTACAAATTAGTAGCTGATAGATGGTCACGGAGATGAGGTGCATGGCATAGGGAATGCAGTTAGCATTAATATGTTGGCTAGGTAGAGTGTCAGGGGAGGTGAGGGAGCAATTGGGGGGATCATTTTATGAACTATATAGATGTGTAATCAATGTACTGTTTACTTGAAACTAATTAAAATAAATAAAATAAAAAAATGTATCTGTAGCTGTCAGCTGCAGCTGCTCTAGCTTCCATCCCACACAGCCACTGGGGACTTGGCAGCCTCACTTCTTCGCCTTCTCCTGTCTTCTACCATTGAAGAGCGATTTTTTGTTTTTCTCTATAGTTACAGCGCTTCTGTTCATCTAGATCCCGTGCAACTTAGCTTGCTGTTTGTTCCATGTTTCTGTCACAACTTTTATTTGACCGCAAGAGGGATGAACAAAGCCTTTATATCTATATCATTTTTTCCTTTCTCTCCTGTCTAGTTTTTCAATCAGTTGTTGAAAGTGGGGTGTTATGAACTGACTTGTATTCCTCCAAAACCAATATGTCGAAAGCCTAACCTCTAATGAGAGTGTATTTGGAGATAGGGCCTTTAGGGAGACAATTAAGGTTGAATGAGGTCATAGTGTGGGGCCCTAATCCAACAGGGCTAGTGTTTTCCAGAGAAAAAGCCATGTGAGGAATCAGTGAGAAGGCAGCTATTGGCTAGCCAAAGATAGAGAGGCCTCTAGAGAAATCAACCCTTTCAGTACCTTGATCTTAGGCTTCCAGCCTCCAAAACTGTGTGATAATAAATTTCTGTTGTTTAAGCCACCCAGTGTGGTATTTTATTATGGCAACATAGCAAATTAAAGATGGGGTATTGAAGGCTCCAACTGCTATTATTGAATTGTCTATCTTTCCCTTCATTTTTGTCCGTATTTTCTTCATGTATTTTGGTGTTCTGTTATTAGGTGTATGTAGGTTTATAATTGTTTTAGCTTTCTGATTGGTTGATCATCTTTATCTCTAGTAACATGTTTTGTTTTAAAATCTATTTTGTCTGGTACTAGTATAACCACTCCAGCTTTCCTGTGGTTAATATTTGCATGATATTTTCTTTGAATCTAAACTGTATCTTCTATAGATAACATTTAGTTGAATCATTTAAAAAACCTTAGTCTCACAATATCTGCCTTTTTGTTGGACTGCCTAATTCATTCATGTTTGATGCTATTATACATATAGTTGAATTTACAACTGCCATTTTATTTTTTGTTTTCTATATAGCTCGTATTGTTTTTATTCCTATGTTCATGGTATATAGCTTTATTCCCTTTCCCTCTTTTTGTTGTATTACTGTAATAGTGTATCTATTAATTATATCCATTATAATACATTTAATAATGTTACAAACTCAACAATACATAAGTACTATTTTGCCATCTGCATTTATCTCTTTATTGTTTTTTTTTTTTACTCCTGCCCACTTCTTTTCTTTTTTTTTTTTTTTCTTTTTTTTTTTTTTTTTTTTGCCCTAAGACCATTCCCAGAAGCTTCAAATGTTTTTTTTTCTTTTAATAACGTTTACCAGCTTTAATGAGGAATGACTCAGTAGAGCTCCTCATACAGTCATGTGGGAAGTCGATCTTCGCATTTTCATTTTACAAAGTTTTAAACATTCTAACTGCAACTATAAATTGCAATCATTTTACATTTCAACTTTACCAAAACTTTTATGTTGGCAGAGCTTTGCTTAGAAGGAAAAAATAAAGGTGGCTACAGTATCATTAAAGGAAACATAAATGTTCATACTCAGGTGAAATGTATTGGTAGCAATGAGTTTAAAACTGAGAATATGCTGTTTCCTACTAAAATGAAAGAAATGGAGAGGTTTGTACTTGCCAAAGACAGCAGGTTTATCATTTCTGAGCTCTAACACGACTCACAACCTTGGAGTATACAGAAGACATCTAGTACCTGCTCTGCTCCTCTTGAAGTGTGCACTGCCTTAAAGACTTTTCTCTGTTTCCAAGTGACAGTTGGAGTGACAGCTGAACTTTTCTGTTATGACACTTTCCATTAATGCAACCGAGGGACCATTCACCATCACAAAATTTATCCCAATGCTTTCTCTCTATAGTTCTTGAAAAGGCAACACAAATTTTGACAGGCAGATGATATGCAAAGCTTCATGTTCAACAATATCTAGGGATTTTTTAATCCATAATATAATGGGGAGGAGAATAACTATTTAGTATCATTACCAACCGTATCTTGTCATTTAAGGATTTGGCTGTAGAGTAGATGACTTTTAATTAGGCAAAAATATCTTAATAAGCTGACTAGATGTGAGAAATGTGACCCTTATAGCATAGATTTTAGTGTCAGAAAATAGGTAAAGTGCTCATCAAGAGAAATGAAAAGGAATCTGAAGGTAAAGGAGCATATAGAGGTAAGCAGAGGAAAGGGGAAAGAGAGAAATAAAGAAGCTTTGAGACATATCATTTGGCAAGACATTCTCAGTGCAAGGGTAGCTGAACACTTGGGAAAGTATTAGTGTCTATATTCCACATTTAGATGTTTGTTCTCCAGTGATGTGAAATAATCACTTCACTCCCATTGTTTATTTAAATACTCTATAGTTTGCAGCAAATGAAGGCCCTGGAGGTGTGAAGTTTCAAATAAATCAAAGAGCCTATGATCTATATCTGGGCTGGATGGAGCAAAGTGACTGGATGCAGCTGCTTAGACTTGTATGAGATCATGTGTCCAGCATAAACAGGAACTTTGTGACTACAAGACACAAGACACCATCATTGCATCACAGAAATCTTGAGGATATAGCCATTTGTGACTGCATAAGAGGTGGGGAGGTTTTAGTCAAATCTCATAGGATAGAGGAATGATAGTTGAGAACTTGGTTTTCATATGTTAATATAATTTATTGTTCTTTTGAGATTCGACCTTTAGAATGTAGTCTCAAGATGATAAATGAGTAAAAGACCAAAAGTTTTTCTCTATGTCAGTATTTGCTTCCACATTTAAAAGAAATATGTAGGTTATCAATTCCTAGAGTAAACACAAAAAACTGTTTAACCTATAATGTGATTATACTATTCATTAATTACTCCACAAATTCTACACACACACACACACACGCACACACACACACACACACACACGGGAGAGAGAGAGAAAGAGGGAAAAAGAGAGAGAAACCCCGGAATTACTAGAGAAAACTGCCCTTGAAGTATTCCATTTGTTTGCTTCGCTGTTTGTTAGTTTGATTATTGGTCAAAAAGTTCAAAACAAAAGCAAATATTGAAATGATAATTACTTCTGATTCTGATTTTTTAGTGATTTTTTACTTAAAACTAATGTGCTTATTTTTTGGAAATTCAGGCCAACCACAGAAACCATGATACCATGAATAAGGACTATTAGTAGTTTGACATTAATATTTTTATTTCTGTTTTTGTCTACAAAGTTAATAAAGGTTTTAAAATAAATTTATTAATGGCAAAAGAGAAAATAAATTTATCTCAAAATTTTATGTTTTAATAAAATGTTAACCTAGTACTTAGATCCTTTGCCCCAACTCATGCATTCCAGATAAATTCTACGTTGTTACACAGCCCTCTTAATCCTAACTTGATATGAAAAACCTACTAGTTTGCTTTGCTTACCTATCTCTCCTCTGTGAAATTAAGAAGGAATCCCCCCAAATACCATCCAATACTTCTATCTCCCTTACCATGTCCTTGCCAACTGGTTATTTGACTTTTAAAATTATAAGTGTTTTGTAGTTTGAACTTTAATCATGATTAGCTTATAATATGCTCATTTGGCTAAAACTCAAGATAATTAACATGGTTTGCCCTGGGTTTTATCAAGTCCGGAGTCCTCAGTTCATTTTGGATGAATTGGGAAATGAGAAAAGCTTCATCCTTGAAATAGCCACAAGGAGGAGCTATTGCCCTTAGATGTTAGCCAAGGGCAATTTCTGGAGGAGGTACAAGCTACTTGGAGTTTTCAGTCTTATCCAATCATATTGCATATCCCAATTTATATAACCTTTTGCAGTCCATTTGACCAGTAGTTTTATCATTTTATCCCACCACTACAAATAGCTGTTCATCGTTCTTTTATCTATGACATAAATATTAATAAGATAATAATTCAAAAGCTTATATTTATTATTTATTATCTTCCAGATATTGTACTTATATGGATTGCTTTAAAATCTCAACACAAGGCTAAAAGTTCAGTACATATTTTCTCCACATTCTAAGGATGAAGACGCTGAGGCTCAGAGATGTGGGAGCCCAGACCACAGGATGTGAGCACACACATATCCTCCCCTATGCGCTCTGCCTCCCTATGGACTGCCGAAGCACAGAACTGTGAGAAAGCAAACCAATCACTGAGTGTGATTTTTGTTCCAAGTGGCCCAAGAGCAAAAATCAAAATGTTTTTATCACTCGAAATTATAGACCAATTACTTCTCTTTTGCACGCATCTTAGCTTTTTCACACAAACAAACAAACAAACAAACAAACAAGGTACACTAACAAAGCAAGTTATTCACAGGACAAAAGATACTAATACAGAGAGAGAGAGAGAGACAGAGAGAGACAGAGAGAGAGACAGAGACAGAGAAATGGAAGAGAGGTCCACTGATAATAGTGAAAGGGATTAAAGAGAAAAATTTGCCAGCAGCCCCCATCACAATTTCCTTAATGCTAAGATTTTTTTACAGCTCCTTGGATAGAATATTAATTCTGAATAATTTGTAGATGTTTAAGCCAATAGGTATGAGAAAATGTAACTTTTATTCTGGCGCCAAAGAAGTGTAAAAAAAAAATACTATAGGTTTAATGCTCTCACATTTTTCTTAAAACACTAATTCTAGAATTCAATCTGAGATTTGCAGCATGCTGTTACAAACATGCTAACCTAGGGGCTATAGGTCTTCCACAATAATTTTTTTCCTAAAGCTTTCAGATCCCAAGGAATGTTGCTTAAGAAGCCCCTAAGAGGAGATGGCTGTATTGCTATGCTGCCATCCTTTCCTCCTAGAGAACCCCTGTTGCATAAAAGAACCTGTGTGGTGGAATAAAAGGGGTCACAAATCTTCCCAGAGAGTTCTACCTGAAGGTCTTGATCTATTGTTTGAGGACAGGTATATCTATTCCTATAAAATAATGTAAACTACATAATCAAAAAAGACATAAATATCAGCTAAGCTAAATTCTAACCTCACAAAATCTTCATTTAAACATATTTATGATAAAAGCAAGCAATAAGTCATGTGGCATGAGGAAGTCTTCGCTGTCAAAGTTTCAGCCTGGTGTGGATATAGAGGAAGTAACAGAGGTGAGACATTTGCATTTCCCCAGGATCCTTGTATCAGAATAACCTGAAACATTTGTTTAAAATGTATATTCCCTGAACTTTGCTTCAAATCTAATCAACCAGAATCTCTTGGGAAATCTGCTCTTTTGACAAGTTCCCCAGGTTACACTTTTGTACACTAAACCACTGGCAGTGAATTACTGTGTTTTACTAATAGCACAGTGGACAGCTTGTGGTGGGAATGAGAAGCACCCACAGTCCCATGCTCTGATTAGTCATTACTGCTTCTCTGGCATACCTATATCTTGCTTTCTCAGAGTTGGTCCTGGAACAGCCTAGAAAACTTCAAAAATGATACTTTATTAATTTATTATTGCTGTTATTATTATATAACCCCAGTGTCAGTGACTCCCAGGTCCCTCTCCGAGGCTCTTCCTCCTTTACTAACTGACTGACACAGTGGGGTTAAATCTCAGGCAAGCATACCCTCTTCTCTCTCTGGCTCTCAGTCTCAGCATCTAGGAGACCCAAGCATATCCTATTGTTAACCCGCGTTGGCTGTGCCATGACTTAAAAATCAAGCTACTTATGAGAACTCACAAAGGAAGAGCCTTATCCCTAAACTTACCCTAATGAGACAGGTCCCTCTGAATCTCCAGTTTGAGCAAAGCAGTGTCATTGGTGCCAGTTGTAATACCAAGAGCAGACTGTTGTTCAGTATCCCTTTCTTCTATATAAAATAACTTCCAGTAATAGGAACATAGTGAAACAAAAAATAATCATGGCTAAAAAGGAAATGCAGACAGTGGAAATTTTCTTATTTTGAGCTTTGTAAGTATAATTATGTCCATAAAAAAACTAAATAAACATTATAGTAGAAAAATTAAATTACACTAAAATATAATTACATCAATGTATCTTTAAAAGAAAAATAAAATATTTCCACACGTTGGTTCATGGCAGTAATGAATAATATTTGCCATTTTGTCAATGATTTCATCATTGCATATTCATGTTCTGAAAACAAGATAATCTGATTTGTCAATCTATCTTCATTCACACTTGAGAAAAACTTATTATTTCAATTTTGAAAATTTTTCTTTAGTTTGAAGCAAAAAATATTTTAAAAGTTAGGGAAAATAAAAAAAAATCTATTATTTTTTAAAAAAAAATCCCATTTCTCAATAAATTCCCCAAACTGCAATACTCTTAATGTTAGGATCAATTCTACTTGTTTTCAGAAATACCTACAGTTGAATATTTCCTAGTAAAATATTTTTATGAGAAAATTCATCAAGAATTTCTATTATATTTGTTTAAAACTTTCAAAGATTTTCTTCTGAACTGTTGCTTTAGAACAAGTGTCAATTGTAGGTGAGAATGATCAAGGCATTTTCAGACACCACTTTTGCAATTTTCACAGGAAATGTTTTCAGCATCTTTGGTCATTTCTCTTGACATTTATCTGCAAAACATGATTCTTTTCTTCTCTATGTAAATGTCCATTTTCATGCATTTTTTTGTTGCAAATGAAGTTCTCCACAATTATTGTGCACCAGTCTTCAAGGAGCAATATTAAATCTTGATGCTTCACATTGTCAGTCAAGATTGAAAAGTGCTCTTTGCAAATATATTTTTTAATTAAGATTATTGGGGTAACACTGGTTAATACGATTATATAATTTTCAAGTGTACATTATAATTTGACATCTATATATTCTATTGTGTGTTTACCATCCAAGTAGTTTCCTTCAGCTACCACATATTTGATCCCCTTTACCGACTTCACCTTCCCCCTACTACCCTATATTTGACTCCCTTTACCCGTCTACCTCCTCCATCCTCTCCCAACCCATACCCTCTGGTAACCACTAGTCTATAGTCCATGTCCATGAGTCTCTGTTTGTTTGTCCTGTTCATTTGCTGCTTTTAGGTTTATATCCCACATATAAGTGATAACGTGATTTTCAACTTTTTCTGTCAGGCTGATTTTGCTTAGCATGTTATCTCGAGGTCCATCCACGTTGTCACAAATGGCAGTATTTCATCTCGTCTTATGTCTGAGTCATATTCTACTGTATATATGTACCACAGCTTCTTTAGCCAATCATCTATCGTAGGATACTTCAATTGCTTCCATGTCCTGGCTACTGTGAATAATGCCCCTATGATCATCAGTGTGCAAATATATTTTGGGATATGGGTTTTCAAGTCTTTGGGGAAAATACTCAGTAGAGGGTTTGCTGGATCATATGGTAGATCAATTCTTAGTTTTTTTGAGGAACATCCATACTGTTTTCCATAGTGACTGTACTAATTTGCAGTCCCACCAGCAGTGTATGAGGGTTCCTTTTTCTTCGCATCCTCTCCAGCATTTGATATTACTTGTCCTGTTGATTATAGCTATTCTAACAAGTGTGAGATGGTATCTCATTGTGGTTTTGATTTCCATTTCCATAATAACTCGCGATGTTGAGCTTCTTTTCAAATATTTCTTAGCCATTTGTATGCTCTCTAGGGAGAAGAGTCTGTTCAGGTCCTCTGCCCATTTTTTGATTGGATCTTTTGTTTTTTTGTTATTTTTGAGTTAGATGAGTTCTCTGAATATTTTGGATATTAGGGCCTTATTGGAGGTATTGCTTGCAAATATATTTTCCCATTCGGATATTTGTCTCTTTAACTTATTCATGGTTTCTTTTGCTGAGCAGAAGCTTTTTAGTTTGATGTAGTCCCAGTCATTAATTTTTGCTTTTACTTCCCTTGCCTTTGAGGTCAAATTCATAAAATCCTTTTTAAGTCCAAGGTCCTTGAGTTTAGTTCCTATGTTTTCTTCTATGCACTTTATTGTTTTGGGTCTTATATTCAGATCTTTAATCTATTTTGAGTTAATTTTGGTGTATGGCGATAGACAACAGTCTAGTTTCATTCTTTTGCAGGAGGCTTTCCAGTTTTCCCAGCACCATTTATTGAAGAGGCTTTTCTTTCTCCACTCTATGTTTTTGGCCTTTTTTGTCAAAAATTTTTGCCCATATAAATATGGGTTTACTTCTGGATTCTCGATTTTGTTCCACTGGTCGGTGCATCTGTTTCACTGCCAATACCATACCATTTTGATTACTGTCACTTTCTAGTATAATTTGAACTCATTCTTTTTCCTCAAGATGGCTTTGGCAATTCAGGGTCTTTTGTGCTTCCATACAAATCTGATGATTTTTTATTCTATTTCTTTTAAAAATATTGATGGGATTTTGATGAGGATTGCATCAAATCTGTGTAATGCTTTAGATAATAAAATCATTTTAACTATGTTGATTCTTCCAATCCAAGAACATGAAATATCTTTCCATTTCTTTGTATCTTCTTCTATTTCTTTTAAGAGGGTCTTATAGATTTCATCATATAGGTCCTTCATTAAATTTATTCCTAGGTATTTTATTCTTTTTGTTGCAATTGTAAAGGAATTATTTTTTCTACTTCTTTCTCTGACACTTCATTATTAGACTATAGGAACACTAGGATTTTCGAACACTGATTTTGTATCTAGAAACTTTACTACATTTGTTTATTGTTTCTAGTAGTGTTCTTGTGGAGTCTTTAAAGTTTTCTACATAGAGAAAAATGCCATCCACAAATAGTGACAGTTCGACTTCTTTGTTTCCTATCTGGATGCCTTTTATATCTTTCTCTTGTCTGATTGCACTTGCTAGGACCTCCAAAGTTACATTGAATAAGAGTGGCAACAATGGACAGCTTTGCCTTGTTCCTGATCTTAGAGGGAAGGTTAGTTTTTCACAACTAAATAAAATGTTGGCTGAGGGTTCGTCATATTTGGCCTTATTATGTTAAGGTACTTTCCTTCTATACCAATTTTGTTTAGTGTTTTGATCATAAATGAATGCTGTATCTTGTCAAAGGCTTTTTCTGCATCTATTGATATGATCATATGATTCTTATATTTTAATTTGTTTATGTGGTGTGTAACATTAATCAATTTGTGTATGTTGAAACATCTCTGTGACCCTGGGATGAAGCCTACTTGTTCGTGGTGTATAATCTTTTAATATGTTACTGTATTCGGTTCACTGGTATCTTATTTAGGATTTTTGCATCTGTGTTCATGAGAGATATTGGTCTGTACTTTTTTGGGTGTGTGTATTAATCTTACCAGGTTTTGGTATCAGAGTGATATTGGCCTCATAAAATGAGTTAGCACCGTCACTCCTCCTCTGTTATTTCCTTATTGATTTTGGATCTCTGTCTATAACTGATAGTGGGGTATTTAGGTCCCCTACTATGATAATGTTTTGGTCTGTTTCTCCCTTTAGTTCTGTTAGTAATTGCTTTACATATTTTGGGGCTCCCTGATTAGGAGCATAGATATTAATAAGTGTTATGTCTTCTTGGTGCATGATTCCCTTTATCATTATGAAGTTTCCCTCAGTATCTTTCTTTACCTTTTTTATTTTGAAATCTATTTCATCTGATATTAGTATCACTACTCCCACTTTTCTCGGAATGCCATTTGCTTGAAATATCATTTTCCACTCATTCACTTTGAATCTTTATTTGTCTTTGGAGCTGAGATGTGTCTCCCGGATACAGCAAATGGTTGGGTTTTGTTTTTTGATCCAATCTGCAAATCTGTGCCTTTTTATTGGTGAGTTCAGTCCATTTACATTTAAGGTGATAATTGAAATATAAGGTCTTCTTATAGCCTTTGCTTTCTGTTAATTTGGTGTTTCCATTGCTTCTTTCTCCTTGTGTTTCTGTTTTCTTTATTTTGGTTGGCTTTTGTGGGTTTTCCTCTGGTTCTTCTTGTTTTATGTTATACACTATAGATCTGAATCTTCTGTGTGTGGTTACTTTCATGAATATGAAAAGGATAGTTATATATATACAGTCATCTATTTTCTTCTGCATGTACTTATCTCCAATTCCCTTTGCAAATTTGCATCTTTGAATCCTCCCCTTTTCAGTCATTGTTATCTCAGTTTGTCCCTATGTATGCCAAATGTTCATTACTATCTTGCTATAGCAATTCTCTTATTATTTAAGTTTATAATGCCTTGTTCTTAGTAAAGATTGCACTACTCTGCTTCTATTTGCCTGATAGGCACTTTACGCCTAATGATGTTGTTTTTTTTTTTTTTTCATTTTGTTTTAGGTGAGCTGACCCCTTTCAATATTTCCTGTAGTGCAGGCCTCATAGTGGAGAATTCTCTCAATGTTTATAGGTCTGAAATTCTCTCAATGTTTCTTCTTCATATCTAAAGGAGAGCTTAACTGGATACATTATTCTAGGCTGGTAATTCCTTTCACTTAACCATTTAAATATTTTATTCCATTCCTTTCTGGCTTATAAGGTCTGCACTGAGAAGTCCGATGATAATGTAATGAGTTTTCCTTTATAAGTTACCATTTTATTCTCCCTAACTGCCCTGAGAATTCTCTTTGTTGTTGATTTTTGATAACTGTAATACAATGTGTCTTGGTGAAAGCCTTTTTGGGTTGAGATAATTGAGTGTTCTGTTGACTTGAATTCCAAACTCCAGCTCATTCCTTAGATTTGAGAAATTCGCATCAACTATTTGTCTGACTGCTTTCAAATCCCTGCCTCTTTTTCTCATCTTCAATAATGCCCATTATTCTTATGTTTCCTCTCCTGATGGTATTAGCTAGTTCTTGAAATTCTCTTTCATTATTTTTCATTCTTCAGTTTCTCCCTTTTTCCTTCTGATGCATTTCTAGATTTCCGTCTTCGATATCACTGATCCTTTCCTCCATTTGGTTGACTCTATTTCCCAAGTTTGCTATTTCATTTTTCTGCTCTTGCAGTGTATTCTTTATCTCCAAAAGGTCTATTCTGTTCTTTTTGTGGGTTTCAACCTCCTTGCTCTGCTCATCTAGTTGTTTTTTCAGTTCCTGAAATTATTGATATGAATCATTTTAGAACTCACTGAGTTTTTTCAGAAGTACCATTCTGAATTCTCTGTCATTTAAGTTGCATATTTCTATGTCTGTAAGCTTGTTTTCTGGAGATGTTTCTCTTTCTTTCTGAGCTGCTTTGTCACCATGGTTGTTCATGGTGTTTACTGGACTATTTCTCTGCTTGGGCATTAATGGAAGTGTATTCTGCTGTTTTTCCAGAAAGAAGATTTATTTTATAAACTTTAAACTTTATCCTGGGCAAAAATGGCACTTTTCTTTTGGTTTCCAGTAGGTGGCATCTAAGCTTCTTGGATCCCTGCTTTATATAAAGTTTAAATAATGCCTTTTTTTTTCTTGTAGATATTTAATCACTTTCTCAATACCCTCAGTTTCAGTCCTTGTCAGTGTCAGTGACAGTCTCGGCAGTGTTTGCTCAGATTCCCTGGAGCTCCGTGGTGGTCAGTCTAGGAAGGTACGGGGGGTGGGGCCCTCTGGTTTGGAGTTGGTGGCTGCTGCTCAGCCTCAGTTTTGCAACCAGGACTGGTAAAAATCAACTGTTGATTCTCTGCATTCCAGTCCCGCTTCTCTGCTTTCTGCCCTGATGACTGGGCCCTGCTGCCAGCTGCGTGGAACTCACAGTACTTCCAGGCAGGGCAGTTCAGGAAAGTCACTGCACCTTCACTCCTCTTCTTCCTCCTTCAGGGAGCTCCAGAGGCTATGAAAGGCAGTCTTTATTTCTCCCAGTCCACCGCTCGACACCCAGGGTTCTGATTTGTGATAGCTCTTATGTGCAGATCACACACTCAGATGCGCTGGTGTGCAATCTGGTTGTTTTTTGTTCAGTTTTAGATGTTCAACTTATTATTGTTTTGAGGGGAGAGATTTGAGGATGTCTCTCACTCCACCATGTTTCCCAGAACCCACAAATATTTTTTGAACTTGATTAATCTAATTTAAAATTTTACACTGGAGAAAAAGATAATACAGAAAAGAAAAATCACATACAGCTGTCATTGTTTATTTTGATCCTATGGTTTGATATTAAACATACATTAAACTAAAACATACATGACACAAATATAATAGCACAGTGACAGGAGATATATATATATATATTTACCATTATTCATTATTATATCCTTTTGGTGAATTGACCTCTTTATCCTTATACAATGACTTTCGTCTCTTGCTACAGTCTTTGGCTTAAACTCTATGTTGTCCAATATAAGTATAGCTACCTTGGCTTTGTTTTGATATCCATTTACATGGAATATCTTTTTCACCCTTCACTTTCAATCTGTGAGTGTCCTTACATCTGAAATGAGTCTCTTATAGGCAGCATATAATCAGATCTTGTTTTTTTTTTATCCATTCAGTCACTCCATGTCTTGATTGATAAATATAGACCTTGTGTATTTGAAGTAACTATTAATAGGCTTGAATTAACTATTGCCATTTTTGTTAATTATTATATGGTCATTTTGTAATTCCTTTATTTCTTGTTTTCTCTCTTGCTCTCTATCTTTGTAATTTGATAATTTTCTGTAGTAGTATGCTTTGGTTCATTTCTCATTATTTTTTCTGTTTTTGCTATAGGTTTTTACTCTGGTAACCATGAGGCACACATAAAACATTTATATTTGAAAACTCTTGCTTTCATGAAAATGCCTGCATATTGTCATAGCAAAAATGTGAACTCAGCATAATTGTTTTTTTTTATAGTCTGCTTTTTTGTGAAAAAAGAAACATCCAATACTTGACACCATCCTTATCTTTTTCTCTCCTTTAATTGTGTGTAGTTTTTTATTGCATTCAGTTTTTAACATATAATCCGATGCTACTTTATTTCTAATACAATAACAGTCTGACATATTTATGTCTTTTTACTTTAGGGTATTTCATTCCAGAAAAAAGAACATTGAAACAGGAAATTTAGGGTGGCCATTAACAGAGTTATGGTGTTATCTCATTGCATATTGGGCAACCATCAGTGAAGATATTTGAGGGTGGTTATGATCAAGGATCCTAAAAGGCAAGGATTCCAAGTATATGGAAGAGTCAACAGAAACCACAACCAATAAATAAGTCAGATCTGATGCCCACATATGGGTGTCATGGCCCTTTCTCTTTCCCATTCCATATACTTACAAATCATAGCTCAACTGGTAAAATTTCAACTTTATGCTTAAATCTATAAAAAATATTGCTGTCATATAACCCAGGAGAATATTCTCAGAGGGAAAAGCTCTTTACTTCTTGTACTTGTATCCAGTATAAAGTAAAATTCGAATACATTTATTTTTTAACATAGTTTCAGATCCTATGTTTTTACTAATATAATAGCAGTCCATATATTTTGGAGAAAGAATACTTTGCTAACTCTAATGTACCTAATCCAGAAAGTAATTTTTAAGACATATCATAATTTTTGGAAGTCCAAGAGGAGAAGACTGGCCATGAAACCACCAGTGTAAAGTCTGCTTAGCTCTCCTCCACACTTTCCATTCTGCCGAGTTGATATCATTAAGTTCCACCTGAAAACTCAGCACAAGTTTTGGACTGAATTCTAGTCCAGAATTTAGAGAATTCTCTTGTAAGAGATTGCATCATTTTTTTCCCAGTTCTTCATTACCATAATTCATGATCTTTGCCATGTGTCTTTGCAATTCTGCCCACTAGGACTACATTCCCAGTTCCTTAACCTTGGTCCAGTGATGTGACTTGCTTGTACTAATAGATGAGCTAGAAATAAAGTGTGCTGGGTTAGCAGATTTTGCATATGTCTGCTTGCCCCCTTTCTACTGTGGCATTACTAAGGGAAGAATATGGCTGGATTAGTCCACTGGTCCCTGGAGAATGAGAAACATTCTCCCTGGAGAATGAGAATGGCTAATTTATACACATGTCAAGAGCTTTGCACCACCAAACCAGGTCAAAATTCTCCTGGCCCTACTCTGCCCTTGTACATTGGTTCTAGTAAGAAACTTTTGCTAAGCTTCTGTGTCTCAGCACCAATCTTCATGACTAAGTTTGGTAACTGAGGCCACATTCTTTGTACCCTTTCAAACTTAGCTCCTGAGTTGGACTTCAGCCCTTGCAGTTAGTTCTTCAAAAACTGCAGTCCTGATTCTCAGTATTCGTCCTTAGCAATAAGTAGAAATCTACCCACTGAAATCAATGTCCATGGCTGGGCCTAACACTACCATACATCCCTGATAATGATAACCTGACTCCTGGATTCTATATATCACTGCAGACTCTTATTTGCAATACTGGAGAAGTTTTTTGAACTGTCTGAGTCTGTTTTCTCATTCGTAAATAGAAATAATAATAGCAGTACTTTTATTAATGAGTTCTGATAATTTAATGAAAATGCATGCAAAGCATTAAACAGGATTCCTGGCACATGGTGAATTTTCAATAAATGTTAGCTATTATTCAGAAAAATATTAACATAAAAGGCCTAGGTACAATACCTTTAGAAGAGCCTATTTGCAAGGTTAGTCCTTGGCTGGTGTGTGGGAGCTTGTCTGGGAACTTGACACTTGATCCACTACATAAGAGATGAGGATGGTCCAATCTGCCAAAGTCATCTGTGAAAATAATAGATTATTCTAAATATCTGCTTTCCTTCTGGGAGTCTAGAATTTTGTCATGTGCTCAGCAGAGGGTGCTTACATGACCAGAATAATGCTTCCCCTCAGCTTCAAATGCTCATGTCTAATTTCTGGAATCCATGAATTTCTAATTTTACAATGGCAAAGGGGAACTACATTTGCTGATGAGATCAAATTTATCAGCTGACGTTAAAATAGAGAATGTCTCCTGTATTATTCAGATGGACTCAATAAAAACACAAAGGTAAGAGAAAGATGGGACTATGGAAGAAAGGCACAGAAAGATGCTATTTTGCTGGCTTTGAAGGTAGAGGAAGAAGTCATGAGCCAAGGAATGTAGGTGACCTCTAGAAGATGGAAAAGGCAAATAGATTCTTCCTTCGATCCTCCAGAAGGAAGAGAGGCCTGCTAACACATTCTTTTAGTGTCACATTTCTACAAAATTATAAGATAAATTTGTGTTGTCTAAACCACTATGGTAAATTTGTTACAGCAGCAATAGAAAACTTATATGAGCCACCAATAAAATTCTTAGTCAATAAATATCTAATGGACTACCCTGTGTAGAAACGGCACACACATATTACTGCATTTTTTGTTGCTGGAGAAAGAAGCATGATCAATGTGTCCCCTCATAGGAAGGAAAGAATGCGAGAAGGCTGCACAGGGATTCCTCTGGATTCTGTCTGCTTTTCTCTTATTATCTGGCTATGTACCCTTTCCATATCACTGTAATGACTCCTAGTCATGAGAATAACTATATGCTGAATTTCATGAGTCATTCTAGCAAATCTCAGAATGTGTGGTAGTCTTGGGTACCCGCGCCACAGCTATTATATTATTAGTATTACAGCTATCATATTATTAGTATTAGAATGAGTATTACTACTACTATCCTTATTTATTTATAGTATACTCCCTTACTGGCCCTTTCACTAAGTCATTTGTTCATTTCTTTAAAAAAATGAATTAGACACATATTATGTGACAGGTACTTTACTAGCTCTTTGAGTCAAAGATAATAAGTTTAGTTCTTATTTCACATGAAATCTTGTGAATATGTACCTCTAATCCTTATAGTGTTCACGTATTTAAGAGGGCCGCATTTATTTTTTTTTTAATTCTTCAAAATATTTATGTAATTTAACAATACACACATAGAGAGGCACACACATGTAAACTGAACATTCTTGATGGCTAAGATGTATACGCCTCCAAATTTGTGGATTTAATTAAAACATTTATTGCAAATAAAAATACATTAATCAAATTAGCCTTCAATCATTATTAATATATAAGGAAAATTCTTTTTGATGTTTTTCTCATGCTCTAAGTACTAAAATCAGCAGTTATCATATTGATACAAGACCACAATCCCTTATCTGAAAACTTTGAGACCAGATATTTTCCAAAATTCAGAATTTTTCAAATCTGAGGAATCAAACACTTATACATCATGTAACAGTCCCGGGGGGGTCTGCAACAGCATTCCATAATCAAACACATTGATATTTCTGCAGCAAAACTTATGAACAGTCACACTAGGTGGGATAACTATAAATTATAAATATACTCTGCAACTATTCATTTCAGGTGTTGTCATTAAATAAATGACAAACAAATTTCTATTTTTTAGAACTTGATTTCAAAATTGTGGATAAGTAATTATGGACCAGAAATTTCAAATTGTAATACAAAAGCTAATATTTACTCAAAGGCCACTACAGCATAATGATGAAGATATATATGTAGTTCACCTTTATAACCACCTGTCGAGGTAGATCCTAATACCTCCACACAGACAAGCACGTGGATGAAGGCAGGTGGCCGGGACTCAGTCAGGCAGGCTCTAGTCTGCCCACTGCCCTCTTCTTTGAACACTCTATTGTACTTCAATGGTGAAATGTTATTATCCAATGTCCTCAGTTGTCCTTTTCTCCACCTGCATACAAAAAGCATATAGAAAGAATAATAACATAGATCAAGATATAAAGAAAAATTCAATAAACAGAAACTATCTATGAAACATGTCTTTCCTATCATAATTGCAGCAAGGGACCCTATGTTTTTATTGACTAGCCTCAGGAACATTTAGAAATGTAATTCGATAATTTATATACTCATATATCTTAAACCTGTTTATGAAAATAAATAAATAAAAAGAAGCCGTTGACAATATGAAAATTCAGTTTCCTACAACTTCCAATATTTATATGACACTATTTATATGACATCTGTTTCTAAGTCTTCATTTCTTAAGTCACATAAAATATAGTTGTGTTTTTTGGGTCTCATCCCTACTACCTTCATTTGTAGTATAAAATGTTTAAAAATGAGGCTCTCAGAAGGGTTCTGCTTCTCAAAATACTAATAAACATCAGAATTAGGAAAATAATATTGGTCTTCAGGTCAGCATTATCTTTGATAAACAATTCTTCTTTTTTATTTGTCTTTGCTAGATCAAAGCAACAACCACCAAAAATTAAGATGAGCTAAATAAGATATGATGAAGATAACAAGTAGATAGAAGAAATGTTACAACATTGTTCACATTGCCTAATTCCACCTTGATTTAATTATTTTATCTGATATTTCAAAATAGATGTACTCAGTTTTATAGTTTTATAACTGACTTTCAAATATAAAAATATGTAATTAATCAGGATTTACATTTCAGGGGTAAAAATATTCATCCCTTTTGAAGAAATTAGAAGTGTTTGTAAGCTTGAATTCTCAGATTGATTTTTCTCCATTAACATAATTATCATTGTTCCACAGCCCACTTCACTCTTTAATGAGGACTATCTCTTTGTGAGGAGATTATGTAAACATTTAATTGCCATTAGTCAAACCTAAATGCTTACTGTATAGCCCCATTCTTGTTCTCAATATTAATAATTTTGTGAATATAGGGAAAAAAAAGTAAGTCGCACAGTTTAAGTATTTTAAAAAAGAAATCAGAATGTCGAATACAAATCATCAGCTGCCAACCTCAAATAGAATCCTGTAGAGGACTATGGTAAGGTAAGAGGAGAGAAAAGGAGACTCTAGTCATATCATTTGAGCAAATAGAAGTTCACATGCAACTACAACATTAAGTAAGAATAAATTTAAAATAATAAAATTTAAAACCACTGTTATGGCGCTAACGATTCTGAGACCCACGGAGCCAATAGAGATGAATCGTGAGCCTTTATCAGCCGGCCGGCGACTGACTTTCTACCACGCAGGGCTAGAGGATATCAGCCCCCAGCTTTCAGAGGAAGCAGTTGATAAAGCTCAAGACCATATCCTGGTGGTCTCCTGAACAAGCAAGCAGATTACAGAAGTGGAAGTTGGCTGTTAGCATACCTTTGCCCCAAACAACACCCTTAATTAACAAATAAATGGATTACAGAAGCAGACATTGGCCATCTTCATATCTTATACAATACACTTCCTAAACCGCACACAAGCAAGTAGGACAACTTCTGGTATCTAAAGATATTTCTTCCTTGTAGCTGACTTAGCTAGTTGGCTCACTTGAAAATTTTCCACCCTTAACAATACCTAAGTGTAGTGTTTTGAAACAAGGTGTAGTTTTGGGGGGTTTTCCTATGTGGTGTTCTCTGAGCTTCCAAGATCTGGGACTTGGTGTCTGTTTTAATTTTAGAAATTTCTTGGTCATCATTTAATATTTTTCAAGTATTTCTTGGATGTTCTGTTGTTTTTCATTGTTTCAATTTTACATTTCAGTTTGGGAAGTTTATATAAATCTATATTCAAGTTTGGTGGTTCTTTCTTCACTGAGTACAGCCTACTGATGGACTCATCAAAAGAATTCTTAATTTCTGTTACAGTGTTTTGATTTCTAATATTTTCTTTTGATTCTTCCTTAGCATTTTCATCTCTATACTTACATTACCCATCTCTATACTTACATTACCTATCTGTTTTTGTAGTGTCCTCTTTTGTCCAAAAAAAGTCATTGATTTTTTAATTTGTTCAGCTTTTTCTTATACAGGAAAAAGGAAGGGGAGTCCCCACAAAATCTGGCTGTGAAAATCAGCAGAAATTCTGATCATTCAGGTGAGACTGAAGGCTGTGGGAAACTCAGAGTTCCCTTAAAGGACCCGTGCATAGACTCACTCATTAGTAGGCAATCACCCTGGGCTCCAGCAGAGAAACAGCAGCTTGAGAAGTACCAGGGACATTCGGGGAAAGACTAAGTTGTATGGTTTCAAGGCAAGGGCTAGAGGGACAGCTGCCATTGTCCCTTTGTTGAGCTGTCCTCCTGTGCAGCCTACAGATGGGTGCTATCTTGCCTGTGTTGAGACTGACCCCACATGGCCAAATCTGAATCCGTGTTAGCTTTGTGAACTCAGCTTGCTCCACTCTGGTGACTTCCTGAAACCCCACTTCACTTAACTTTCATATTTGCTGGAGGCATTTTCATAGCTAGGTAACCAGCCCTGCTCTGAGCTCTCAGCAGGAGGCTCTCTCAGCAGCAATCAATAGGCCTTGGCTCCTGCACCTCTGGTATCACTTTCAGTTGTGGGCAACCAGCCCTAGTAAGAACTGTAGTATTTATTGAATAAATCTCAGGGGTCTGCGGGCCAGAGGTGGGCAGCAGTTGGCCTTGGTATGATCTGAGACTTTTGTGAGTGGCTATAAGCTCACCGAATCTGCACTCAAAACTGAATCTGCTCTAACATGAGGAACACAACTTTCACCACCCTGGTGATTCCCTGGTACCCCACCTCACCCAACTTGCACACTTCCCAAGGCTCTTTCAGCTACTGAGCCTTCTGGGAAGGTGGCAGGCAGCCTCAGGCCTTGAGGTGTCCTGGGACTTTTACTGAACTTCTCCAGGCCCAGTATTGGTGGCAACCAACCTTGGTTTGCAGAATGTCATCTCCCACATGTCTCCAGGTCCAGCATAGGCAGTGACCAACCACAAGTAGCTTTATAGCTCCTATAAGATAGCCCTGGGTGGTCACAGGCAGTGGCTGATCTTGGCCTTCACCAGATTCAACACATCCAGAGGATGAAAGCAGACCACAACAAACACCTTCTGATTAGCCCCACAAGCAGCACACCCAATGAGTGGTCTCAGCAAGAGTATGAGCCCACTGGGGTGAATCATACTCCATGGAGTCAGCTTCCACATAGCAGCTAATACATTGTAGGCATGGCCAATCCTCAGAGCTACTCAGAGAGTCAGTCCCACCTACTGACATACTAACAGCAATCAAGACTCAATTACAACAGGAGGGCACACACAACCACACAAGAAACACTCCTGGAGCAAATAGCAGAGGTGATCAGGGAGACTGCATCACTGGACCACACAAGGCACCTACTACATAAGATCACCTGGCTACGACGGGGAGACATAGCCTATCTACCTAATACATAAAAATGAGCACAGAGAGGCAGCCAAAATGAGAAAACAAAGAAACTTATCCCAAATGAAAGAACAGGAGAAAACTCCAGAAAAGAACTAAATGAAATGGAGGCAAGCAACCTACCAGAGACAGAATTCAAAACACTGGTTATAAGCTTGCTCAGTGAACTTAGTGAGAACTTTAACAAAGAGTAAGAATAAAAAAGGACATAGAAACCATAAAAAAAGAACAAGTCAGAAATAAAGAATAAAATAACTAAAATGAAGAATACACTAGAAGGAATCAACAGCAGATTAAATGAAGCAGAGGATTGAATAAGCGATTAGAAAGACAAGGTAGAAGTAAACACCCAATATGAATAGCAAATAGAAAAAAAAAGAGTAATAAATAAATAAATAAACAAACAAACAAACAACTAAATAAATAAGGGACCTCTGGGAAAAACAACAAGAGGAACAACATTAGCATCATAGAAATACTAGAAGGAGAAGAGAGAGAGCAAGGAATTAACATATTTGAAGAAATAGTGATTGAAAACTTCCCTAAGGAAATAGACATACAAGTCCAGGAAGTGCAGAGAGTCCCAAGTAAAATGAACCCAAAGAGGCCCACACCAAGACACATTGTCATTAAAATGCCAAAGCTTAAAGACAAAGAGAATTCTAAAAGCAGCAAGGGAAAGGAAGCTAGTTACTTACAAGGGTACTCCCATAAGAATGTCAGCTGATTTTTTAAGGGAAACTTTGTAGGCCAGAAAGAATTGGCACAAAATATTCAAGTGATGAAAAGCAAGAATCTACAACCCAAATTACTCCACCCAACAAGGCTATCATTTCAAATTAAAGGAGAGATAAAGATCTTCCAATACAAGAAAAAGCTAAAGGAATTCATCACCACCAAGCCAGTACTACAAGAAATGTTAAAGAAACTTCTTTAAGAAGAAAAGGGGAACATAAAAGAACATAAATATGAATAATAAAATGGCAATAACTGTTACAGGAGAGTGGGGATCCTCTCCTGGAACATTGTCCAGGCTCTTGATATCTCGAACAAAGAATTGAGCAAGACACCAAAATACAGCAGAAAAGAAAAGTTTTATTAGAAGGGAAAGTACATTTCCAGACATGGAAGCAGGCCTGAGCAAGAGAAGTGAAGCTCAAAGGCCTGGAAACAAAGCCTTTGGGTTTTTATTCCTTTTTGCTGTGAGTGGTTACTTTTCTTAGAGAAGGGGGCTTCCTTGATTGACAACTAAGATTGACAGGACTCAGTGATTCATCATGTTGGTTCCCAGAATTCAATCTGTTATAATGATATTAATGAACTACCGGGCATATGCATCATACTATAGTGATGGTATAATGAGGCTCAGGTGAGTTGAAGGTCGTTGGAGTCTTCATTGAGCAGATGCAAGTGACTGGCTTAAACTGGTACCTAATTCTCTGACTACTGGTTTCTTTGTGTGAGTTAAAAATATGACTTTTGCCTTGCTTAATTGTGGGCAGATTAGGTGGACCTCCTTCTAGGATAGGATGACCTCAGTGTTTTGGCAGGCAGACCCCAAACCCACTAACTAACTTTCCTGCCTAGGTCTTTTCTAAAAGCGAGTAAAGGGAAACAGGGTTAGTTAATATATTTCTTAAAAAGTAAAAAAAAAAAAAAAAAAAAAGGACCTTTGGCCTAAAGTCTCCTCCTCTCTCAGACTCTAAGGGCCCGTCTGGCATAATATCTTTTCTGCTTAACAGTGGGCTGATGACGCTTATCAATTGCCAGAGGATTTGAGTCACCAGGGCAATTATCAGGATTTGAGGGAGAGGGCCTTTTTTTCCAAAGAAAAGAAGGAAAAAAACTTAACTAGATTTACTAAAAAGATTAACTCTGCAAGAGATGTCCCATTTCATTTCCTGCTAAAAGATTAAGAATTTCACAAGTGATGTCCTGTCATAACTACATATCTATCAATAATCACTTTAAATGTACATGGGTAAATGCTCCAATCAAAAGACACAGGGGGAACATAAAAGAACATAAATATGAATAATAAAATGGCAATAACTGTTACCAGAGGGTGGCTGAAATGATAAGAAAACAAGACCTATATATATGCTATTTTCAAAAGACCCACTTCAGTTCAAAAGACACTGTGGTCTGAAAGTAAAGAAATAGGAAAAAGTATTTTATGCAAATGGAAATAAAAGAAAAAAAATCTAGGGTAGCAATACTTATGTCAAGCAAAATAGACTTGAAGACTATAATAAGTGACAAAGAGCAACATTACATAATGATAAAGGGATCAATACTACAAGAGGGTATAATCCTAGTAAACATCTATGCACCCAACACAGGACCACCTAAACATATAGAGCCAATATTGACTGACATAAAGAGAGAGAACTACAGTAATACAGTCATAGTAGGGAATTTCAACACCCAATTGACGACAATGGACAGATCTTCCAGACAGAAAATCAACAAGGAAACAGCGACTAAATAACACACACTAGACCAGATGGATTTAATTGATATTTTTAGAGAGTTTCATCCCAAAGCAACAAAGTATACATTCTTCTCAAATGCACATGAAACATTTTCTAAAGTAGACTACATGTTAGGCTACAAAACAAGACTCAATAAATTTAAGAAGGTTAAAATTATATCAAACATTTTCTCTAACCACAGTGATATGAAACTAGAAATCAACTACAAAAAAAAAAAACTGAAAAAGCACACAAACGCTTGGAGGCTAAATAACATGCTACCAAGCAATGAATGGGTTAACAACAAAATAAAAAAATCAAAAGATACCTAAAGGCAATCAAAAATGAAAACACACTCAAAATCTATGGGACACAGCGAAAGCAGTCCCGAGAAGGAAATTCATAGCAATGTAGGCTTACCTCAAGAAACAAGAAAAAGTTCAAATAAACAAACGAACCTTATACTTAAAAGAACAAGTAAAAGAACAGCAAACAAAGCCCAAAGTAAGTAAAAGGAAGGAGATAATAAAGATCAGAGTGGAAATAAATGAAATAGAGTATAAAAAAGCAGTGTAAAAGATCAATGGAATCAAGAGCTGGTATTTGAAAAGATAAAATAGATACACCTTTAACCAAACTCAGCAAGAAAAAAAGAGAAAGGACTCAAATAAATAAAATCGGAAATGACAGAGGAGAAGTAACAACTGACTCCACAGAAATACAAAGGATTATAAGAAAATGCAATGAGCAATTGTATGCCAACAAATTAGATAATCTGGAAAAATGGATAATTTTCTAGAAACATGCATTCTTCCAAGACCGAATCAAGAAGAAACAGAAAGAACTGACAAATTACTTCTAAAAAATTGAATCAATGATCAAAAAACTCCCAACAAACAAAAGTCCTGGACTTAATAGCTTAACACGTGAATTTTACCAAATATTCAAAGAAGAATTAACACCTATTCTTTCCAAACTATTTCAAAAAATGTAAGGCTCCCAAGGTAATTTTATGAGGTCAGCATTATCCTGACTTCAAAACCAGACAAAGACATTACAAAAATAAAAATAAAAAATTATAGGTGAACGTATTAGATGAACATAGATGCAAAAATCCTCAACAAAATATTAGCAAAACAAATTCAGCAACACATTAGAAAGTCATATACCATGATCAAATGGGATTTATTTCTACAAAGCTAGTTTAGTTTAATATCCACAAATCAATTAATGTGATCTACCACATAAACAAAATAAAGGATAAAAGTCATATGATCATATCAATAAATACAAAAAATTTTTTGACAAAATTTAGCATTTGCTTATAATAAAAACTCCACAAAATAAGAATAAAGGAAACGTGCCTCAACATAAGAAAGCCATATATGACAAATCCACAGCTATCATCATACTCAATGGGGGAAAAGCTGAAAGAGTTTTCTTTGAGATCAGGAACAAGACAAGAATGTCCACTTTCACTACTTTTATCCAACATAGTATTGAAAGTCCTAGCTAATTGGACAAGGGGGAAAAAAGCATTAAAATGTAAAAAGAAGTAAAAACATCATCATTTGCAGATGACATGATACCATATATAGAGAACCCTAAGGAATCTACCAAAAAACCACTAGAACTGATAAATATTCTACTGAAATCAGTAAAGTAGCAGGATACAAAATTAATATTCAGAAGTAAGCATTTTTATACACCAATCATGAACAATAAGAAAGAGAAATTACAATCCCATTTACAACTGCATCAAAAAAATACCTGGAAAGAAATCCAGCCAAGGAGGTAAAGAACTTGTACTAGGAAAATTATAAGACATTGAAGAAAAAAAAAATCAAAGAAAATACAAATAAATGGAAGCATATACCATGATCATGGATAGAAAAAATTAACATTGTTAAAATGTTGATACTGCCCAAAGGCAATCTATAGATTCAATGCAATCCCTGTCAAAATATTAATGACATTTTTCAGAAGACTAGAACAAATTATCCTAAAATTTATATGGAATTACAAAAGACCCCATATGGCCAAAGCAATCTTGACCAAAAAAAAGAAAAAAAAATGCTACCTGATATCAAACAAGGCTATGGCAATCAAAACAGAATGATACTGGCGATAACAGATATATAGATCAATGGAATAGCATAGAAAGCCCAAATATAAACCTGCACCTTTATGGTCATTTAATCAATGATGTAGGGGGCAAGAATATACAAAAGGGTAAAGACAGTCTCTTCAAAAAATGATGCTGAGAAAACTGGATTGATACATGCAAAAAAAGTGAAACTGAACCACCTTCTTACACCACATACAAGAATAAACTCAAAATGATTTAAGATTTAAATGTAAGACTCAAAACCGTAAAATTTCTAGAAGAGAGCATAGGCAGTAAATGCTCTGATATTGCTATTGACATTTTCTTTCCTGATATATCTCCTCGGACAAGAGAAACAAAAGAAAAAAATAAACAAATGGAACTACATCAAACAAAAAAACTTTTGCACAGCAAAAGAAACCAACAACAAAACAAAACAAAAAAACAATCTATTGAATGGGAGAAGATATTTGCCTATGATACATTTGACAAGAGGTTAATATCCAAAACATATAAAGAACTCATACAACTCAACAATGAAAAAACAAGTGGAGTAAAAAATGAGAAGAAGACCTGAATAGGTATGTCTCCAAAGGGAATATACAGATGACCAATAGACATATTCAAGGTCACTAATCATCAGAGAAATGCAAATTAAAACCACAATGAGATATCACCTCACACTTGTCAGATTGGCTATCATTAATAAATCAAAAAATAATAAATGTTGGTAAGGATGTGGAGAAAAGGGAACCCTCGTACACTGTTGGTGAGATTGCAAATTGTTACAGCCACTCTGGAAAACAGTTTGGAGATTCCTCAAAAAATTAAAAATAGAACTACTTTTTGACCCAGCAATTGAATTTCTGAGAATTTATACAAAGAAAACCAAAACACTAGTTTATAAAGATCTATGCACCCCTATGTTCATGGCAGTGCTATTCACAGTAACCAAGATATGGAAGCAACCTAAGTGCCCATCAATAGATGATTGGAAAAAGAAGTTATGATATGTATATACAATAGAAATTACTCAGCTATTAAAAAATGAAATATTACCATTTGCAACAACATGGGTGTACCTAGAGGGTATTATGCTGAGTGAAATAGGTCAGACAGGGAAAAATAAATACCATATGATTTCACTTATATGCGGACTCTAAGAAATAAACAAACTAAATGAAAACAGACTCACAGAGAACAAACTAGTGATTGTCAGAGGGGATGGGGATTGGGGAGCTATGTGAAAAGGTGAAGGGATGGAGAAGTACAAATTAGTAATTACAAAATAGTCATGGAGATTTAGAGTGTAGCATAGGGAATATAGTCAATATTATCATAATGGTTGTATGTAGTGCCAGATAGGTGCAAGAGTAATCACTTCATAAATTATATAAATCTCTAACCATTGTGCTTTATACCTGAAACTAATATAAAATAAAAAATAACAAAAAAATTATTTAACAACAAATTCTAGTGAACAGAAGCCAAGATTCTGGACCAAAAGTCGGATTACAGGAAGAGCCAATCTTCCCTTTGTGTCTTGTGCTTCCACATGTTTTGCAAGGCCAAAAATGCAAGGCCTTGCTCATTCTTTACCCCAGCCACTTGTCACTGTTGTGATTGTAGTCAGAAACCTCGAGGGATAAAGTAATCTCCCCCTTAGAGACAAAGAGCAGGCTTGCTTACTTCTCACTACAAAAATGGTTAATTCTCAAAGCTCAGAGTTCCTCAGCTTGAATGCACAAAAACACACATGTTTAGAGTCCAAGAAGGATAAGAGAAATAAAAAATAGGGCAGAACTAACATTGGAAAAAATGTTGGCTGAGAATTTTTAAAAGTTAATCATAGACATCAAACTGCAGACTCAAGAATCTCAGAAAATAACAAGTAGCATAAAAAAAAACAAATAAAAAAATAAATATCAGGAATTGAACTGGGCACATTATATCCAAATTTCGAAAACAAAAGACCGAGAACACTTTGGAGGCAACCAAAGAAAAGAACATGTTACATGCAAAGAAACAAAGATAAGAAATTAAGCAGAATTCTCTTCAGACACCATGTAAATTTAAAGACAATGGGATTACATCTTTTAAGTTCTGAAAAGAAAAAAAAAAAGCTGTTAATCCAGAATTCTATATCCCCCAAAAAACGTTTTTCAAAAATGAAAAAGAAATAAACTTTTTAAACAAACAATAATTGTGAGAATTTTTCGCTGGCAGGTCTACTTTACAATAAACATGAATGTTTTTCTGGCTGAAGAGAAATTATATCAAGAAAAATTTAAATTTCACAAACATAATATGCAATAGAAATGAAATAAATGAAGACAGAGTAAAATTGTTTTTATCTTACTTTTATTTTAAAAGATAGCTGTCTAAAGTAAAATAGTAGTAAAATTGTAGTAAAGTACTGTGTTTTTATATGACACACAAAAGTAAAAGTTATGACAACAATAACACAAAAGTTGGAAGGCAGGACATGCAAAAATACCATTGTAAGATTCTTACAGTATGTGTAAAATGGTATAATATTACTTGAAGGAAGACTTATTGGATAAAATTTATATATTTTAAACTCCAAAGAAACACTAAAAATATTTAAAGAGATATAAATAATAATTTATAAAGGAGATAAAGTAAAATTTTAAAAAAAATAACCCAAGAGAAGATAGAAAAGATCGAAAAGTAAAGAACAGATTTAACAGAGAAAAGAGCTAGCAAGGTGGTAAATGTTTTAGGCAGAATTCTAAGATGTCCCTCTGCCCAAGATTCCTGACTCCTGGTATACATACATCTTCTTCCAGTAATCCAATTGAATACTAATTTTGGCGCTGTTTGAAGGGATTTTGCTGATGTAACTAATGCCCATAATCAAGTGTCCCTAAGATAGCAAGCCTAATTGTAATAATGAGCCACACCTAATCTTTTGCTTTTTAAAGAGATAGGGCTCTTCCTGGTGAAAGAGACTCAAAGTATGAGAGACTTGATATGAAGCAGATTCACCACTGGTGACTTTAAAAATGAAAGGGGCATGTAGCAAGGCATACAAGCCGACTCTAAGAGCAAAGAGAAGCCCTTAGCTGACAGCAAGAAAGGAAATGACTTTAGTCCTACAACTGCAGGGAACAAAATACTGCCAATAACTTGAATGAGCTTGGAAACTGATTCTTTCCTTAAGCATCCAGATGAGAATGCAGTCCACGCAATATCTTGATTTCAGCCTAGACTTCTGATTTACAGAACTGTTCTTTTAAGCTGCTAAGTTGTGGTAATTTGTAGCATAGATAACTAATACAATAAGATATTCATCCAATCATATCAATAGTTACATTAAATTTAATAACCTAAACACAGAGTTTGGCTGAATTAACAACAACAAAACAAAAGAAAACAAAATTATATATTATCTATAAGAAACTCACTTCAAAAATAAGGACATTAATAGGTTAATAGTAATGGATAGAAAAGACGTACTATGCAAACATTAACCAAAAGACAGTTCAAGTAGTTATAAACTATAAAACAAGAATTATAAGGGATATAGGAGGATATTACATAGTGATAAAGAGGTCGATTCTCCACGAAGCCATAACGATTCCAATTATATATGCATTTAACAACAGGAATTCAAAATAATGAGACAAAAACAAGAAACAGAAAGAAGAAATAAACAAAATGGTAATTATAGATGAAGATTTTAACACTCCTTTCTCCATAATTGAAAGAACAAGTAGACAAAACAAGTAAGGACTAAAAAGAGTAGAACAACAGTATCATCAATTTAACTCCATTGACATGTATAGAGTAGTGCACCCCACAAAAGCAGAATACATATTTACTTAAAGCATGTAAAGTAGATCATATTCAAGGCCAAAACACGAATCTTACAAAATGAGTTTTCAAAGTATAATGAAATTAAATCAAAAATCGAAAATAGAAAGCTGAAATCATCCTCAAATATTTGGAAATTAAACAACACATTTGTAAATAATGCATCAGTTTAAGAGGAAATTCCAATAGAAAATAAAAAATATCTTGAAGTGAACTATGAGATTCAGTAAAGCAGCGCTTAAAGAAAAATTTATTGCATTAAATGCTTATTAAAAAAGATCAAAGTTCTCAAAATCAGCAGTCTGAGCTTCCACCTTAAAAAACCAGAGAAGAGATATTGGATACAAAATAAGCAGAAAGAGGAATATAATAAAAATAAAATTAGAAACCAATAAAATTAGAAACATAATAACGATAAATTCAATAGAATGTATAGCTAGCTCCTTGAAATAAAATAATCAATAAAATTAATAAACTTCTAGCCAGACTGACAAAGAAAAACTGGAAGACTCAAATTACCAATATCAGGAAGGTATCACTATAGTCCTCTTAGATATTAAAAGAATTATAAAATAATACTGCAAATAACCATATACTCATAAATTGCAAAACGTACATGATGTGGACCAATTCTTTGAAAGACATAAACAAAAACTCAATAAAAAAATAATAGATTAATTGAATAAAGAAGGCCATTCAAATAGACAAATTGAATAAATTCATTAAAATATTTAAATTCATATTTGAAAACATTCCAATGAAGAAAATGCTGCTCATGAATTCTCCAAAACATCTAAAGAAGAATTAATATTAATTCTACCAATCTTTTCCAGAATATAAAAGAGGAGGCACACTTCCCAACTCATATTATATTACCATCATTACTTTAATACCAAAAACAGATAGCAATATTATGAGAAAAAAAATCCCCCAAACAATATTCTTCATAAGCATCAACACAAAACTTCTCAACAAATTGCAAATTGCAAAATTGCAAATTGAATCCAGCAATATACATGTATGTTTAAAATATATAAAAATTAATACATCATGACCAATTCAGGTTTATCCCTAGAAGGCAAGGCTGCTTCAACATTTGAAAATCAATTGTTATTCACCATGTTAACAGACTAGAAAAGAAAAACCATATGATAATTTCAACTGATGCATAAAAAGCATGTGACAAAATTCATAAAAGTTTATGATAAAAACTCTGGGCAAACTAGGAATAAAATGGATATTTCTTAAGCTAATTAAGTGTATGTACATATCACCTAAATTAACATTATAGAATTTCTATCTAGTGCAATAAGACAAAAATACATACATTCATAAATGTTATACAGATTGGAAATAAACGGTTTCAAAGACAATTTAATTATCTCTGTAAAAATTCCAAAAAATATTTTAAAATTCATGAAACTGGTGAGTTCAGCAAGTTATCAGGATACAATCTCAATATACAAAAATCCATTAAATTTCTCGTACTATCAATGAATAATTGGAATTTTAAATTTTTAAATAATATCATTTTAAATAGTAGCCAAAAATAAAACACATAGGTATAAATCTAACAAAAATGTATGTAGGATCTTGTATATTGAAAACCATAAATCACTGGTGAGGAAAATCACAGATCTAAATAAAAGGAGAGTATTGCCATTAGTTCACCGATTGGAAGACTCAATATTGTTATGATGTTAATTCTCCACAATTTAATTTATAGATTCCATGAAATCTCAATCAAAATATAGTTTTGCAAACACCTACAATTTGATTTAAAAATTTATATAAAAAGACAAAAGACCTTACATAGACGAAACAATTTTGAAATAAAATAAAAATTAATTGAAGACCAACGCTGCTCAATTTCAAGGCTCACTATAAAGCTACAGTAATCAAGACAATACATTATTGGCAAAGAATTAAACATATAGATCAATAGAACTAAAATGAAAGTTCAGAATTAAGCTCACCCAGGTATGATCAAGTTATTCTTCCTAAAAGTGCAAGGGTAACTCAATATAGAAAGGATAGTCTTTTCAAAAAATTGTGCTAGAAAAATTAGTTATCCATACGCAAGAATAAACTTCGCACATACCTCACAACTTATATAAAAAGTAACTCAAAATGGGTCACAGAACCAAGTGTAAATCCATAACATTTCTGAGAGAAGACAGGAGAAAATCTGAGTTACCCTGGGTTTGGCAAAAAGATTAGATAAAACATCAAAAACAATCCATAAAAGGCAAAATTGATAAAATGTCAAATGAAAACACAAGCCATACACTGAGAGAAAATATTTGCAAACCACATATCTAATAAAAGATTTGTATCTAAAATATACTTTAAAAACTCCCCAAACTCAACACTAAGAAAACTAACAAGCCAATTTTTAAAAACAGGCAAAGGATCTCGAGACAATTCACTGAAGAAGATATATAGACATCAAATAAGCATATGGAAAGATAGTCAACATTATTATTCACCAGGGATATGCAAATTAAAACTATTATGAGATACCACTACACTCTTACCATGATATTTAAAATTAAAAAAAACTGACAATACCAAGTGCTGACTATGGAATGCTCATACTTTGCTGGTAAGAATGTGAAATGGTACAATCACCTGGAAAACTGTTTGCAGTTTCCCATAAAATTAAATATACATTTCCCATACCACCTAGCAATCCCACTCCTAGATATTTAGTCAACTGAAACGAAAATGTATTTTCTCACAAAAACTTGTATAAAAATGTATATAGCAGCTTTATTCAAAATTGTCAAAACCTGAAACAATTCAAATACCTTTCTATAGTTAAATAAATGAACAAACTGTTACATTCATTCAATAGATTGCTACTCAGCAATAAAAGAAATGAACTTTTGATTCACATCATTATATGGATGAAAATGTGTTGTACTAAGTTAAATAAATCAGACCCATATATATGATTCCATTCATATGCTATTTGGAAAAAAGCAAAAGTGTGCATACAGAAAACAGATTAGTGGTGGCCACAGTTAGAGAAGTGGCAGTATGTGAAAGTTTTGTGTGGTAGTAGAATGGTTCTGTTTGGTACTATATTGGCGGACACAAGAATTTTTGTGTTTCTCATAACAAAGTTTTCATGAAAGTGATGGATTAAGCTGATCCTAACTGATGAATAGAACTTAGAAAATTGTTGAAAAGGGAGAACATTTCATGAAGAAAAAATATCATGTAAATTCTTGGAATAATGAACTGAATAAAGTAGAGGATTTGTGTAAGAAAGTAGTAGGAGAAAATTTTAGAAATATTAGCAGGTAATTTCTTAAACATTTTGGTAAAGATTTTTTTGATTGGGTTGATGTATGTATGTAAGCATTAACAGAAAAATATATACCTTGATTAAAGTATATTCAATGAGCTTCACCTTCTACCTACCAACGAGGAACGTATTTTCCAGTCCTCTCTCTCTAATAAAAATTCTGTTAAGGAATTATTTTTTATCAACTAGGCAGCAAACCCAGTGAAGTTTTTCTTACATATTACTTTCTTTTGCCCACCTGTAATCAAAGGTGAAAATGTTTAGCTTTATTTTTATCTCTTTTTATCTGCCATTTGTCTTTGGTTTAGTTTAGTTTTGTTTCTATAGTGACTCAATGGCATTTTAGAAATGTCTTCTCCTTAAATTGCAAGGCAATTGATCACCAAGTGCTGTGAGAATGTTCTTAAGGCTATGAGTCTCTCAGTGTAGACCCTATAAACTAGAAACATGCACAGATGAACTGCTAAGTCGGAAACTCTGGGTATGAGGCCCAGTAATCTGTTTTAATGAAATGTCCAAGTGATTCTGAGACCTGTTAAAGTTAGAAAACCACAGCTTGAAGGAAATAAACCTTTTCCTTGATTCCAACCACTTTCGCCATATTTAAATACTTTATTTTTATAAAAAATTATACATAGAATACTAGTTGCTCTGTAAAGGTAATGATATCTTCCAGAAAGTTTATGGTGAAATAAATCTGTTCATTCAGATTATCATAAATAAAGTTCACTTTTATTTTTGTTTTCTTCTTGTTGTCAAGGTTGTAAGGTAATTTCTATAAAGGTTCTAAAGGCCCTCACCAAGAATTTAACCTCAATCCCAGATCTGGCAGTTTTCATTAAGAAAACAGCTGTGGCTACTTGAAACAGGGCCAGGTCCACAAGATAAAATGACGCTCACTTGTAAAGTAAGTATAGTTGTTTAAATCCAATTTGTTAATCCATTCCTTCAACAAATTAAGAGTTATGAAGAAATTAAGCAGAGTTATGATAAAGAGTTAGTTACTGGTAGATGGTATGAGGAGCAAGCACTGGCTCACCTGCCAGGCTACTGTAAATAAGTGCAATGTAGACAGACAGTATATGTTTTCCAAAACATAAAACGTTAGAAATGTCGACCGTTTGTTTTTCTTCTTTTCTATTTTAATTATTCAGTAAAGATATGCTTATTTTATCTTACCAACCTATTATCAATCACTGCCTCCCTTACAAAAATTCTTCATTTTTTTCTTCCTGGAAAAATTTTCAAGCTTCCAGTAAATGTTTTTTTTTTTTTTTCCTGATGCTGAGATTTCTTTTTTCTTTTTACATAATAACTTTATGGTGCAGAAGAGAGTGCCCATGTGCTGAGGGCTCTGCCTCTGCTCTTTATGTCATTTGTGGCTTTGGACAAGTCACCTGACCTCTCTCAACCTCGACCTTAATGTTGTAAAGGAGTAAGGTTTCTGACTTCCTATGCCTGAAATATCAGATCCCATACACTACTCATGAGCCGTGCACGAATCCCTTCACACCTTGGTTATGATTACAAATAATAGATCCTCTTTATCCTTTGTAATTAACTCCAACCCAGAACTGTTCATGTCCTAGATATTAAGATTGTCATTTTACTCATATACCAATCAAAATACCACTCTCACCATAATCTTAGGTTAGGTTGCAGCACTCAACTAATACTAGAATATCCTCAATTAAAAGTTCATTAACTCAACTGTGGTAGCTGAAACAGTCCCTCTAGTTAAAGTCTGTAAGTTCAGATGAATGTTATCTTCATCTTACCTACACTAAAATATTTCTTTCACAGACCTATCTGAGACACCTAGGTGTGCTCATAGCTTCATTTAGATTATCCCCTGCTGGTTGAGGATAGAACTGACTTTCCACTGTCACATCCTTATTTATACACTTAATAATAATAGTCAATAACATTTTATAAAGGCAAATTTACCAGTTAAGTCAAATATAATCAAACACTATAATACAGTGCTATAATCATCAGGATTTTTGTGTCACAAGAAGCTACTTTCGACATCATTTCACAAGCACACTAAAGTGATTAAAATTAAGAAGAGGAGATTTCTGCTTCCAGGAAGATGAAGTAGATATACTTTTCTCTATTCTTCCCACTAAATACAAATAAAAACACTGAACATTATAAGTAAAGCAAACATAAGAAGACTCTGAAATGTGGAGAGATGAAATGAGATTAGGCAAGAATTTAGAGACCGTGGCACTAAAGGAACAACATGATTGTAAGTTCCCTGAGTTTTCTTTTTGCCTCACATATCTCAGACTTGAAACTGAAGAAGCTGAAAACCCCAAAATACAAATAAGTGTAGAAAAAAAAAAGCCCAACAGAAGTCTTTTCTCTCTAGCTAAGAAATTCAATTTGAAAATTGGCAAAAGAAATGAACAGATATTTCACTAAAAAAAAATCCAAGCACATGAAAAGATTCTAAACATCAAAGGCATTAGGAAAATGAAATTTAAAACCACAATTAGATATTTATGCACACATCAAAATGGCTACAATAAAAAATAATTGAAAACACCAAATGTTGGTGAGGTTGTAGAGAAACTAGATCACCCATTGCTGGTTGGAATGTAAAATGGTAGAGTCACTTTGGAAAAAAGTTGGCAGTTTCTTAGAAAACTAAACATGTAACTCCCATACAAACCAGTAATTACACTACTGAGCATATATATCCCAGAAGAATGAAAACTTTTGTTTTTACAAAATCTTGTATACAAATGTTCATAGTAGCTTTCTTCAAAGTAGCCTAAAACTGGAAACAAACCCAATATTTTCAACAAGTGAATGGCTAAAGAGTGTGGTAATACCATGAATTATTTCTCAACAATAAAAAGAAATGAATATTGATATATACAATAAACTGGATGAATCTCCAAAAAATTTTAATGAGTGAAAAAAGCTTGTCCCAAAAGATTACAAACTGTATGATTCCATTTATATAATATTCCTGAAATGGAAAACATTAGCAGTTACCAAAGGTGAAAGTTTGGTGGGAGTGGGTTTGGGTATAAAAGAGAGGGATGAAGGATCTTCTGTTCATTTTTACTCTATTAATATCAATATCCTGGTGTGATACTGTATGATAGTTTTGTCTTATGTTACCATTGGGGAAAACTGGGTAAAAAGTATAGGGAATCTCTATATTACTTCTTACAAGTACATTTGAATCTTCAATTACTTCAAAATAAAAAGTTTAACTAAAACATTGAGAAAAGAAAATCCACTAGGGAAACATGGCAGAGTGACAGATGTCCCCATAAATCTCCCCTTGAAACAACAATAAGATGAACATCTAAAACTCAACAAAAAACACCCAACCTGCACACTCGCACAACTAAACATGGGATCTGCACATAAGATCTACCACTGAATTGAAAAAACGACTAGATCAGCAGAGGAGTTTTTTTTTGGTTTTTTTGTTTTTTATCAAAGAGATTGAAACCCTCAAAAAGAACAAAATAGAACTTCTGGAGATGAAGAACACATTGAAAGAGATGAAAAATAAAATAACAAGCCTGGGAAATAGAGTCAACCGAATGGAGGAAAGGATCAGTGATATCGAAGACAGAAATCTAGAAATAAATCGGAGGGAAGAATAGAAACTGAAGAATGAAAAATAATGAAAGAGAAGTACAAGAACTAACTGATACCACCAGGAGAGGAAACATAAGAATAATGGGCATTATCGAAGACAAGGAAAAGGAGCAGGGATTTGAAAGCAGTTTCAGACAAATAGTGGACGAGAATTTCCCAAAACTAAAAAATGACCTGGAGTTTAGAATTCAAGAAGTCAACAGAACACCCAATTATCTCAACCCAAAAAAGCCTTCTCCAAGACACATTGTATTAAAATTTTCAAAAATCAATGACAAAAAAGAATTCTCATGGCAGACAGGGAAAAGAAGACAATAACCTATAAAAAAATTAGATTATCCTTGGACTTCTCAGCACAAACCTCATAGCCTGGAAGGAGTGGAATCCAATACTCAAACTATTAAAAGAAAGGAACTACCAGCCAAGAATAATGTATCCAGCAAAGCTCTCCTTTGAATATGAAGGAGAAATAAAGACCTTTCCAGACATACAAAAATTGAGGAAGTTCTCCACTATGAGGCCTTCATTACAGGAAATACTAAAAGGGTTCAGCTCACCTAAAATAAAATGACAAAAAAAAAAAATACATAACTAGGAGTAAGGTGATTAGCAAGCAGATATAAGCAAAAGAATGAAACCCTTATTAAGAACAGGGCATTATAAACTTAATCCATAAGAAGAGATTTGCTATAACAAGACAGTAATGAATGTTCAGCATACATATGGACAAGTTGAAACAACAATGACTGAAAAGAGAAAGATACAAAGATCCAAATTCACAAAGGGGAATGGAGATAAGGCACATGCAGAAGAAAATGAATATATATATATATATATATATATATATATATGTGTGTGTGTGTGTGTGTGTGTGTGTGTGTGTGTGTGTGTATGTGTATATATATTCTACATATATATGTAGAATATATATATACATATATATTCTATATATGTATATATGTATATTCTATACATATACATATATACATATATATTCTATATGTATACATATACATATATATGTAGAATATATATATACATATATATAATATATATATTCTACATATTTGTAATGGTAACCACATGCTAAAGATTCAGAACCGAAGTGTATAATATAAAACAAGAAGGACCAGAAGAAAAATCCACAACCCCAACCAAAACAAACAAACAAACAAAAAACAGACACACAAGAACAAGGAAGCAATGAAAACACCAAGCTACCAGAAAGCAAAACATAAAATGGTTATTGAAAAACCTCATATTTCAATATTCACCCTTAATGTAAATGGACTGAACTCACCAATAAAAAAGGCACAGAGTTGCAACTGGATCAAAAATCAAAACCCAACCTGATGCTGCCTCCAAGAGACACATCTCTGTTCCAAAGACAAACATAGACTCAAAGTGAAAGGGTAGAAAATGATATTTCAAGCAAATGGCATTCAGAGAAAAGTGGGAGTAACTATACTAATATTGGACAAAATAGTCTTCAAAATAAAAAAGATAATAAAAGATACTGAGAGGCGCTTCATAATGATAAAGGGAATCATACACCAGGAAGACATAACCCTTATAATATCTGTGTTCCCAATCAGGGAGCACTGAAATATATAGAGCAATTACTAACAGAACTAAAGGGAGAAACAGACCAAAATACTATCATGGTAGAGGACCTAAATATTCTCACTTTCAGATATGGACAGATCATTCAAACAGAAAATCAATAAAAAAATAACATCCTTAAATGACACATTAGACCAACTGGATATAATTGACATTTACAGAGCCTTCCATCATGAAAGAGCTGCTTATACATTCTTCTCTAGGGCACATGGAACATTCTCCAGGACTGACCACATACTGGGACACAGCGATAGCCTCAACAAATATAAGAGAGCTGAAATCATACTAACCATATTCTCTGATCATAATGCTTTGAAACTAGAGATCAACTATAAAAAGAAAGTGGGAAGAACCACAAATACATGGAGATCGAACAACATGATACTGAAGAATAACTGGGTCAGAGAAGAAATAAAAAGAGAAATAGAGAGATATATAAGAATGAATGATAATGATAGTACAGCATACCAAACTTTTGGGACACAGCAAAAGTAGTAATCAAAGGAAAGTTCACTTACATCATTACAGGCCGACCTCCAAAACCAACAATGAGCCCAAAGAAACAATGCAACGCTTCATCTTAAAAACGCTAGAAAAGGAAGAACAAACGAAGCCTAAAGTCAGCAGAGGAAAAGAAATAATCAAAATTCGAGCAGAAATAAATGAAATTGAAAACAAACAAACAAAAACAATAGAAAAAGTAAATGCAACAAAGAGCTGGTTTTTTGAGAAGGTTAATAAAATTGACAAACCCCTGGCTAGACTCACTAAAGGAAAAAAAAGAAAGGACACAGATACACAAGGGAATGAAAGAAGAGAAAGGATGACAGACACTGCAGAAATACAAAGGATCATACAAGAATACTATGAAAAAGTATATAATACCAAATTTAATAACCTAAAAGAAATGGGCAAGTACTTAGGAAGGTACAACCTTCCTAGACTGAATCAAGAAGAACTGAAAAATCTAAATAGACTCATCAGCAGTATGGAAATGGAAATAATCTAAAAAATCTACCAAAAAGTAAAAGTCCAAGACCAAATAGCTTCACCAGTGAATTCTACCAAACATTCAAAGAAGATTTAATACCTATTCTCTTCAAACTCTTCTAAAAATTCTAACAGGAGACAATACTTCCTAACGCATTTTATGAAGCCAATATTACTCTTATACCAAAACCTGGTAGAGATAACACATGAAAAGAAAACTACAGACTAATATCTCTCATGAACACAGATGCAAAAATCTTAAATAAGATACTAGTGAACCAAATACAACAACATATTAAAAAAGATTATACACCACAATCAAGTGAGCTTCATCCTAGGGGCACAGGGATGGTTTAACATATGCAAATTGATTAATGCGATACACCACATAAACAAATTAAAAACTAAAAATCATATGATCATATCAATAGATGCAGAAAAAGCCTTTGACAAGATACAGCAACCATTTATGATCAAAACATTTAACAAAGTCGGTATAGAAAGAAAGTACCTTAACATAATAAATGTCATATATAAAAATCTTCAGCCAACATTATACTTAATGGTAAAAAACTAAAAACCTTTTCTCTAAGATCAGGAACAAGGCAAGGCTGTCCACTATCACCACTGTTATTCAATGTAACATTGGACATCCTAGTGAGTGCAATCAGACAAGAGAAAGATATAAAAGGCATCCAAATAGGAAACGAAGAAGTCAAGCTATCACTATTTTTGGATGACATGACTCTCCATATAGAAAACCCTAAAGACTCCACAAGAACACTACTAGAAACAATAAGCAAATGCAGTTAAGTTTCTGGATCCAATTCAATGCTCAAAAATCCATAGCATTTCTATACTCCAAAAATGAAGTGTGAGATAAAGAAATCGAAAAAGTAATTCCTTGTGCAATTGCAACAAAAAGAATAAAATACCTAGGAATAAATTTAATGAAACATGTGATGGAAACTATAAGACCCTATTAAAAGAAATTGAAGAAGATACAAGGAAATGGAAAGATATTCTGTGTTCTTGGATTGGAAGAATCAACATAGTTAAAATGGCCTTATTACCTAAAGCGTTATACAGATTTAATGCTATTCCCATCAAATTCTCATTGGCATGTTTTAAAAAAATAGAAGCTCTGGTACATATATACAATGGAAAATTACTCAGCCATAAGAAGAGATGAAATACCACCATGTGCAACGACATGGATGGACCTCAAGGTAATCACACTAAGCAAAATAAACCAGACAGAAAAAGTTGAAAACCATATGATATCACTTACATGTGGAATATTAACCTAAAAGCAACAAATGAACAGAAGAAACAGAGATTCATAGACATAGACAATAGACTAGTGGTTACCAGAGAGGGAAGGGGGAGGGGTAGGAGAAGATAGATGGTGTAATAGAGGTCAAATATATGGTGACAGAAAGAAATCTAACTATGGGCAGTGAA
>NW_011889215.1:2198713-2299401 GCF_000151845.1 Pteropus vampyrus | reverse complement strand
ATATATATATGCCTTACTGCTTAATTGTACACCTGAAACATACTGGATTTCGTTAACCAATGTCATCATAATAAATATAAATGAATGAATGAATGAATGAATGAATAAATAAAACAAAAGAAGAAATAAAAGAAACAAAAACAATACATCAAGAAAATTCAAAAGCAATCATTTTTATTACCTTTTTAGTTTACCACTGTCAAGTTTTAAATAATGTAATATTTAAATTTAAGTTTGCCTTTGGTTCTCTCCTATTCTCCTGAAACTTCTCCAGATGCTCAATGTTATCACTTATCTCTCACCAAATCCTCTCAACTATTTCCATTATTCCCTTTTTGAAGCCGTACCCATACTAGCCTTTTATGTATTCTAAATTTTGAAATTAGCTTTCTCTCTTCTAAACTTCCTTAGTGATTCACCCTTCATCTTACTGCCCCAATGCTAGAAAAGAAGGTTTTTCACCTCATTAACACAAAGACCTGGATATTTTGTGAGCAGTAGTTTACTTTGTCAATCTGGTCTTATTTCCTAAAAGATGTTTGTTAACAGAAATCAAGCTTCATGAGGAGGAATTTGAGGCAGAAAAATGGAAGCGAAAAATGTTCAGACCACGTATAGCATATCATTTTGGGCAGAAGACTGTTCCTGTTGCCTTGTAAATCACAATTCTTAAAAAGACGTTAAGCTTAGTAAAAGAGAATCCTTTTCTTGGAAAGTACACCTCAAATGCAGAATGAATCTGACAATATACAGTCAAAAGCTAAGAGTTACTTATAAAACAATAGATAGACTTAATATTAAGCTTTAAGCTAATTTCTATAGATGTAAGCTAATTTCTATGTATATAACAGATATACACAATAATTGTCCTCCATAAAATCTGCCTTAGATAATCTTGATAAACATGATTATGTTTTTAAATACCCTAGCGAAGTTTCTGTGATATATCTTATTTAAAACTTATGAGAATAGAGCTCATCAATCATCACATAATTTACTGTTTGAGCTTCTGAAAGTTCTGTTTTTTCTTTGGAATTTTTTGATTTTATTCACAATTGTTAATATTAATGAATCATGTTTGGTTAATTAAGCCAGATCAGAACATAAGGAACTAAAATTAACTATTTCTTTCTATTGTTACCCTTGTAGTAGATAACACAAGTTTTAATTTAACTAAAGAACTAAAGAAAAAATGTTCTTTATCCAAAAGCTAGAGGCTGAGCTATTTCCCAGAGAACATCCCATGACTTTGGAAACTTTGGAATAGCCAGAGCATCGAGTACAGATACTGAGCAAAACAGCTGTGAAATCACCTTTTAGCTCTAGCAATTGGCAGAGGGACCTAAGCAGTGACCTTCTGGGAGAGTCATTTCTTGCACATGTCCACCTAAGCCTAGGCTAGGGATTGACTTCTTTCCCATCCCTACACCACAATTATGAATATGGTAAATGACAGTGAGTTCTGCCCCCATGAGACTCTCAATAACTGGCTGAACTAAGGAGAAAAATGGAGTGTACAACATAAGAATAGCTGCCTCCCTCACATCTGTCCTTTGCTTGCCTCTGACCTTTATTTTTTCGTCTGTTATAAATTTCATTGAAAGGAATTCCACGTATTTTTTTCAGTTTTAGGACAAGTTAAAGAATCAAAAGAAGATTGTAACAACAGACACTAAACCTAAAGATCACACATACATACATCTCATTATTCTGGTTGGAATATCCTGAAATAAATTCCTGTAGTAAGCAGATTTACTGTTCTCAGGAAAGTTTATGCTGAGTGCTTAGCCAGAAATCCAAGACTCTAGGAGGCAGCAGAGCCCAGTGAGAAAGCTCTACACTGGAAGTCAAGGGAGGTAGGCAACTGGCTTGGCTGCACAGGTTTGATGCACAATGTTAGGCAAGTAATTTCATCTCTCCACACAGCTGTCCACTTCAGTAAAAGGAGGGTCGGACTCAGTGATGACAATAGTTCTTTCTTGCACTAAAATGTTATGATTCTAAATGAAAATGAAATCTTGAATTAAACTCCCTTAAAAACTTTGGCTATTCCGAAGTTTTCAAAGTTCACAAATCAGCGACTATATCAAATACTTACAGCACAGAATGGCACCAAATTGGTAGATCTTGTACAAACTATTTAAAAAGTATTGTATTTAAACTCCTACTATTTCGCCATCTATTTGGAGAGACACAACCCCTGAGTACAATGAAATGCCAATAAAAGGCTCTTCTATTTGCTTATTGTCCTATATCTAGGAAGTTACTGTTTCTCCTCTTTTTATTATTCATATCACTCTAAACTCACTGTCCTTTGCACACACCACTATGATAAGGTGAACTATATTGAATTAAAGAAAAACAACCTACATAGGGAAGATAAAAGAAAAGAATAACTAAATCATATATACCCCAACAATCACAAAAGGTAGAAATCTTGACATATAAGTTTCCATGTGTTCATGTTTGAGAAGGAGGCTGAAATTTAGTATAAAATAGCATTTTACAATTTTGTGTTATCCCTGAGTACATAAGTCCATCTATTAAGTGTCATGGATTCTTAACTATTGAGAGTAGTTAAATAATTTAGCAATCTACTGTTCCATCTTAAATATTAGTTGTCTGTAGAGAATGTAGTTAAATTTTTTAAAAAATTAATATCTTAGCAGTAATTTACCATCTATAGATGGTAAAATTTTGTTTACTTCAGGAGATGTATTCAAAATATTTATGATAATAATCAGAGTCTTTAAAAACTGTTGGTAACCATAGCCTTTCCCTCTCCTCCTGGCATGGCCAAGGGAACATACTTTATTTTAAGAAATAGATTGTTGTCAGATATTTAAGAGAAAAAATTCTCTTAGCATATATCCTTGTCTCAAGATAACTGAAGATAAAATCATTAAATATATTCAAAGAGTGTTGTACTTTGATGTTATCTTCAAGATATAATTATCTTGAAGAAATAACCTGTGGTATATGCAAATTCTTGATAATTCATTAAAATCTGGTGGTTAAGGCATTATTCATAGTTCATTATTTTTTTCACATATAGAAATGATATAAAGAATTGAGAAGACTTTACATAGGTTAAGAGGGGAAAATATTTTTACCAGGGGGAACTGTATAAAGCCAAAAGGGATTATTGCATTTATTTTTCCAAACAAGTGCCCCAGTTCTCCATTTGATCTCACATATTTGTCAGGCCTCTATGGAAAGATCACTGTGTAACTCCTAAACTCTATCCATGTTCCAGTTTCTCAACTCTGAAATTGAGATCTTGCCAACCTACTCATATAGTGGGAAAAAAATCAAACACTATATAAAAATGTTTCCGGCCCATGGTGACTCTGGTCCTTAAAGCTAGGTAGGAACTGTGTAAAAGTAAGGGAACCCCCAACAAACTAGTATGAACTCACTCATTCATGCCTTATTTTCTGACAAGAGTAGAAAAGCAGTTCTCTTGACAGGCAAATGTGGTGCCATGTTTTATTAACAATTGTGGGACTACAGTGAGGGCTTTCCTCCAGTCTTCCCTTCAAGAAGGTGGGAAAGGGAAATTTGAGAATCAATTCAGTATGTCCAATATCAATCTTATAGCAGTTTCACAGAAAAAGAGAAAGAAGTTATCAAAAAAAAAATAACATATTAAAGTTTTCCACAGCTGGAAGATTTGAGTCTCTGGTATAAAAAGATTCATTAAGTATGCTACATAATGCATTAAAGAAGAAAATTTCACACAAGAAGCATGATAATCAAAATGAGATCAGACTTTTTAACAGCAGCAATAAATTGTTAAAGGAAAATAGCAGTGCCTTCCATATCTGAGAAGAAATTACTTTTAACCTAGAATTTTCTACCCAACAAATACAGGTCAAGTGTGAGAGTACAATAGACATTTTCAGTCAGATATGAAAAGTAAAAAAATTTACTCTTCATGCACACTTTCTTTGAAAATTACTGAAGGATATGCTTCATGAAAACAAGGGAGTATATTCTGGAAAGGGAATAATGGGATCCAGGCATGAAAGTTCTCATTGAGAAAGGGACTATGCAGATGCCAGTGAAAGAAAGTCCTAAAACAGCAAGTGATCTGAATTGTGGAAGACAGAGCACTCTAAGATCGACTGCACTCAGACCACTGAAGTCGGTGAAGACACTTAAACATTAAATCCAAGAATCTAAAGCAAATTTTAAAATGAGATATTTTTTAATTCTTGGAAAATAATACATTGTTAAAAAAAAAAAGAAATTGTGATAATGGCATATATTGTGGTTCAGCAGTGCATATTCAACTCATTCATTGTAATACAAACACTGAATATGAATGTAACCAGAAATAGTCATCCAGCTGCACTAGGAGGATGAAGAGAGAGGAAAGAGGGTGTGACAACAAGATTTCTCTACTGTTTTTAAAGGAAGCTAATTGGTAATGCTTTAAAAACTGAATAAGGACAGTGAAGGAGGCTAATATTTAAATCAACAATGTGATAAATGGATGGAGAGTATCACAAGTGCAGATGAGGAAGCTTCACATATGTTATGATGTGTGGCTGGGCCTCGAAGAATATCCAGGAGTTTTCCAGTAGACATTTAATGTATATAATCTAGTACGAAGAAGACATTCATTTACTCAGTGAGTAAAGTGAGTTAATAAATATGTTACTGGGAGTCATAAATGCCATGCATTGTAGCAGATACTAGGGGAACAACAATGAATATCTTTGACCAGCAAAACAGGCAATTTTTAGTTAGTTCAAACACATACATACTTATAAACTATTCGGCATAAAGACTTTTAAACACTTGAGAAATGTGTATTGGTCGATTAATAGTTCTCTGGATAATTTACGATTTGTCCTAATCATAACTTATACTAAGGAGAAGGAAGGTAGAAGGAGAAACGTGTACTTTAGCATCTCCAATGTGCTAAATCTGTGAAGGTAGTATTTAAAAAATTATATTTTTACTTTTTTAAATATAGTTGACATACAATATAATATTAATTTCAGGTGTACAATACAATAATTAGACATTTATATAACTTATGAAGTGAACATCCTGATAAATCCAGTACCCATCTGACACCATGTATAGTTATTACAATACTACTGACTATGTTCCCCGTGTTTATTTTGTAACTACCAATTTATACCTCTTAATCATCTCCCCCCTCACACATCCTACCCCGCCCCCTGCAATCTTACAACCATCAAAATGCTCTCTGAAATATGAGCTTTTATCTGTTGTTTGTTTGTTTTTCCTGGTCTCTAGATTCCACACATGGCATTTGTCTTTCTCCGTCTGACTTACTCTACTCAACACAATACCCTCTAGGTCCATCTATGTTGTTACAGATGGCAAGATTTCAATCTTTTTTATGGCTAAGTAATATTCCATTGTAGATATGTGCCACCTCTTCTTTATACATTTATCTATTGATAAACACTCGGGTGGCTTCCATATCTTGGTTATTTAATGCTGCAATGAACATATGAATGCACATGTCCCTTCAAAGTAGTGTTTTGGATAAATATCCATAAGTGGGATAACTGGGTCCTTCTTTGTCTCTTTTAAAAGCCTTTGTTTTAAAGTCTGTTTTGTCTGGTATAAGTATTGCTACCCTAGCTTTTTTTCCTTTCCATTTTGATGCAACATCTTTTTTCATACCTTTCCTTTCAGTCTGTGTGTGTCTTTTGATCTGAAATGTCTCTCATAGGCCGCATATGTAAGAGTCTTGTTTTCTTATCCATTCAGCCACCATATCTTTTTATTGGAGTATTTAATTCATTTCCATTTAAAGTAATTGTTGCTAGATGCGTAATTATTGCTGTTTTATTATTCATATTTTTTATCTATTTTTTTCTTTTTCCTTCTTAAAAAGTCTATCTAACATTTTCTGTAACACTGGCTTGGTGGTGATGAACTCTTTTAGCTTTTTCTTGTCTGAGAAGCTCTTTATTTGTCTTTTGATTCTAAATGATACCTTTGCTGGATAGACGAATCTTCATTGTATTGGAGGTCCTTGCTTTTCATCACTTTGAATATTTCCTGCCAGTTTCTTCTGGCCTGTAAAGTTTCTGTTGAGAAATTAACTGACAGACTTATGGGAGCTCTCTGTGGGTAACTAACTACTTTTCTCTTGCTGCTTTTAAGATTCTCTCTTTGTTGTTAAACTTTGGCATTTTAATTATGATGTGTCTCGGTGTGGGCCTTTTTGGATTCATCTTCTTTGGGACTCTCAGCTCTTCCTGGGCTTGTATGTCCATTTCTTTCACCAGGTTAGAGAAGTTTTCTGTCATTATTTCTTCAAATTGGGTTTCAATTCCTTGAGCTTTCTTTTCTCCTTCTGGTACCCCTATGATGTAAATGCTGTTATGCTTGATGCTGTCCAAGAAGCCCTTTAAACTATCCTCAAGTTTTTTTAATTCTTTATTCTTGTTGCTGTTTTGATTGGGTATTTTCTGCTACCCTGTCTAAATCACTGATTCGATCTTCTATTTCATCTAATCTACTGTTAATTTCTCCTAAGGAATTCTTCATTTCAATTACTGTATTCTTCATTTTGGACTGGTTCTTTTTTGTGTTTTCTATTTCTTTGTTAAAGTTCTCACTGAGATCCTCTACTCTTCCCTTAAGTTCATTGAGAATCTTTATAACCAGTGTTTTGAACTCTGCATCTGATAGATTGGTTGTTTCCACTTGGTTCAGTTCTTTTTCTAGAGCTTTGTCATGTTCTTTTATTTGAGACATGTTTCTTTGTCTCCCCATTTTGGCTGTCTCTTTGTGTTCATGTCTATGCATTAAATTAGGCTGCTATGTCTCTTGGCCTTAATAGAGTGGCCTTATGTAGTAGGTGTGCTGTGTGGTCCAGTGGCACAGTCCCCCTTAGTCACCTGAGCTGAGTTTACCAGGTATGTTCCTTTGTATGGGTTGTATGTGCCCTCCTGTTGTAGTTGAGCCTTGATTGTTGTTTGCTCATAAATGGGAGAAATTACCCCCTCAGGCTGGTCGGTTTTGATGACTAGCATGACCAATGGAGCAGATGTTGTGCAGGGATGACCCTACAGAGCAAGATTTACTTTAGCAGGGCTCTAGCGACTTCTCTGTCAGCACTTTGGATTTGTCATCCTCAAATGAGACCCCAGGAGGTACTCTGGCTCAGACTGAAGCCAGCTACTGGATTTGCGGGCTGGGGCCTCCTGGGAGGGGACCTGCTATGGCCAAGTTCAGCTGCATCCTGGGCCCTGCCCAGGGCCACCTGGCATGAAACACCAAGCAATCTGCAGATGTTCGCCACCCATGTTGGGCTTGGAATTGCCTTGAGAGGCCTGACCACAAACCAAGGCTGGCTGCCTCTAGTGCCAGGCTTAAGGCTACTCAGCAAGAGGTATGGGGCATGCTGAAGCCAGATGTTGCTTGTTTAGGTTTTGTGAATCTTTGATAGATTTTGAGAAAGTCCAAAGCATGAGCCAAGACAGATTGTTTCTATGGAAAATTCACTGGCAGAGGCTTGGGTGGACCCACAAGTTGGGAGAGGTGAAGCCTCAGGAACTCACCATGGAAGGGCAACCAGTGTTAGCTACATTGCTGGAGACTCAGACATGGCTGCCTCCTGTGTCTGCAAGCCAGATAGGTAGGGCTCAACAAAGGAACAATGCCCTCTGTCATCACTTCTGTCTGGGAGAAAGCTGCCCCTCTAGCTCTTGCCCTGAAACCAGACAATTCAGTTCCTCCCTGTATGTCCCTGGCATCTCTCAAGCAGCTGCCCCAACACTGGAAGTCAGAGCAAGTGAGTCCATTTCCAAGTAAATTTATGCAGGGTCCTTTAAAAGGAGCGCCTGGGACTCTCCTAGCCCTCAGTCTCACTCAGCCAAAATCTCTGCTGGTTTTCACAGCCAGAAGTTGTGGGGATTTCTCCTTCCGACACTGGAACCCTAGGCTGGGGAGCCCCTTGTGGGCCTGAGACCCCTCAGCCTCTGGAGGGACCTCTGCAGCTGAGATATTTCTTCCAATTCTCAACTGCCACACCCAGCAGTGAGAACAGCATGTTTCACATCTCTGCCTCTCATGCCAGTCTTGAAGTAGCCTCTTCTGTGTGTCTCTAGTTTTAGAACTTTTGTTCAGCTAGACTTCAGGCAACTCCCAATGATGGCTATTCTGTAGTTCGGTTGTAATTTTAATGTGGTTGTGAGAGGAGGCAAGCACAGCATTTACCTACTCCACCATCTTGACCAAAACAAAAGGCAGTATTATTATTGTTATTTTAGAGATGAAGAAATGGAGGATCAGGAAGGTTAAGTGTCTTATGTACAAACATATAGTTCAAACTAGGTGTCTATTAACACAGAGGAATGTCTGGTATGCAGAGTTTAATTTGGGCAGGTAGGAGCAGAGTAAAAATAAACTGACAACTGCTTTTCCAAATACTCACTAGATCCCTAGTGATAATATATTAATTATCTATTGCTGCCTAAAAAAATTATGTCAAAACATAGCAGATTAAAACACATTCATCTTTTAGTTTCTGCAAGTCAGGAATCTGGACACAGCTTAGCTGAGTGACTCTGGTTCAGCATCTCTCTCCAGCTATATTCAAGGTGTTGGCTGAGGCTGTGGTTTATTCAAGGTTAAACTGGAAGAGAATCTGTTTTCAAACTGGCTAATGTGGCTGTTAGCAGGATGTTGGCTGAAGTCTTTGGTTTCTTGACATATAGGCCTCTTCCCAGGGCTATTCGCAATATGGCAGGAGGCTTCCTTCAAACCAAGTAAATAAGAGATTGGGTGAGACCTCAAAATGGAAGCTACTGTCTCATTGTAACTTAACCTCGGAAGTAATATCCTATCATTTATGTTATATTCCGCCCATAAGAAGTGAGTCATGATGTGCTGCCCACACTCAAGAGGAGAGTGGTACACAAGATATGAACACTAGCAGGCTGAGAGCCTTCTTGGAGGCTGCCTACCACAACAGGATAAAGTAAATATAATTTGGTTCAGAGTCACTGTATTTTGAAATATATAACCTGTAGGTACCTATTGTCCCAGTATGAGAGTGTAACAGGACCATGTGTGTGTTCAGCTGAGAAAACCAGGGGAGGAGATGGATCAACTGACTAAAAGTCCAAGGGTCTCTTGAGAGAGAAGGGTTCAAGTCCCAGCCCCTGGCCCAGAGATCTAGTGCTATGAGAACTTGACAGAGTGAACTGACAAAAAGCTCGAAATTATGGAAGAGGCAAGTGGAACTGCTGGCTTGAGCTCATCTTAGGGACTCAGGGGAGATAGGGGACTGCTGGTTGGGCAGTGTATGCCTTATGGTGGACCCCAGTGAACTCAGATTGCCTGGAATAGAAGCATCCCAGAAAGGAGGATGACTTAGCATGTGCTGTGAACTGAAAGAGCTGAGCCTTTGGTGAGCAATGTGGGATATCATCACTAAAGATGGTGCAGGTTCTGGTCCAAGAAGAGCCTCATTGCTGACTGGACATATTTCTGAATGGTTGTGTAGGACTCCTCTTAAACAGCAATGCCAAAACACAAGAAGAGCATAGATGGCAGTGGGGACTGTTCAGTATTTTTAGTCCTCTCTGTATCTGCCATTTGGAGTGAGTAAGCTCTGGGGTTCTTAGACAATTGGAAATAAAAATGAAGATAACTAGTAAGAGCAGGTGGAAAATAAATCTGTATTTCTACCTTAAGAACACTAATTAATTTCACTTTTTTTCAGAGTCTTCAACCAGGACTTAAACACAAGTCCATCTGATTGTGTAGATATAGTCACAGAACTCTTCAAATAGAAAATCTAGAATTGTCTTGAACCACCACTCTGGACCACATGAATCAGAAGAGATGTAAGAACTGAAAGAAGAGGTAGAAGATTCAAAAATAATTGTACCTGTCCAACATGCTATCCCTCTAGGACAGAGATCCTCAACTTTACCACCACTTGGAGAACTTAGAAAACAAAAAGATTCTCAGGGGATGTTACCAGGGATTCTGACTCAGTTACAGAAGAGGAGGCTAAGGGATAGGGGAGTAGTTACAGATTTTTCCCCTATTTTTTTTTACATTGTACAATTCAATAAGTTTTTTTTTTCAATTATAGTTGGCATACAATAATATATTAGTTTCATTTGTACAGCACAATGATTATAGATGTATACAACTCACAAAGTAATCACCCCACTAAATCTACTACCTCTCTTTCCTGTTACATATTTATCACATTGTTAACTATTTTCCTTATGCTACACTTATATCTCCATGTTTATTTTGTAACTATCCATTTGTACTTCTTAATCCCTTTGCCTTTTTCACCATCACCAGCATTCCCCCTTCAATCTAGCAGCTCTCAAAATATTCTATGCATCTATGAGTTTATTTCTAATTTTTTTGTTCTTGTTTATTTTGTTCTTAAATTCCACATGTACTTGAAATCATGTGATAATTGTCTTTGACTGACTTATTTCATTCAGTGCAATGCCCTCTAGGTCTATCAAGGCAATATCTTTTGCTATTCTCTTCTTTTTAGTCTGTGAGTGTCTTTTAATCTGAAGTGAGTCTCTTGAAGGCAGCACATGTAGGGGTCTTGTTTTCTTATCCACTCAGCCTTTCTATCTTTTGGTTGGAGCACTTAATTCTTTTCCATTTAAGTTACTTGTTGATAGGAATGTAGTTATTACTATTCTTTATTCATGATTTTTATACATGTTCTTTTTTTTTCTTAAAGACATCCCTTCAACATTTTCTGCAATACTGGCTTGGTGTTGATAAATTCCTTTAGCTTATTTTTGTCCGGGAAGCTTTTTATCTGTCTTTCAACTCTAAATGATAGCTTTGCTGGATAAAATATTCTTGGTTGTAGATTCTGGGTTTTCATCATGTTGAATATTTTCTGCCAAACCCTTCTATCTTACATAGTTTCTTGTGAGAAATCTGCTGCCAATCTTATGGGTGTTCCCTTGTAGGTAAGTAACTGCTTTTCTCTTGCTGCTTTGATTCTCTCTTTGTATTTAGCTTTTGGCATTTTAATTATCATGTGTTTTGGTGTGGGCCTCTTTAGGTTCCTCTTTCTTGGGACTTTCTGAGCTTCCTGGGATTTTCTGTCCATTTCCTTCACCAGGTTAGGAAAGTTTTCCATCATTATTTCTTCAAACAGCTCTTCAACTTCTTGTTTTCCTTCACATACCCCTATGACAGATATTTTTACATTTAATTGTGTCCCATAGGCTCCTTAAATTATCTTTATAGTCTTGGCTTCTTTTTTCTTGCAGTTCTGATTGAGTGCCCTTGGCTTCCTCATCCTCTATGTCAGTGGTCTGATCCTCTTCTTTATCTACTTTGTTGATTCCCTGTAATATACTCTTCATCTCAGATAATGTGTTCTTCCTTTCTGATTGGTTCCCTTTTATAATTTCAATTTCCGTTTTTATGTTTTTTTATCTCTTTATTAAAGTTCTCACTGAATTAATCTACTCTTCCCCTAAGTGCATTGACATGTTTATAACCAGTGTTTTGAACTCTGCATCTGTTAGGTTGCTTGACTCCATTATTTCTGGATCTCTGTCCTGTTCTCTCATATGGTTTCTGCTTCCTTATCTTCCCATTTTGGCTGCCTTTCTGTGACTGTTTATATGTACTAAGCAAAGCTCCTAAGTCTCCAGGTCTTATTAGCGTGACTTTGTGTAGTATGTGTCCAGTGGCACAGTCCTGAGAGGGGTTCATTAGTAGGCTAAATTTAGCCTCAGCCTGTGCCCTCCTTGCTGGGGCCACCAGTTAAGATTCACCAAGCAATCTACAGATGCTGTGCTTTTAGTTGCCTCAAGAAGCCACACCAGAAACCGTGGTCAGCTCCCATCAGTGTTAGTCTTGGTGCTGCTCTGCAAGGAGCATCAGATTCACGGAGGACACAACTGAATATGGCTTAGGTAGGGCCGAGAAATGAGTGAGGTGGAGTTTCAGGGAATCTTCTGGGCAGAGCAACCTTCGTTATCCAGTTTGATGACTTCTCAGCTATTGCGGTGCTTACTCCACACTTTGGGAGGGAGGAGAACAACAATGGATACCTCTGGCACTTCTACCCAGGAGAGAGCCTTGCTTCTGGCCCTCACTCTGACAACTCAGTGTACCCCTGTAAGTCCCTTGTGTCCCCCAAGCAGCCAACCTGGCACTAGTGCTAAGTGAGCAGGTTCATCACTGCAAAAGTCCACTCATGGACACACCCCTTTTAAGAAGCATCTACTGCTGCAGACTGCCATAGCCTCTGTCCCACTCACCTGCTCTGGACTGGGCAGCTTCGTATCTTCACTCCCTCCTACCTTCTACCGTTACAAGATAATTTCTTATTTCTCTCCCTAGTTGTAGTGCTTCTGTTCATCTAGATCCTATGAGACTTTGCTTGCTGTTTGTTCCGTGTTTCTGTCACAACTTTGATTTGGTCTCAAGAGGGATGAACAAAGTTTCTATCATCTAATCCATTTTGTCCCATCAATCTTTGGAAATTTTTAAAGTGATCCCCACATGATTTTAATTGGAATCCAAAGTTGAGAGCCACTGTTCTAGGGGACTCCGAAGGCAGCATCTCTGGCACTTCTATTTAGCTTTCTACATCCTGTGTCTCTTTAGTGTCATCTTAGTGGATTAATTCATTAAGCTTCCATATGCATATGGCTAAGGAAGGGTCAGCATATCTATGAAAAATGTTTAGTACAGTGCTTTTCACACAGTGAACCCTCAAAGATCATTAACCATAGTCCCTGCTGTCAAGATTTCACTGAAAGTAATGGTCTCAGACTATACACACATAGACAAAAAAGGCCAGTGGTCACTGACATGAAGCTTCTGTCCAGGGAGTTTTCTGTATGGCTCTTAAACTAATCAAATTAATCAAATAACAATCAAGTCCACTTTGTTATTGCTGTGTAGATACTCAGTGCCACAAAAGTATATGTTCCTAGAAGTGGTCATGTATACAAAGCCTGAGTGTGTTTGTTCATCTGTAAGATAATTGAGTAAAAGGTGGAGAAGAAGAAGATGGCAGACTAGGTAAAAGCAGGGTTTGCCTCCTCTCAGGTCTGCATTGAAATTACAACCAAATTATAAAATAATAAATGTGGAGAATCACTTGAAGTCCAACTGATCATAACACATACATCTGATAATATAAAGAAGGAGCCACGTCGAAGCCAGTAGGAGGGGCAAAATCACAAATCAGGCTGGGCCTGCACTGGCAGATGGTGGAGGAACATCAAGAGGGAGAGCAAGGCTCCTGAGGATTCTCTGAAGGAGAGAGGGGTCCCAGCCTCATTCGGAGGTTCCCTAGCTTAGGGTCCCAGCCCAGGAAACAGGACTTCCCAAAAACTCTGACTATAAATATCAGAGAGGATTCTGGCCATCTGGGTAAGACGGAAGGAAACCATAGATGCCCCTTTAAAGGGCCCATGCACAGGCTCTCTCACCTGTAGTTACTTACCCAGGGCACTGGTGGTGGGTTAGAGGCTCGTGCAAGATTCATACAGGGAAAGACTGCATTTCCTGGCACCAGAACAACGACTGGACAGAGAACCGTCATTGTGCCTTAGTTGGGCTCCACTATTGGGCAAACTACAGACCTTGACAGCTTGCTCGTGCAGATCCCTCCAACAGGGCCAATTCGAAAGCTGCACTGGCCTGAGGAGATTGGCCCACCCTATCCAACCTGTAGTTTTCCAGGGGCTTTTGTTGCTGGGCAACTGCCATGCTCTGCACTATTTCAGAGCCAAATATTCACAGCAGACAGCCAGTTCTGTGAGCGCACATTCGGAGACAATTTTAGGCAGATCATTGCTGCCAACATGAATTTGGGTGAATCTTGGGTTTTTATGGGCTCATCACAGACAGCAGCTGGTCTTGTTGTGATCTGTGACTTTTGTGGGAGCACCTGAATGGTTACTGAAGTTGCAGCAAGACTGAGGCTGTATTGACCTGATAGTCATTATCACCCTGAGACCCAGATTCACCTAACCCACAAAATGCCTCAGGAGACTCAATGACAGACAACTGCCACCGACCTGTCTCACCCTGTGTCTCCCTATCTGCACAGGCAACAAAGTTTGGCTAGCACAGTGCAGGCATTGCAGGGAAATTAGTTGCAGGCAGACATCTGTTGCCTGAAAGAACTGCAATATCGCGTGGGGGTGCGGATTGCAGGGGTCTGGAAAGCGCCCTAGTCAGCAGCTTGTTTCCTGTGATCTGTGACTGCTGCAGGAATGTGCAGGCACAGAAGTTGCAGAAAACTGAGGCTGTATTGGCCTGATGGACCTTGAGTCCCTGAGATCCTTTCCCATCCAATCCACAAAGTGCCCATGGCACACTGACAGGCAGCTGCACCTGCCCTGGGATGGCACATTCTGTGCAGTCAACAGATTTTAGCCAGCAAAGCAAGCAACATTCAGGGGATACAGCAATGGAAAGATCACTACTGCCAGCACGAGTTACAGTATCACTTGGGCAGATCTCAGGGATTTGGTGGGCCTAACCCACAAAGATCATGTCCAGAGCCCCCGGCAGAGGAAATCATGGAGAGTGCACCACTGGGCCACATAAGACACCTTCCACATAAGGTCATCTGGCTAAGGCACATAAAAACGAACACAGAGAGGTTAATAAAATGAGAAAACAAAGAAACATGCCACAAATTAAACAACAGGAGAAAATTCCAGAAAATAAGCTAAATGAAATGGAGGCAAGCAATCTACCAGACAGAGTTCAAAATAATGGCTATAAGGATGCTCAGTTAACTTAGGAAAATAGATGAGCACAATGAGAACCTCACTAGAGAGATAGTAAGCATAAAAAAGGACATAGAAACCAAAAAAAAAAAAAAAGACAGAAATGAATAATACAATTAATGAAATGAAGAATACATTAGAAGGATTCAACAATAGATTGGACAAAGCAGAAGATCGAATCAGAGAACTGGAAGATAAAGTAGTGGAAAACAATCAGAACAACAAAAAGGAAAAAGAATTTTAAAAAATGAAGATAGTTTAAGAGACTTCTAGGACAACATGACGTATAACAATATCTGCATCATAGGAGTACCCGAAGGAGAAGAGAAAGAGCAAGGGATTGAGAATCTATTTGAAGGAATGATGACAGAAAACTTCCCTAATCTGGCAAAGGCTTTTGACATGAAAGTTCAGGAAGAACAGAGTCTCAAAAAAGAGGAATTCAAACAAACCCACACCAAGACGCATCATAATTAAAATACCAAAGGTCAAAGACAAAGAATCTTCAAAGCAGCAAAAGAAAGGAAGCTAGTTACTTACAAGAGTATCCCCATAAATATGTCTGCCGATTTTTCAATAGAAACTTTGCAGGCCAGAATGGACTGGCAAGAAATATTCAAAGTTATGAAAGACAAGAATCTACAACCATGAATACTCTACACAGCAATACTTTTGATTAAAATGGAAGGTGAGACCTATCCAGTCATAAAAAAAAATTGACGGGATTCTATTCTATGAGGCCTGTACTACAGGAAATGCTGCAGTGGGTCAGCTGACCTAAAACCAAATGATAAAAAAAATTTATAACTATGAGTAAGACGACTAGTAGGTAGATAGAAGCAGAGGAGTGAAAGGGGTCAAATATGTGGTGTCAGAAAGAAATCTAACTGTGGACGGTGAACACACAATGCAATATATATATGCCTTACTTTTGAATTGTACACCTGAAACTTACTGGATTTCATTAACCAATGTCACCATAGTAAAAACAAATTTTAAAAATAATAATTATATATTGTTTTAACTGTAAAAAATGCAGCATCCATTTATGATAAAACTCTCAGCAAAGTGGGAATAGAGTGAACAAACCTCAACATAATAAAGTCCATATATGACAAATCTACTACTAACATCTTTCTCAATGGGGAAAGGCTAAAAGTGTTTTACTTAAGATCAGGAACAAGACAAGGATGTCCACTCTCACCACTCCTCTTCAACATTGTATTGGAAGTCTTAGTCACAGCAATAAGACAAGAAAGAGAAATAAAGTGTGTCTGAATTGTAAAGGAAGAAGTAAAACTCTCATTTTTTGAACACGACATGATACTATATAGAGGGAACCCTAAAGATTCTACCAAAAAAACTGTTAGAACTGAACGATGAATTCAATAAAGTAGCAATATACAAAATTAATATTCAGATGTCAGTGGCATTTTTACACACCAATGATGAACTTTCAGAAAGAGAAATTAAAAAAACAATCCCATTTACAACTGCATCAAAAACAACAAAACACCTGGGCATCAAATTAACCAAGGAGGTAAAAGACATGTTCTCAGAAAAGTATAAGTCATTGGAAGAGAAATTGAAAAAGATACAAATAAATGGAAATATATATCATGCTCATGGGTAGGAAGAATCAACATCACTAAAATGTCCATACTACCCAAAGCAATCTATAGATTCAATGTAATCTCTATCAAAATACCTATGGCATTTTTCAGAGAGCTAGAACTAATAATCTTAATTTGTATGGAACCATAAAAGATCCTGAATAACCACAGCAATGTTGAGAAAGAAGAACAAAGTTGGGGATATCACACTACCTGATATCAAACTATACTACAAGGCTACTGTAATCAAAACAGCATGGTACTGGCATAGAAACAGATACATTGATCAATGGAATAGAATAGAGAGCCCAGAAATAAATTCACAACTATATGTTCACTTAACAGATGACAAAGCAGGCAAGAATATACAGTGGGGTAAAGACAGTCTCTTCAATAAATGATGCTGGGAAAATTGAAAAAGAAAGAAACTGGACCATCTTCTTACACCATATTCAAGAATACTCAAAATAGATAAAGACTTAAATATAAGACCTGAAACCATGAAACTTCTAGAAGAAAACAAGCAGTAAACTTCCTGATATTGCTAACAGTAATTTCTTTTTGACATATTTCCTTTGGCAAAAGAAATAAAAGAAAAAATAAACAAATGAGATGATATAGTCTCATTTAATTTGATATAAAATTTAAAAGTTTTTGCACAACAAAGGAAACCATCAACAAAATAAAAAGACAACCAACTGAATGGGAGAAGATATCTGTTTATGATACATCTGATAAGTGGTTAATATCCGACATATATGAAGAACTCATACAATGCAACAAGAAAGAAACAAACAATCCAATTTAAAAATAGGGAGAAGACCTGAACAGATATTTCTCCAAAGAGGAAATACAGATGACCAATAGACATGAAAAGATGCTCAAGGTCACTAACCATCAGAGAAATTCAAATTAAAGTCACATGATACATCACCTCACACCTGTCATCAATAAATCAAAGAATAACAAATGTCGGCAAGGATGTGGAGAAAAGGGATCCCTCATACACTGTTAGTGTGATTGCAAATTAGTACAGCCACTATGGAAAATAGTCTGGAGGTTTCTTGAAAAATTAAAAATGGATCTATCTTTTGACCCAGCAATTGCACTTCTGAGTATTTACCCAAAGAAAAGCAAAATACTACTTCGTAAAGATCTCCACACCTTTATGTTCACTGCAGTTCTACTCACAATAGCCAAGATATGGAAGCAACCTAAATGTCCATCAACAGACAATAGGATAAAGAAGTTATGGTTCATATATAGAGTGAAATATTACTCAGCCATTAAAAAAATGAAATCCTACTATTTGCAACAACTAGGATGGACCTAGAGGTTATTCTGCTGAAAGAAGTAAGTCAGAGAGAGGGAAATACCATATAATTTAACTTACATGTGGAATCTAAGGGACAAAAAGAACAAAGTAATCAAAAACAGACTCACAAATGTAGAAGACAATCTAGTGATGGCCAGAGAGGAGGGGGCTTGGCAGGCTGGGAAAAAGTGGTGAAGTGTTAAAGAAGTACAAATCAGTAGTTGATATGTAGTTGAAATGGTCACGGAGATGGGGAGCATGACATAGAGAATGCAGTTAGCATTAACGTGATAGCTAGGTGGTGAGCCAGAGGAGAGAAAGAGCAATTAGGGGGATTGTTTTATAAACTATATAAATGTCTAACCAATGTACTGCATACTTAAAACTAATAATAAAATAAAATGTTTAAAAAATAAAGGCATTGAACTAAATTATTTCTTTGACTCCTTTGCTAACATTCTATGATTCTATTTCCAAATGTCTATTGACTATGTTAAATGCTTCCCTCTCTCTGCCTTTTTACTGCAAAGCAATTCACGTCAACGACAACTAGTTAAAAAGAAATTCAGAGAAAGGCGATATCACTAGTGCCTGGATGGACTTAACAGAGGAAGCAGAACAGAGCTATCTCTTAGAGGATGTCCAGGACTGTGATTTCTCGAAAAGAGGAGGAAATGGTGTAGGTGAGGGTATATATAGTAAATAAATATGAAGAAATGGAAACACATGAAGTTGATCTGATTGACCTGACTACCCTGAAGGGAAGGCTCCTGATGTTCTCAAGGGAGAGTCCCATGGGATTCTGGGTGCTAAGGAAGCACTTTGGATCTGAACTGGAGTAAAAGACATAAATGAACACCAGCACAAGAGTCTAAAGACAGATTTCTTAATCCTGGCTCTGCCACTAACTATCTGGGTGACGTGGATCAATTTATTTAGCTTTAGTGAGATTGGAGATAGATTAAAAAACAAACAAACAAACAAAACAAAACAAAAAAACAAACAAACAAAAAACCATGCCAGGAAATACTTGGAATTCATGCCACTACTCAGCACTCTTGATCTCAGGGAAGGCAGAGCTATGTGGTCTCCATACTCTCTCCTCCTGAGCCTCACAATCCTCTTTACCACACACCAGGCATCTGCCACCAACCAACCAGAGAAGACAGAAGATAAAACCTACTTGAGATCCCTAAAGACCTCTTAAGTCTAAAATTACTTTGCTGCATAGGTAGAAATGAGGCTGTGAGAAAACAACTGCTGAAAAATGTCTCATGTCGAGTTCAAATTCTCACACAACTGAATCCTGAAAAACAGATGTATTCTCAGCACAGATGAGCCACGCTGCTCATAGAAGAATCAGGGATGGTTTTGGAGTGTTGACTCAAGCTCCATGGAGCAGCCTTATGTTGGCCACACAGGACACTGGGCAAGAATGTAGGGTCTTTCGGTGCCAATCTCTTCTTCCCTAACATGTTCTCTTAGGTCTGAACCTGTCACCTGGAAAGTGGAAGTGACCCAGGCAGCAGTGGACTAGGGGATGCTCATCTGCCTCTTCCTCTATTCCCTTCTCAATCTATCATGCCTTTCTTGTCTATCCCCAAGCTCACCTTTCTGACTCTCAACATCTATTTTGGAGGTTAAAATACCTATGCCTTAACTCTTTCTTTCTCTTTTCACTCCTGCTATAACCATCTTAATTCTCCTCCAGGAGAAAGACATGCCTCTGACTCACCTAGGAAGGAACAATTCAACAAAAAAATTTTTTAAGATACTAATATTTCAAGATATTATCTTGCTTCAAATGCTTATAAAAATTCTCTCAGTTTCGTATCTCATAATTGTTTAAATTCTATGGTGGAAAATAATTTTTATAGTACCTGCAAAAACTAGTTGAAAGAGTTGAGTGAAAATGGGCTTAAGATTTGGTTTCCAGGAGTACTCCCTTTCGATTAGAAAAAAAAAAAAAAAACATAACTGACAAGAAATAGGCTATTTGGAAATAGAAATTGCCTGTGGTATTTTCTTTCTTTCTGGTCACCACGAGAATGCAAAGCCTCAGAAAGACATAAACGGAATAAATTTTTTTCTGAGTCATGTAAGGGGGAACAAGAACATTAGACCAATAGGTGAAGTTCAGAGTTTGGAAGAGGGGAACCAATGGAAAAGACAGACTTAGAGTTCTGTGCTGGGTGAGGCAGAACAGCATATACCTGAACAAATGCAGAGTTGAGGTAGGTGGGCTGCATGAGAGTGGCAGGAGCCAGACTACTTGTTCAGCATGCATAGTGGGCAGAGTGAGGCTTTAGCATAAGAAAGCCCACCAGGAGCTTTAGGATCTCTAAACATTCAGACTTGTCCCACTCAGCACCAGTCTGCATGGGAGGATATAGGACAGGAGCCACAATTTGCAGCATGGTTTCTCTTTTGCAGGAGCTGTTGGAGCAGCCCCCACAGCAGTCAAGCCAAATGCAAGATGAGATCCACTCTGGGCAGGTTAGAGCCACCCTGGCTTCAAGCCTCATGTTCCCCAGGAACCAATATCTCTTGTTATAATCTCATAGGCATAGCCTCTAGAGTTCCCCAGTCACAAGAGTGGTTATAATCAAAGGAGGCCAAAGCTCTGTCTTCCTATCTGATATTTATGGTTAATCTATAGTTCTTCAAAACCAGATGCAACCACAGGTTATTCTGGCATAAGTAATGCTTCTTAGTAACATAGTTAATATACTCCCTTTAGCAAGTTACAGGGAACCAAATTCTCATGCAGATGTAAAGTGGGTTGCCCCCATTCTACTGTCTCACCACCCACAGTCTTTGAACAGAGAAGCAGCATAACAAAATTTTTTAGGTATATTCATCAAGCAATGTGGCATAAAGTTCGATTAGAGGGAGTAGAAAATAGAGGTAGAAAGTGAGAAAGGAGGATGTTGAAATAATCTGAATGATAGGCCGCACTTCAAGCAATGCTAGTGCCAATGGGAATAAAGAAGAAAGTAACAGCTGGTTCTGAGACCCTTCTACTAAGCTTCAGGAACATCTGAGGATTTGACCATGTGTCAGTCCTCCTGCAACATTAACAAAAATTGTTAGGGGGTTGGCCAACTGAAACCAAGATAAATGAGTTGTTGACTGAGAACAAACTGTTGATGATTTGCCAGAGAAAGCACTTGCATTTCCCCATCAAATTGTTTTTAAGTCATTAGTATTGGTAAGATGCAGCAGCCTCTGAGAATGAGGGTTGGTCCCATACACTTGTGGGAGTCTATGCCACGCTAGAGGTAAAGGTGAAAGGACTAGAGAAATGATGGCTTCCTGACACAGGTTGTGTGTATGTATGCTGTGCCTCATGTCTCCTAGATATATGCATCCCCAGACCAGTGTGACTGACACATGGAGTACTGTGTCTACAAGGCTGGAGACCCCTGCTTTGCAGGTATGTCATAAGCTGAGTGGCTTTCAGTCCTGTTATCTATCTTAAAGCTAAGTCAGCCTGGCAATGGAGAAGCCTGTTGTGTCTCATGAGTTAATCGATCCAAACCTAAGAGCACTACCGTTACTCCAGCAGAACAGGAATTTCAGATATACAAAAACGAGGAAAAACTGACACAACTCAATTACTGATTAGATAGGGGATGAAATTTATGAAAAGTGAAATATACCCACTACAATTACCGGAAAAATAATGGTGACATCAATAAGGATATCGGCATGGAAGACATCATCCTGTTAACTTCGGTTTAGGATATATTAACCATAATATGTTGTCAGCCCATTCAAATTGATCTCGGAAATTAGTGGGAGCTGAAAACATAGAGTAGGAAATCATCAACAGAGAGGTGATCATTGAAGGCTTGAGATACGAAAAAGATGAACAGAGCAGTTAAAATGAAATTTCAAGGAATACTAGCAGAGGACAAGAAGAAAAGAAAAAGCAAAAAGGTAGAAAAGTAGGTGTAACAAGTTTTATTGTTCATTCTTTTCTGGAATAGTCTTGATAAACATTAGAACTGCATTATTGTCCAATATGAACATTATCAGAAAAATTTAGACTAAGTTTTCTTAACATTTTTGAGTCACAGACATATCCCCAAATAATCTGATGAAAACTATGAACCCATTCTCAGGAAAATACATATATACACATATGTATGGTACTTCACAAACAAATTTCTGTGGTTCATGAAGCCATTGAAAGCCATCCGGGGCCATTATAGAAGCCACAGGAGATCAATATAAAACCTCTATCCTTGGGAACTGATTGACTACATTTCTTCCCAGAACTTTTGGCCACATCTTTCCATAGTTCTACAATGCTCTCCTTTCTCCTTTCCACCTTTCAAAGCCCATATCTATTCTCTACCCTTCTCTAAACCTAATAACCCAACTCTAAACTGATCTGACTCTCTCCAGAATCCTTTACCTGCACAATGCATATGACTCTAGGACTATCGTAAGAACTCCCTACATTGACTGTCCAGGACTTAGTATTGTATCCAGAGCACAAAGTTTGCACACAATAGATTCTCACTTTTGTAATCTGTGAATATTATTTGGCTTAACTCTCCAGTTAAGTTATAGACATTTGTCATTTTATATCATTTTCCAACCAGTAAACTCTTAAACTAGTTTTCCTCCTCTAAGTTCACCTTTTCATAACTGACATTTCACATGTACTTTAGAACATGATCCTAAGCATTGATTACCCTGGGAAAATGTTCTTAAGACTCAGCACAAAAGTAAGCTTCAGGAGGAAAATTAAAATAAGTGGATAGGAAATCACATCTCTTTTAACATAACAGAGGCAAGCATTACCTTTAATTAAAATATGTCATATTTGTCCTTTCTGTATCCTGATATAGAAAAACTGAGGCACACAGGGATTTCCTCTGAGTTCCATAATGTATCCATGAAGCTAAGTTTCTGAAGCCCAAACTGAATTAAGAGTGGGCAGCTATGTCCCTTTCAGAGTCTCTGGACTCTAAAATTCCACTAAGTAAAAATAATACAAAACATACCAAGAAGTGGATAGGAAAACACTTCCTTAATATATAAACAGAATAAAAGGCCTACATAATCCTAAAGATCTAACTATCTGACAAGAAGAGAGAAAGTAATTACCTAGGGCACATAAAATTATTAGGAAGGAAGGAAGTCTTACTGGCAAATGAATGTAAAGCCAGATGCAAAAGAAAAGAGAAAGTGTCAACCACTGGGATTGATTTGTCAATGTTAAACACTCAATGTCTTACATGAGGGGCCAATGTCAGAAAGATGAAGATGAGTAAACTGTAATGGTTTTTCAATAGATAGGAATCTTTCCCTGGCAATGAGGAAAATAATATTTGAGAAACTTGAGGTTATTGTATTTCACTATGGTAAACATTCTATTTGGGGACCAGGAGATTTGTCACAAGCATTTGGTAAGAGACCCAATCTCCTGTAGCCAGGGGCTGACTAAAGGTAAAAATAAAAGCTCTGGAAAGTTTAGTGAACTTTAGCACAGTGCTCACACTCTGCAAAAGGTCATGTAAAGAGACAAATCAAGAGTTAGGATGTCTAAAATAAAACAGATTTGAATTTGAGTCTCATTTCTATGACTTACCAGCCATGTGACTTTGGGGAAATTATGTTGAAGCCTCAGTTTTTTAATCTTTAAAAAAAGATAATAATAGCTATCTCACAGGGTAGTTATGGACATCAAATGGAATAAGGCATGCAAAGCATTTAGCTCAATGCCAAGACCATAATATGTAGGATTCTATCATTTAGACATATTATCTCATTTAACTCTCACATGCAGTGATACAGTGAACTCTGGCACAGGTACATCACTTCACTACATCACTCAGGAGATACAGAGCATTCCCAGAACAAGGTTCTGGTCAAGATGGCAGAATAGGTAAGCACTGTGCTTGCCTCCTCCCATGACCACATCAAAATAACTGCTTAATTATAGAACAATCGACCTGAAGAGCCACCTGAAGACTAGATAAATAGGACTCCTATAACTAAGGATATAGAGAAGAAGCTACCAGCAAGACTGGTAGGAGGAGTGGAGACTCAAAAAGGGCTCTTCCCACATCCATGTGTGATGGTTAAGAATTGGGAGGGATATCTTGGCTGCAAAGATCCCCACCCAGGAGCAAAGGGTCCCAGAGCTACAATGGGCTCCCAAGCCCAGGGATCTATTTCCAGGAAGAGTCGTCACCACACAGCTGGCTGTGATGATTAGTGGCAATTTGCCCATCTAAGTAAGGTGGAGGGCTGCTAGAAACCCAGACGTCCTATTAAAGGGCCTGTGCACAGACTTACTTGCTCAAAGGCACTCATCATGAGCTCCAGAGAAGGGACAGCAGCTCAAAAGGCACCTTTTGAGAAACTGAATTGTGCAACTTCAGGTCAAAGGCCACAACTATTCTTGTGTTGAAAGGTACCCAGATGCATATAGGTGCCAAATCTGAATCTGCATTAACCTGGTGAACACTGCTTGCCTTACCCTGGTAACTCCCTGAGACCCTGCTCCATCCAACTCACATGTAGCCCTTAGCTCTTACAGAAGCTGTGCCTCATAGACCATCTTGTTCTGCTGTGCAAGCTTTCTTAAAAACATTCCAAGCTTTGCATGCCCCAGGCAGGCAGCAGCTGATCTTAGTGCCGCAGGCTTGGCATGGGTGGCAACTGTTCTCAGGTCATAGCATGTTCTCATGGCATAGCACAGGCAGCTGCCAACTCTTATTATTTTGTAGCTCCTACTAGATGGTCCGATGCTGAGCACAGGCAGTGGCTGAACTCAACCTGCACTCCCAAATTGGTCCAGAACCAATATGCCTGGTGGCCAGCCTCAGACCACAACAGAGCACTATCTGATTAGCTCCACAAAAGGAGTGAATCACACTTTGTGAGGTCAGCCCCTGCTGTGGTTGTGACTGGTCCTCACAGCAGGTCAGTCTGAAGGTCAACCCCACTCACTGAGGAGCAAACAGCAATCAAGGTTCAACTACAACAGGAGGGCACGCACAATCTATGCAAGGAACACTCCTAGAGAACCTGGCTCAGGTGACCAGGAAGACTGCTCCACTAGGCTCATCTGGATACCTACTATATAAGGCCATCCTGCAAAAGGCTGGGTGATATAGCAGATCTACCCAATACATAGAAACAAACACAGAGAGGCAGCCAAAATGGGGAGACAAAGAAACATATCCCAAATGAAAAAACATGAAAAAAACTCCAGAAAAAAGGAACAACAACAAAACAAACAAACAAACAAACAAAATAGAAACAAAAAAATCTACTAAAGCTCAAAACAATGGGTATAAGGATACTCAATGAACTGAGGGGTAAAATAGATCAACTCAGTGAGAACTTCAACAAAGAGATAGTAAACACAAAAAAGGACATTGATACCATAAAAAATAACCAGTCAGAAATAAAGAATACAAGAACCAAAATGAAAAATATCCTAGAAGAGATTAACAGCAGGTTAGATAAAGCAGAGAATCAAATCAGTGAGTTGGAAGACAAGGTAGCAGAAAACACTGAATCAGAACAACAAAAACAAAAAATAATTTTTAAAATGAGGATAGTTTAAGGGACCTCTGAGGTAACATCAAGCATATCAATATTCGCATCATAGGAAGATAAAAAGGAGAAGAGAGAAAACAAAGGATTGAGAACCAATTTGATGCAGTAATAACTGAAAACTTTCATAACCTGGCAAAGAAATAAATATACAACTTTAGGAAGTGCAGAGAGTCCCCAACAAGATGAACACAAAGATGATTGCATCATAATGAAAATGCCAGAGGTTAAAGACAGTGAGAGATTCAAAAGCAACAAAAGAAAAGCAGTTAGTTACCTTAAAGGGAACTCCCATAAGACTGTCTTTCAAAAGCTGATTTCTCAACAGAAACTTTGCAGGCCAGAAGAAATTGGTACAAAATATTCAATGTGATGAAAATTGAGGACCTACAACCAAGATTACTCTACCCAGTAAGGCTATCATTTAGAATCAAAGGACAGATAAAGAACCTCACAGACAAGAAAAAGCTAAAGAAATTCATCACCACTAAACAAGTCTTCTGAGAAATGTTAAAAGAATTTCTTTAAGAAAAAGAAAAAGAAACATAAATATGAATAACAAAATGACAATAACTAAATACCTATTAACAATTATTTTAATGTAAATAGATTAAGTACTCCAATCAAAAGACATGGAGTGGCTAAATGAGTAAGAAAACAAAACCCATACATATGCTGTCTACAAGAGACTCACTTCAGATAGAAAGGCATACAGAGACTGAAAGTAAAAGGTTGAAACAGATTTTTAATGCAAATGGAAATGAAAGAAAAATAAAAGCTGAGGTAGCAATACTTATAACAGACAAAATAGACTTTAAAACAAAGTCTATAATAAAGAGACAAAGAAAGCCACTACATAATCATAAAGGGTTCAATCCAATAAGAGGATATAAACCTTATAAATATTTATGCACGAAATGTAGAAACACCTAAGTTCATAGCAAATGTTAACCAACTTAAAGAAAAAGATTGACAGTAATACAGTAATTGTAGAGGACTTTAAAATCCCATTGACATTGACATCAATGAATAGATCATCCAGGCAAAAAATTCAACAAGGAAACAATGGCTTTAAATAATGCAGATGGATTTAATTGATATTTTTAGAACATTTTACCCTAAAGCAACACAATATACATTATTTTCAAGTTCACATGAAGCATTTTCCAGGATAGACCACATGTTAGACCACAAAACAAGTCAATAAATTTAAGAGTGTTAAAACTATATCAAGCATCTTCTCTGACCACAATAGTATGAAACTAGAAATCAATTATAGGGAAAAAAACTTGGGGCACAGTAAAAAAGATGAAGGGAATGAAGAAGTACAAATTATTAATTACAAAACAGTCACAGGGATGTAGAGTACAGCATAGGGAATATAGGCAACAATATTGTAATTACTATGTATAGTGCCAGATGGGTACTAGAGTAATTGGGGGGATCACTTCATAAATTATATAAATGTGTAACTATTGTGCTATATACCTGAAACTAATTTTAAAAAGAACGAAAAAACTGAAAAACACTTGTACACCTGGAAGTTAAAGAACATGCTACTACACAATGAATGGGTTAACAATGAAATTAAGGAAGAAATCAAAAGATACCTAGACACAAATGAAAATGAAAAGATGGAGAGCATGACAGAGGGAATGCAGTTAGCATTAATATGATGGCTATGTGGAGGGCCAGAGGAGGGCAGGAGCAGTTGGGAGGATCAGTTGATGAATATTACAAATGTTTAACCAATGTACTGTATACTTGAAACTAATTTAAATAAATAAATATATAAAAAAAGAAAAGACAATGACTCCAAATCGATGGGACACAGTGAAAGCATTCCTAAGGGAGGAATTTGTAGCAATGCAGGCTTACGCCAAGAAAGAAGAAAAATCTCAAATAAACAATCTAACATTACACTTAAAGGAACTAGAAAAAGAATGGCAAACAAAGCTCAAAGGGAATTTAAGGAAGGAAATAATAAAGATCAGAGTGGAAATAAATGAAATAGACTCTAAAAAATCAATACAAAAGATAAATATAACCAAGAGTTGGTTCTCTGAAAGGATAAAGAAAATTGATAAACCTTTAACCAGACTCATCAAGAGAAAAAGAGAGAGGACCCAAACAAATAAAATCAGAAATGAAAGAGAAATGACAACTGACTCCACAGAAATACAAAGGATTATAAGAAAATACAAAGGATTATAAAAAAAATTGAACAATCTGGATAATGGATAAATTTCTAGAAATATACAATCTTCCAAGATTGAGCCAGGAAGAGACAGAAAATCTCACCAGACATATAACTACCAACGAAATAGAATCACTAATCAAAAAACTCCCATTTGTGGACCAGATGGATTCACAGATGAATTTTACCAAATCAAAGGAGATTTAAAGCCCATTTTTCTCAAACTGTTCCAAAAAATTCTGGAGGAGAGATGGCTTCCAAGGTCATTTTATGAGGACAGCATTATCCTGAATCCAAAATCAGACAAAGATATTACAAACAAACAAAAAATTATAGGCCAATATCCCTGATGAACATTGATGTAAAAATCCTCAACAAAATTTTAGCAAACGGAATTCAGCAATGCATTAAGGTCATACACCATGATAAAGTGGGATTTATTCCTGGGAAGCAAGTTTTGTTCAGTATCCACAAATCAATTAATGTGATACACCACATAAACAAATGAAGAATAAAAATTATACAATCATATCATTAGATGCAGAAAAAGCATTTGACAAAACACAGCATCCATTTATGATAAACATACCTTAACATAATAAAGGCCACATATGAAAAACCCATGACTAACATATTCAATGGTAAAAGCTAATAGTATTTTCCTTTATCAAGAACAAGACAAGGATGCCTACTTATATCACTTTTATTCAACGTAGTACTAGAAGTCCTAGTCACAGCAATCAGACAAGAAAAAGAAATGAAAGGCATTCAAATGAAAAAGGAAGAAGTAAATCTGTTATTATTTGCAGATGACATGATACAATATATAGAGAACCCTAAAGATTCTACGAGAAAACTCCTAGAACTGATCAATGAAATAAGTAAGAAGCAGGATATAAAATTAATATTCAGAAATAAACTGCATTTTTATACACCACTAACAAACCTTCAGAAAGAAAAATTAAGAAAACAATCTTATTTACAACTGCATAAAAAAATACCTAAGAATAAATTCAACCAAGAAGGTAAAAGACCTGCTCTTGGAAAATTTTAACACATTGAAGAAAAAAGTCAAAGAAAATACAAATAAATGGAAGCATATACCATGATCATGAATAGAAAAAATTAACATTGTTAAAATGTTGATACTGCCCACAACAATCTATAGATTCAACGCAATCCCTGTCAAAATACTAATGACATTTTTCAGAGGACTAGAACAAGTTATCCTAAAATTTATATGGAATCACAAAAGACCTCATATAGCCAAAGCAATCTTGAGAAAGAAAAACAAAGATGGAGGTATCATGCTACCTAATATCAAACTATACTAGAAGGCTATAGTAATCAAAATGGCATGGTACTGGCAACAACAGATACATAGATCAGTGGAACAGAATAGATAGCCCAGAAATAAATCCACACCTTTATGGTCATTTAATCAATGACAGAGGAGAAAAGAATATACAATAGGGTAAAGATTGTCTCTTCAGCAAATAGTGTTGAGGAAACTGGACGTGGCAAAAAACAAAAACAAAAAACTGAACCACCTTTTTACACCATATACAAGAATAAACTCAAAATGGGTTAATGACTTAAATGTAAGACTCAAAACCATAAAACTCCTAGAAGAAAGCTTAGGCATAAACTCTCTGACATTATTCTTAGTGATATTTTTGTTGATATATTTTCCCAGGCAAGGGAAAAAATAAACAAATGAGAAAGAAAAAAGAAAATACAAAACAAATGAGACTCCATCAAATTTAAAAGCTTTTATACAACAAAGGAAACCATCAACAAAATGAAAAGACAACCTACCAAACTGGAGAAGATATTTGACAATGATACAGCTGATGAAATTTTATATACAAAATTTATAAAGAATTCTTACAACTTTACACTTTAAAACAAACAAAAAAGCAAACGATCCAATTAAAAAATGGGCAGAGGACCTCAACAGGCATTTCTCCAAAGAGGACATACAACTGACCAATAGACATATGAAAAGATGCTCAACATTACTAAGCATCAGAGAAATGCAAAAGGAGAGGTGAGAGGGTTTTTTTGATAACAATGGGAACTTCCTGTACAGAATTTGAACTGGAGCCTGGCTTATGGAGATGCCACATGAAACACAGCTGGGCGAGTATATTTGAACTGTCTGGATTTCTTTTTACGGATTACCCACCTTGGAATAGGAGGAAGTAATGAGCCTGGAATGAGGGAGGAAAAAGTTGCTTGGATTTGAATCTGAAAAGGGGTAGCGAAATAATTTACAGGGCAGATGTGTATGGGAGGCAGCATGAATGATTGGCTGGGTATAGTTCAAATTCTTGGAGCACTGCTCCTGGTCTGACCCATGTGGATCTTCAGTACTCACTCTTCTTGCTTAGGCTCTCTGTGTGTTAAAATCAGCCTGTATTACATAGGTTATTAGAAGTTTCTGTGCTATTACAATATATGTTTGTGAGGAAATCAAGGTTTGCCTTCTGACTTCTTTTACTTCTTAATTAAAAAACAATAATAGTTCTGGAACTTCTTAGTTGGTTGTTTTCATTATGTGCAAAATAAAGTAAAATGTAGCAAAAAGCCCCCCATAACACAATGAGATATCACCTCATACCCGTCAGAATGACTATCAACAATAAATCAACAAACAATTGTTGGCAAGGATGTGGAGAAAAGGGTATCCTGGTGCATTGTTATTGGAATTGCAAATTGGTGTAAATACTATGGAAAACAGTTTGAAGTTTCCTCAAAAAATTAAAAATAGAATCACCATATGACAGCAATTCTACTTCTGGGTATTTTTTGAAGAAATTCAAAATACTAATTCAAAGATATGTGTATCCCTATGTTCATTGCAGCATTATTTACAATAGCCAATATATGGAAGAAACCTACATGCCCATCATAGATGATTGGATAAAGAAATTGTGGTACATGTATACAATGGCATATTACTCAGCAATAAAAAAAAAATGAAATCTTACCATTCACAACAACATGGATGGACCTAGAGGATATTATGCTAAATAAAGTGTCAGACAAAGACAAATACCATATGATTTTACTTATCTGTGGAATCTAAAGAAAAAAATAAATGAACAAACAAAACAGAATCAGACTCATAGACCACCAATTTGCACATCTATATTTTTAAACCAATTAGCATGACCCTAGACAACCCATTTTACCACTGTGTTGTGCTGCCTCTCTCCCAAGACTGCCTCCCTGAGCACCTCACAAGCATGTAGGCTGTACCTGGAGGAATTATTTGTCCACTATTTTATACCATAAATACAGAAGACAAGGAAAATGGAAAATACCTGGAGGGAGATATAGTGGGAAAAAGTGATTAATGAACAATCAGTCCTCAAACTCTAAAAACAATACCCATATAGTGACCAGCATTTTTTGTTCTTGGCCTTTGTTTTGTTTTATCAAATATTTGTATACATTTAAACATTATTCTTATAGCACATTGGAAAAATGATATACTTATAACTCATCAGACAATAAACCCCTTGAGGACAGATAAACATTAGATCTTGGCATCAAGCACAGTTATCTGGTAAATAAATCCCAAGTGTGCATTTGTTGAGTGAATGTTCTTCATCCAAAAAACATGGAAATTGCACATTACTACAACTTTTGCAGCACTCTTCTGATTCCTAATCTTCAGGGCCTCCATTCCCTCAACTGGCCTGGGAACTTGCCCACTTATGAAAAGAATTTACCAAATTCTCATCATTGTTACTGCCATCAGCCCATTGCTGAGACCAGAAATCCCCTTAACTTTTGGTTGATAATCTCTGCATTTAGTTGTAATTAATGTTTAAGATTTATAGAATTTTCATATTTATTCTTCATTCCTTCTTTTGCTAAAAAAAATCATTGAGAATTTCATAACTGTAAGACTCTGAAGTATATAATAGGTAAATAGGCATTGTTCCTACCAAAATTAACATTGTAAATTCTCACCACAGAGTCCAAAGAGGGAAGACAAGATTTAATTAGAATATTTGAGGCAGGTTATCCCAGGTGAGTGAGGATAGATGAGTTTTCTACTGTATGAAAGTGCACTGTTAGCCTGGCAGCTCAGCCTGCTTGTGAAATCAAGGACAAAGATTAGATCCACACAAGACAATGTTTCCAGATGATTCTAAATTACACGAAATTTAGATAATTATGAAGTCAAATTGTTTTCCATTGTCTGATGAGTTAGTGTGTTTGGGGAGAATAAGACAAGAAGGAAACTAGTTATTTCAAGAATTATTCTGCTGTTATTCCAAGAGTTTCATCTGGAGAACTTCATTTATATAAATAGCTTGTAATAAAGTTATAGAGGGTCATGGAGAAGAGATGGGCAGCACCAGGTGCTAAGTTAAAACACTCTCATCCCCAATTATATGAACATGCTAGTTTTCTGCCAAAATGCTCACATTCTTCTGGTGCTGTCCTGAGTATAGATGTAGTAAAATGAATCCCTGTAAACCTTATTCTATATCAGTGAAGATGTTGATTATTCACATTTGGCCATATTCATATGTATAACACCAATCTTCATGGTTCAACATTTGATTCAGCTTTGCTTCTGAATCAACTGTGAACATAACCAAATTGAACAGATTTTGCTTCTAGATTCAATTTTCAACTAGTACAGAACCATATGCAATTGAAAGAAGAACAATGCCCTTTCTCAATGCTGATAGTTCTGATATTTCTGGATTCAACCCTATCGGTGTCTTCCATTCTCTGGGTTTGTGACTTATTCTCAGAATAGTCATTATACTTTTTATGTTTTTTTCCTTCAAATGGTAATATTTTCCACACTTTTCAAAGATTTTTTAAAAAACAGATTATATCTCAAATTGATCAAATTCAGAGTTTATAACAGTATTCAACATTTAATAGCTCTAAAATATATATTATTCTGTTCCAAAAACATATTCAAATGTCTCTATACCTACCTCCACTCTCTAGTTAATTTTTACAATCCCCCCATAGTCATTAGTGCTTTCTATTTTAAATTCATTGTTGAGAATTTCTAGCAATAAGTGAAATTCTTAGAGGAAAATTCTGGTGTAGATTATCTGTTGCAACATAACAAATCATCCCAAAATTTAGTTGCTTAAAATAAAAAGTCATTGATTTAATCATGGTTTTGCAATATGAGCAGGCTTGATGGGGCACACCTTTGATTTCTGCCCTTTTGGCATCAGTTAGAGTCACTCAGTTGGGGCTACATGGCTAATTCCAAGATGGCTCACTTACATGGCTGGCAGATTGGTGCTGGCTGTGGGTCTCACGTTTCCTTCATGTTGGCCTCTTTATGTAACTGCTAAGGCTTCCTCCCAGCATAATGGCTTTCTCAAAAGGAAAAGAAATTGAAGCTGCAAGGATTCTTTAAATATTAACTTAAAAGTTTCCAAACTCACCTCTTCCATATTTTTATTGGTCAAAGCTGTCATAGACCCTTCCCAGAATCAAAGGGAGAGACACAAGGTCCTGATGCCAGAAGTATCATGTACATATGGGAAAGAATGGATGTTTTCATGTTATTTTTGGACACTAGCTCCTACAGTCTACCCTCTAGCATAACAACTCATGTCCTTTCCATACAAAAAATACACTAACCCCTCCCAAGATCCCAAAGATCTTGCTCTCATGAAAGCATCAACTCATACTCCAGGATATATGATCCAATTCACAAGATAAGGCTCCTCCATTGCGGTTCATTGGGTACAACTTCTTGGATAGTTTCTTTCAATTTGAAGACCAGTGAACTAAGGAGATAAATTATCAGCTTCATATATACCCAACATGGGACAGGCAGAGGATCACTACTGTTGTTCTTTCTATTTCAAATGGAGGGGATAAGGAGGAAGCACATAGTCACTGGTCAAGAGCAATTGTGAAATCCAGCTGGACTTATGGCACCAGTTCCTTGATTAGGGCCCAGTCCTGCTGCCTAGGAGTGGTTTTCTGTGATTCTTGACTTCAACCTCTGAATCATCCCTTTTTTCCCATAAGAAATGTCCTGTGTTTGTAGCTGAGAAATTTATGAGCCCACATTCTGCCCATAGAAACTTGAGAGTCTTCTTTTAATTATAAACTATCTTTGCCCCTTTCAGTCTAAAATGATATAATTCACTTAAAACCTTCATGAGTTTCTTATGCATAAAATTAGACAAAAGTAACTTTCACACTTCATAAGACAAAAGCCATACCACATTTTTTTCTGAGACAGGTATTTCTCTACCTTGAGCTCCATGTGAGACTGATATGAGTGAATAACTTAGAGATTATTAGAAGCCCAAATCACAGATATACAAAGCATGCCCTTTCAAAATTCTGCTCTGAAGTTTTCTTAGTCAAATCCATGAGTTTGTTAAGTATTCATTCTAACTTCCATGCTGGTGAAGCCCACAATTTACCAATATTTCACAACTATATAATACAGCTCCTCTTTTCCCCAGTTTTTTTTTTTTTAAATTCCCCTATCCTTTAAGCTTTTACTAATAGTCTCTTTGGATACTTTCTACCCACTACTCAGACCCAAAGCTACATTTTTAGGTTTCTGTAACTGGAGCACCCCGTTTTTAGCTACCAAATACCCCTACAGTTCATGTTCAATCAAAGATGCTAAGTCATTACGAGTATTATGAAATAGAGAAGGTATTGCAGGGATAAGATTCTATAAAATTTCAAGGAAAGCTGGAGAAGTAGGAATCTGAAAAGGGGAGTTAGAGAATCAGAGTGAAGTCAACAAACAGCCCTCCTGAAGCCAGCATGTCCACCTGCCAGAGTGGGGTCACCAAGGAGAACAAAGAGGCTTGGTTTCTGCATCTGACCTGACCATATGCCTGGGTTACTGGAGGACAGCCAGACTAGCAGTCCAGAAGAAAGACTATCAAGTAAGAGAGACAAGGAAAAGATGGGTTGGCACCTGTCTTTCTCATTGCCTCCATCAGGATGACTTTCAGAACATCACAGCTCCTGCTTGTTTCTGCTTGCTCAATCCCATGTAACTTTCTTTTGTAGCCAACTCTGATTTGGAATTGCATAGTGAAAGAGATTCTGCAAAACATCATTGCAGCTTAGCCAAGTTGATGCAATACCATACCAACATACTTCACTTCCAAAACCAATAATATCTGGATATACGCAAAAGTTTTAAAATGTTCTCTGGACTAACTTCTGTATATCAAGAGTGTTCTCAGGAGTAACCAATTTATTTGTTATCTTCACCTCTGAAGTGAGGTGATTCTTGGTGGGCGAGCCATATTAACCAGCAAATGTGATACACGGAACTCTCTTAGATGTGTTAAAATGTATGTAGTGGTCTTAGCCTTGATGTATAAAATCACTACCACTTGCAATTGTTCTTCAAATTTTGTCACTATTATAAACTAAGCAAGACTTAAAATTTTTGTATGATGATTTTAGGCTAACTTCTACTTTAAAAAAAAATTTTATTTTTCAATTATAGTTATCATACAATATTATATTAGTTTCAAGCGCACAACATAATGATTAGATATTTATATAACTTATAAACTGATCACCCCAATAAGTCTAGTACCCAACTGACACCATACAGTTATTACAATATTATTGACTACATTCCTTACACTATATACTTTACATCCCCATGACTATTTCATAACTGCCGATTTGTATTTCTTAATTTCTTTCCCTTTTTCAATCATCCTCCCACCTCCCTCCCATATAGCAACCCTCAAAATGTTCCCTATATCTTGAGTTTCTGGTTTTTTTTATTTTGTTCCTTAGATTCCACATATAAGTGAAATTACATGGCATTTGTGTTTCTCTGACATACTCCACTCAACACACTACTCTCTAGGTCCATCCACATTGTTGCAGATAGCAAGATTTCATGTATGTATGTATGTATGCATGCATGTATTTTTATGGCTGAGTAATAGTCCATTGTATATATGTACCACCTCTTCTTTATCCATTCATCCATTGATGGACATCCAGGTTCTTTTTATACCTTGGCTATTATAAATAATGCTGCAATAAACATATGGATGCACATGTCCCTTTAGAATAGTATTTTGGATTTCTTTGAATAAATACCTTGAAGTGAGATTACTGGATCCTTCTTTGTTTTTTGCTATAGCCTTTGTTTTCAAGTCTACTTTGTCTGGTACAAGTATTGATACCCTCAATTTTTTTTCATTTTCATTTTTTATGAAATGTCTTTTTTCATCCCTTTACTTTCAGTCTGTGTGTGTCTTTTGATCTGAAGTGAGTTTTTTGTAGGCAACATCTGTAAGGATTTTGTTTTCTTATCCATCTTTTGATTGAAGCATTTAACTTTTTTATTTGAAGAAATCGTTGATGTAGTTATTGCCATTTTATTCATATTTTTGATACGTATTTTCTTTTTCTTCTTCAAGAAGTTCCTTTAACTTTTCCTGTAATACTGGCTTGATGAATTCCTTGAGAAGTTCTTTATCTGTCCTTCGATTCTAAATTATAGCTTTGTTGGTAGAGCAATCTTGGTTGAAAGTTCTCCTTGCTTTTCATCACTTTGAATATTTCCTGCCAATCCCCTCTGGCTTGCAAAATTTCTGTTGATAAATCACCTGACAGTCTTATGGGAGCTCCTCTCTAGGTAACTAATTGCTTTTCACTTGCTGCTTTTAAGAATCTCTTTTCGTATATAAGTTTTAGCATTTTAATGATGATGTGTCTTGGTGTGGGCCTCTTTGGATTCATCTTCTTTGGAACTCTCTGAGCTTCATGGGATTGTATGCATATTTTCTTGACCAGGTTAGGGAAAATTTCCATAATTATTTCTTCAAATAGGTTTTCAATGTTTTGCGTCTCTATTCTCCTTCTGGTACCCCTATGATGTGAATGTTGTTATGCTTGATGTTATCCTAGAGGCCCCTTAAACTATTCTCATTTTTTTTAATATTCTTTTTTTCTTGTTGCTGTTCTGATTGGGCATTTTCTGCTACCTTATATTCTAAATCATTGATTTGATCTTCTGCTTTATTTAATCTACTGTTGATTTCTTCTAATGTATTCTTCATTTCAGTTATTCTTCATTTGTGACTGGTTCTTTTTTATGTTTTCTCTCTCCATTTTTATGTTTTATATATCTTTGTTAAAATTTCCTCTGAGTTCATCAACTCTTCCCCTAAGTTCATTGAGCATCCTTATAACCCGTGTTTTGAATTCTGCATGTGGTAGATTGCTTGTCTCCATTTTGTTTAGTTCTTTTTCTGGAGCTTTGTTCTGTTCTTTCATGTAAAACATGTTTCTTTGTCTCCCTATTTTCGGCTGCCTCCCTGTGTTTGTTTCTATGTATTAGGTAGGACTCCTAAGTCTCCTAGTCTTATTAAAATGGCTTTATGTAGTAGGGGTCTTGTGGGGCCCAGTGGCACAGTCTTCCCTTGTCACATGCGCCAGGTGCTCAAGATGTGTCCATTGTGTGGGTTGTGTGGGATGTTTGCTAATTGACAGGAGAGACTGACCCTTGGGCTAAGTGGTTGTGAGGATTGGATGGTGAGGTGCCTACCCTATGGAATGGGATTCATATCAGCAGGGTTCTAGTGTCTGCCCAATTTGCCCTTCAGGTGTGTTCTCCTCAGATGTAGCCTTAGGTGGTGCTCTAGCTCTGGTTGAAGCCAGCCACTGGGTGTGCCAGCCCAAGGGCCTCCTGGGAGGGGCCCAGCTGCAGGCCAAGTTCATCTGCAGCCTGTACACTGCTCCGGCCACCTGGCAAGAGTCACTAAGCAATCCACAGATGGCTGCCACCTGTGCTGGGCTTAGATGAGCCTCAAGAGGCAAGCTGCCACGAGTGCTAGGCTTGGGGCTGCTCAGTAAGTAGTACAGAGCATGCCAAGGTCCAGTGCTACTTGTTTGAGTTTTGTGAACCTTTGAGAGATTTTAGGAAAGTTCACAGCAAGAGCCAAAAATGCCATTTGTATGGAAAAAAAAAAAACACTGAAGGAAGCTTGGTTGGGCTCAAAACTTGAGAGGGGTGGGGTCTCAGGGAATTACTTGGGCAGGGTGACCTGTGTTAGCTAGATTGATAGAGACTAAGATATGGCAGCCTCCTGAGTCTGTACACTGGGTGGGGGGAGAGCCCAACTATGGAACAGTGGATTCTGCCAGCACTTCTTTCTAGGAGAAAACTACCCCACTTACCCTTGCCCTGAAGCCAGACAACTCAGTTCCTCCCCATATGGCATCTTCTGAGCTGCTGCCCCAGCGCTGGAGCTCAGAGTAAGTGAGTTTGTCACCAAGTTAGTCTGTGCATGGGCCCTTTAAGTGGAACATCTGCAACTCCTAAAGGCTTCTGTCTCACTTGGCCATAATCTCCGCTGGTTTTCATAGCCAGATATTGTGTAGATTTCTCTTCCTGGCACTGGAACTCTGAGATGGGGAACGCAGTGTGGAGCCAACACTCATTGCTCCTCCAGAGGGACCACTGTACCAAAGATATTCTTTTCGATTCTCAGTCGACACATGCAGTTGTGGACTGACCTGTTTTGCATCTATGTCCCTCCTATCAGTCTCAAGATAGCCTCTTATGTATGTCTTCTGCTCTGCCAGATCTCTAGTGATCTAGCGATGCTTGTTCTGTAATTTTGTTGTAATTTTGATGTGGTTTCAAGAGGAGGGAAGCATAGCATCTACCTTTTTTGCCATCTACCTTTTCTGCCAGCTCAGACCAACTTACAGTTTTGTTGTCTAGTTTTTATACTATACAGCCATCTTGCCAATTAAGTTGGATGACAGAACAGGAAATGTGCTAGTTATGTTTTTTATTCTTTTTTGTTTTTGACTTAAGACAACAGGAATTTATTGTCTCACAATTCTGGGGACCAGAAGTCTGAAATCAGGACTGCACACCTTCCCAAGGCTCTAGGTTAGAAAGAATCCTCCCTTGCCTCTCCCAGCATATAGTGCCTGTCAACAATTCTTTTTTTTTTCAGCTTTATTGAAATATATTAGGCAATTAGTTGCTCATATTTACATTGTGTAAGTCAATGAGGTTTTTTTCAATTATATTTGGCATACAGTAATATATTAGTTTCAGTTGTACAGCATAGTAATTAGAGAACTATATAACTCACACAGTGATCACTCCACTAAATCTAATACCCTTCTTCTCCATTACATATTTATTACAACATTATTAACTATTTTCCTTATGCTACACTTTATATCTCCATGACTATTTTGTAACTATCCGTTTGTACTTCTTAATCCCTTTGCCTTTTTTCACTTCCTCCCCTATCCTTTCCATCTGGTATCCCTCAAAATATTTTCTGTGTCTATGATTCGTTTCTATTTTTTTTTGTTGCTGTTGTTTATTTTGTTCTTTATATTCCATATGAATGTGAAATCATGCAATATTTGTCCTTCACTATCTGACTTACTTCGTTCAGCGCAATGCTCTCTAGGCCCATCAAGGCAATATCTTTTTCCATCCCCTGTCCTTTTCGTCTGTGTGTGTCTTTTAATCTGAAGTGAATTTCTTATAGGCAGCATATGTGAGGGTCTTATTTTCTTATCCATTCAGCCACCCTATCTTTTGGTTGGCACACTTAATTCTTTTTCATTTGAGGTACTTGTTGATAGAAATGTAGTTATTACCATACTTAATCCAGTTTTTTTTTTATTAAGTTTATTGGAGTAACATTGGTTAATACAATTATATAATTTACAGGTGTATATTGTAATTTGACATCTGTATATTCTATTGTGTGTTGACCACCCAAAGTCCAGTTTCTTTCAGCTACTATATATTTGATCTCCTTTACCCTCTTTACCCTACCCCTACCCTCCTATATTTGACTGCGTTTAACCCATCTACCTCCCCGCTCCTACACCACCTCCTACTCTTTGGTAACTACAAGTCTATAATCCATGTCCATGAGGCTCTGTTTGTTTGTCCTGTTCATTTGCTGCTTTTACGTTTATATCCCACATATAAGTTATATCATGTGATTTTCAACTTTTTCTGTCTGGCTTATTTCACTTAGCATGATTATCTCGAGGTACATCCATGTTGTTACAAATGGCAGTATTTCATCTCTTCTTATGGCTGAGTAATATTCCATTGTATATATGTACCACAGCTTCTTTAGCCATTCATCTATCGTAGGGCACTTTGGTTGCATCCATGTCCTGGCCACTGTGAATAATGCTGCTATGAACATCGGTGTGCAAATATCTTCTTGGATATGCGTTTTCAAGTCTTTGGGATAAATACCCAGTAGGAGGATTGCTGGATCATATGGTAGGTCAATTCTTAGTTTTTTTGAGGAACCTCCATATCGTTTTCCATAGTGGCTATACCAATTTGCAGTCCCACCAGCAGTGAATGAGGGCTCCTATTTCTCCACATCCTCTCCAGCATTTTTATTACTTGTCTTGTTGATTATAGCTATTCTAACAGGTGTGAGATGATATCTCATTGTGGTTTTGATTTGCATTTTCCTAATAGCTACTGACATTGAGCATCTTTTCATATATTTGATGGCCATTTGTATGTCCTCTAGGGAGAAGTGTCTGTTCAGGTCTTCTGCCCATTTTTTGATTGGTTCATTTGTTTTTTTGTTGTTATTGAGTTGTATGAGTTCTTGGTATATTTTGAATATAAATCCCTTATCGGAAGTGTTGCTTGCAAATATATTCTCCCATTTGGATAGTTGTCTCTTTACCTTGTTGACGATTTCCTTGGCTGAGCAGAAGCTTTTTAGTTTGATATAGTTTCATTTATTTCATTTTTCCTTCTCTTGTCTTTGAAGTCAAATTCATAAAATCCTCTTAAGCCCAAAGTCCTTGAATTTAGTTCCTATGTTTTCGTCTATGTATTTTATTGTTTCAGGTCTTATGTTCAGGTCCTTAATACATTTTGAGTTAATTTTGGTGTGTGGTGATAGACAACAGTCTAGTTTCACTCTTTGGCAGTTGGCTTTCCAGTTTTCCCAGCACCATTTATTGAAGAGGTTTTTCTTTCTCCACTGTACGTTTTTGTCTTTTTTATTGAAAATTATTTGCCCATATAAATATGGGTTTACTTCTGGACTCTCGATTCTGTTCCGCTTGTCCATGTGTCTATTTTTCTGCCGATACCATGCCGTTTTGATTACTGTCGATATGTAGAATAATTTCAAGTCGGGCAGAGTGATGCCTCCAGCCTCATTCTTTTGGCAATTCGGGATCTTTTGTACTTCCATGCAAATCTGATGATTTTTTGTTCTATTTCTTTTAAAAATACCAATAGGATTTTGATGGAGATTGCATTAAATCTGTATAATACTTCAGGTAATATGGTCATTTGAACTATGTTGATTCTTCCAATCAAAGAAGACAGAATATCTTTCTATTTCGTTGTATCTTCTTCGATTTCTTTTAATAGGGTAGTGTTGTTTTCATTATATAGGTCCTTCACATGTTTCATTAAATTTATTCCTTGGCATTTTATTTTTTCGTTGCAATTGCAAAAGAAATTATTTTTTCCACTTCTTTTTCTGACACTTCATTATTAGAGTATAGGAATGCTATGGATTTTTGGACATCGATTTTGTATCCAGAAATTTTACTGTATTTGCTTATTGTTTCTAGTAGTGTTCTTGTGGAGTCTTTGGGATTTTCTACATAGAGATTCACGTCATCCACAAATAGTGACAGTTCGACTTCTTTGTTTTCTATTTAGATACCTTTTATATCTTTCTCTTGTCTGATTGCACTTGCTAGGACCTCCAATGTTATATTGAATAACAGTGGCCATACTGGACAGCCTTGCCTCGTTCCTGATCTTAGAGGGAAGGTTTTTAGTTTTTCACCATTAAGTATAATGTTGACTGAAGGCTTGTCATATACAGCATTTATTATGTTAAGGTACTTTCCTTCTATACTGATTTTGTTAAGTGGTTTGATCATAAATGGATGCTGTATCTTGTCAAAGGCTTTTTCTGCATCTATTGATATGATCATATGATTCTTATATTTTAATTTGTTTATGTGGTGTATCACATTAATCAATTTGCATATGTTGAACCGTCCCTGTGCTTCTGGTATGATCATGGTGTATAATCTTTTTAATATGTTGCTGTATTCGGTTCACTGGTATTTTATTTAGAATTTTTGCATTTGTATTCATGAGACATATTAGTCTGTAGTTTTCTTTTTTTGTGTTATCTTTACCAGATTTTAGTATCAGGGTAATATTGGCCTCATAAAATGAGTTGGGAAATATTTCCTATCTTTGATTTTTCGGAAGAGTTTGAGGAGAATAGGCATTAAATCTTCTTTGAATATTTGGTAGAATTCACTGGTAAAGCCATCTGGTCCTGAACTTCTACTTATTAGCAGGTTTTTAAAATTTTTGTTTCAATTTCCATACTGCTGATTGATATGTTTAGATTTTTCCAGATCTTCTTGAGTCAGTCTAAGAAGACTGTATTTTTCTAAGTACTTGTCCATTTCTTCTAGATTATTAAATTTGGTATTATATACTTTTTCATAGTATTCTTGTATGATCCTTTGTATTTCTGCGATGTCCAACATAATTTTCCTTCTTTCATCCCTGATTTTGTTTATTTGTGTCCTTTCTCTTTTTTCTTTAGTCAGTCTAGCCAGAGGTTTCTCAATTTTATTAACCTTCTCAGAGAACCAGCTGCATTTATTTTTTCTATTATTTTGTTTGTTTACAACTTCATTTATTTCTGCTCTAATTTTGATCATTTCTTTCCTTCTACTGACTTTGGCTTCATTTGTTTTTCCTTTTCTAGTTTTTTAAAGATGAAATGTTAAGCTGTTTATTTGGGCTCATTCTTGTTTTTGGATTTAGGCCTGTAATGATATGAACTTTCTTCTTATGACTGCTTTTGCCATGTCTCAAAAGTTTTGATATGTTGTACTATTGTTATCATTTGTTTCTATGTATCTCTTGATCTCTCTTTTAATTTCTTCCCTGATCCAGTTATTTTTCAGACGCATGTTGTTTAATCTCCATGTATTTGTGGTTCTTCTTGATTTCTTTTTGCGGTTGATCTCTAGTTTCAGAGCATTATGGTCAGAGAATATGGTTGGTATGATTTCAACCCTCTTCTATTTGTTGAGGCTATCTCTGTGTCCCAGTATGTGGCCGAATCTTGAGAATGTTTCATGTGCACTAGAGGATATATAAGCAGCTGTTTGGGGATGAAAGGTTCTGTAAATGTCAATTATGTCCAATTGATCTAATGTGTCATTTAAGGATCAATATTTCCTTACTGATTTTCTGTTTGGATGATCAGTCCAAATCCGACAGTGGGGTTTTTAGGTCCCCTACCATGATAGTGTTTTGGTTTGTTTCTCCCTTTAGTTCTGTTAGTAATTGCTTTATATATTTCAGAGCTCCTTGATTGGGAGCATAGATATTAATAAGTGTTATGTTTTTTTGGTGCATGATTCCCTTTATCATTATGAAGTATCCCTCAGTAGCTTTCTTTATCTTTTTGATTTTGAAGTCTATTTCATCTGATATTAGTACCACTATTCCTACTTTTCTCAGAATGCCATTTACTTGTAATATCATTTTCCACTCTTTCACTTGGAGTCTTTATTTGTCTTTGGAGCTGAGATGTGTCTCCTGGAGACATCATATGATTGGGTTTTGTTTTTTGATCCAATCTACAAATCTCTGCCTTTTTATTGGTAAGTTCAGTCCATTTACATTTAGTGTGATTACTGAAATATGAGGTCTTCTTATAGCTATTTTATCTTTTGCTTTCTGATAGCTCTGTGTTTCCATTGCTTCCATGTCCTTGTGTTTCTGTTTTCTTTATTTTGGTTGGCTTTTGTGGGTTTTGCCTCTGGTTCTTCTTTTTTTATGTTATATACTTCAGTTCTAAATCTTTGGTGTGTGGTTATCATTATGAATATGTAAAGGATAGTTATACATATATAGTCATCTATATTCTTCTGCATGGGCCTTATCTCCATTCACCTTTGTGAGTTTGGATCTTTGAATCCTCCCCTTTTCAGTCATTGCTATCTCAGTTTGTCCCTATGTATGCTCAACGTTCATTACTATCTTGTTATAGCAATTCTCTTCTTATTATTTAAGCATATAATGCCTTGTTCTTAGTAAGGATTGCACTCCTCTGATTCTATTTGCCTGATAGTCACTTTACACCTAATTATGTATTTTTTTTTTTTGGTCAGTTTGTTTTAGGTGAGCTGACCCCTTTCAGTATTTCCTATGGTGGAGAACTCGTAGTGGAGAAGTCCCTCAATTTTTGTATGTTTGGAAAGGTCTTAATTTCTCCTTCATATCTAAAGGAGAGCTTAGCTGGATACATTATTCTAGGCTGGCAGTATTCTAGGCTGGCAGTTCCTTTCACTTAATAGTTTAAATATTTGATTCCATTCCTTTCTGGCTTGTAAAGTTTGCACTGAGAAGTCCGATGACAATCTAATGAGTTTTCCTTCATAAGTTACTGTTTTCTTCTCCTTGGCTGCCATGAGAATTCTGTCTTTGTTGTTATTTTTTGACAACTTTAGTATAATGTGTCTTGGTGAAAGCCTTTTTGAGTTGAGATAATTGGGTGTTCTGTTGACTTCTTGAATTCCAAGCTCCAGCTCATTCCTTAGATTTGGGAAATTCTCTTCAACTATTTGTCTGAAAATTCTCTCTAGTTTCTACTCCTTTTCATTGCCTTTCATAATGTCCATTATTCTTATGTTTCCTCTCCTGATGGTATCAGCTAGTTCTTGAATTTCTCTTTCATTATTTTTCATTCTTCAGTTTCTCCCTTTTTCCTTCTGATGCATTTCTAGATTTCCGTCTTCGATATCACTGATCCTTTCCTCCATTTGGTTGACTCTATTTCCCAAAGTTGCTATGTCATTTTTCAACTCTTGAAGTGTGTTCTTCATCTCCAGAAGTTCTATTTGGTTCTTTTTGAGGGTTCAGTGTCCTTGCTCTGCTCATCTTTTTTTTTTTTTAATTTCCTGAAATTATTAATATGACTCATTTCGGAACTCACTAAATTTTTTCAAAAGTACCATCCTGAAAACTCTGTCATTTAAGTCACATATTTCTATGTCGGTAAGCTTATTTTATGGAGATTTTTCTCTTTCTTTCAGAGCTGCTTTGTCACCTTGGTTGTTCATGGTGTATAATGGACTATTTCTCCACCTGGGCGTTAATGGAAGTGTATTCTGCTGTTTTTCCAGAAAGAAAATCTATTTTATGTGTCTCTCTTTAGCTCATTGCAAAGAAGGTGCTTTTCTATTGGTTTCCAGTAGGTGGAGTTTAAGCCTCTTGGATCTTTACTTTATATAAAGCCTAAATAATGCCTTTTAAATTTTCTTGTAGTTATTTAATCACACTCACTACTCTCAGTTTTAGTCCCTGACAGTGTCAGCAACAGTCTCGGTAGTGTTTGCTCTGCGGTGTTCTGTCTCAGATGGTATGGGGGGAGGGACTCTCTGGGATAGGAGTTGCGGGCTGTGGCTCAGCCTCAGTTTTGCAACCAGGCTGGTAAAAATTAACTGTTGTTTCTCTGTTGTCCCATAATGCTTCTCTGCTTTCTACTCTGATGACTGAGCCCTGCCGCTGGCTGCGTGGAACTCACATCTTTCCCAGGAAGGGCTATTCAGGAAACTCGTTGCAGGAACTCACTGCTACTTCTCCCCTCCCCCTCCTCCTGCAGGGAGCTCCAGATGCTGCAAGAGGCAGCTTCTTTATTTCTCCCAGTCCAAAGCCTGACACCCAGGGTTCTGATCTATGGTAGCTCTTATGTTTTTCTCTTGCTGCTTTTAAGATTCTTTCTTTGTCTTTAACTTTTGGTATTTTAATTATGATGTGTCTTGGTGTGTGCCTCTTTGGGTTTCTCTTTATTGGGACTCTCTGAGCTTTCTGGGGTTGTATGTCTATTTCCTTCACCAGGGTAAGGAAGTTTTCCATCCTTATTTCTACAAATATATATTCAATGTCTTGTTTTCCTCTTCAGGTACCCCTATGACAGAGATGTTGTTATCTTTAATTGTGTCCCATATAATTAAATTATAATTATATTTTTGGTTTCTTTTTTCTTGCTGTTCTGATCGAGTTTTCTTGGTTTCCCCATTCTCTGTATCGGTGTTTCTATCCTCTTATTCCTGCACTCTGTTGATTCCCTCTAATACACTCTTCATCCCAGATAGCATATTCTTCTTTTGTTACTGTTTTTTTTTATGTTTTCTATCTCCATTTTTATGTTTTCTATCTCTTTGTTAAAGTTTTCACTGAGTTCTACTCTTCCCCTAAGTTCACTGAGCATCCTTATAACAAGTGTTTTGAACTCTGCAACTGTTAGATTGCTTGACTCTATTTTTCTTGAATCTCTTTGTGTTATTTCATAATGTATCTTCTTCTTTGTCTTCCTATTTTGGCTGCCTTTCTGTATCTGTTTCTATGTTCTAAGCGAACCCCCTAAGTCTCTTTGGTTTATTAGGATGGCTTTGTGTTGTAGGTGTCCAGTGGCACAGTTTTGAGAGGGGTTCCGCTGCAGGTCAAGTTTAGCCCCAGCCTGTGCCTCTCCAGGGCCACCTGTTAAGATTTGGCAAGCAATCCACAGATGTTGCACTTATAGTTGCCTCAAAATATCACTCCAGAAACTGAGGTCAACTGCCACCAGTCTGGATCTTGGAGCTGCTCAGCGAGAGGCACAGTACTTGTTGAGGACACACGTGGATGTGGTTGCGTAAGGCTGCGAGTTGGAAGAGGCAGAGTTTCAGGGAATCCTCTGGGTTGAGCAACCTTTATTATCCAATTTGATGATGTCCCAGCTATGGCAGTGCTGCATCCACACACTGGGAGCAGGGAGGACTCAACAAGGTAACAATGGATACTGCCAGCACTTCTGCTCAGAAGAAAGCCTCACCTCCAGGCCTTGCTCTAATAACTCAGTGTCCCCATGTAAGTCCCTGGTGCCCCCTGAGCAGCTGTCCCAGAGCTGGTGCTCAGAGTAAGCATGTTTATTACTGCTAAAGTCCAGTTATGGACACGACCCCTTTAAGAAGAGCATCTGCAGCTTCCAGCTGCAGCTGTCATAGCCTCTGTCCCACTCAGCCACTCAGCCACTCAGCCTCTCAGACCAGGCAGCCTTGCCTCTTCTCCCCTTTCTACCTCCTACCATTGCAGGGTGATTATATTTTTCTCCCTAGTTGTAGGGCTTCTGTTCATCTAGATCCAAGGCAACTCTGCTTGCTGTTTGCTCCATATTTCTGTTACCACTTTGATGTGGTCACAAAGCCTCTATCATCTATGCTATTTTGCCCAGTCTCCTCTTTATTATTCTTAAATGCAGGTAGGATCAAGTCACTTCCTCACAGAAAGTCTTTCAGTCATGTCTTCATCCAGTTCTGTCTAGCCTTGATCTTGCTACTCCTTTCTCAGCTCCAGCTTTATAGCTCAGAATTGTTGGATTCATTGTGTACTGCTGGGCCCCATACTCCTTTTCCTCCCTGATGTGCCTTCCCATCCTCCATTTATTCAATATAACCCCTTTCTACCCAGAAGATTCCAGATTCTGCTCAACATCACTTCCAGGAAGACTTTGTTAGATCCTGCCACCCTACACGCAGAACAGCACTGATTATTTCTGTTTCTGCTTCCTGGGCTGCTTTACACACACCTATTTTATGGTACATGTTATGTTCTAGTAGAGCACGTGCTTTATCTGACTGCAGACCTAGCTAATGAGCTTCAGGAGGCAGATATAGATCTTATTCTCCATTATATCCCCAGCCATAGGATGAGATTGGCACATAGATATTTATAAATATTGGTTAAATATGAATGTGCCAATGGCGGGGGTGGGGGTAGTGGGAAGGACAGGTAAATGGATAAATAAAAAACTACATGAGTTAGTGAACATTTTCTCTGAGTCTTGCCCTGTACCTTACAACGAACTATAATACCAGCCAGAATTAACGTGAAACCTTGAGATGACCATCAGAGTTGAGATGAAGAGCAGAAGGTCTCCATGACTACCCAGATTCCCTCAGTAGCAATTCTGGGGAAATCAAGAAGTGCTGAGAGGCAGACAGAGCTTGACAATCTGGTGGCAAAACCCACAATTCCAAAAGAAAGATAAATGTGCGATTGTCTCTTGCCCACCTCTAGATTATCTCTGTCCCATACAATAAATGCACTGCATTTGTCATCCATCAAGACTGAGATGTCTTCTTCCACTATGTGAATTTCTCCCTGGCCTGGCCTGGCACCACTGAGAGCTTCATTTCCTTAATCCAACCAGTGATAAGACAAAGCATGTAGGATCTTAAAAGTTTTGCATAATTCAGACATTACTAGCCTCAGCTATAATCTCACATATACACACTCACACACAAACATTCACACAGCATTTTCTTCCTTTTACATCATGCATTCAAGAAACAAGAAAAACTAGAAAAAAGAACCCAGCAGGTTTTGATGCAGACAGAACACTCTTAAACGTCCTAACACACAAATGGGAAACAATAAGTCAAGACAAACCCGATCCTTCACTATTGATTTTTTAAAATTATAAATGCAACCTACCATCAGTTTGAAGAAAAAAAAACATTTAAAATTTATGAAATAAAATAAATTTTATTTTATCTCCCCTTTCCACTTCGACTCCCTCATCCATAAACCCTCCTCCCTAGAAATGTCTACCATTAATATTTTGGTATCTTTCATGATATGTTCTATGTATATTTAGGTACATACATATGTTTTTGAATGCAAATATAAACAAATTATACATATTGTTCTGCATTTTGTTCTTTTCACTTCTTTTGTTCTCAATACTATTCACAAGTTCTATGTTGTCTTATATTAATATGGTCACAATTGTTTTCTTTGTATTCACGTTTATATGTTACCTATTTTCCTAGCATTTTACTTTCAGCTTTTATTTTGTGTTTCTCTTAGATGTGATTCTTTACATAATGTGTATCTTTTTTTAATTTTAATCTCAAACTGTCTGTCTCTGCTTTTACTAAGATACTTCAGAGAACTCCCAGGTAGTGTATGGCTATGCTACTCCCTTGGTTTCTTCCTTCTTAGTTTAGATATGCTTTTCACTTAATTTGTAATCACCTCTTTTTCGTTTTCTTAAATTGACTAATTTGTCAAGTGACTTGTCCTTCTCATTTTTAACCTTACATCAATTTGGAAGTTTCTCTATAATTTTAATTATACTCGTGATTCCTTCCCTTATCAACATTCATTTCTCTACTATTATAGGAAAGATTCCAAGTATCTCCCCTTCTCAGAGCCTCTATTTTACACATCTTCTCCATCTCCTCATTTAAGAAGATTATTAAAATTCCTTTATTTCTCAGATCTTAACCCCAAATGTTTGCATTTGGCTGACATAATTTATTCTTTTTAGTTACAGACTATTATTAAGTTTCCCCATGCAGTGATTACTGCATCATACTCTGGCCTAACCAGACTAATACAATGCCGCTCCATCCAAAAAAATCTACTAAAGCTCTGACACATCCACAGAACTCACTCAGCTCATGATTGCACACCTTATGTATGCCTGTGTGCAAACATCCACATTCCAATTTGGTCCTCAAGGGCCTAATTTTGGGTCTCATTCAAGGGCATGAGCACACTTTCCAAGTACAGGTTCTATTGTATTTAATGTCCCCAAACTGTATAACTACTATCTTCTATCTACTCTAAAGCCACCTGCTAGCTACTGATGGACCTCAGTTCTATCTATACCCCGTACAGCTTACATTCTTGGCACTTCCTGTGAACAAACTTATTATATTTCCTAAAATCCACTTTTTTCAGGATACAAGTAATAGCATCAAGTTAACAACATTCCCATGGGGTACATGCCACCATATCCATCATGTATTGGAAGAAATATACCATTTCTTTAAATCCTATGCACCACTTCATTATCCACAGTGATTTGAGATTTGTCCAATAATTACATAGATAATGTAATTATTCATTACATTATTATTTATTACACATAATAAAGATCGTGCGTACATGCACAGAGAGAAGTTAGCATCAGAGAATCAAGAGTAGGAACAGCAGAGATGGGAACTCTTAAAGACAACTGGGGTTTGGTTCCTTAGAACAATGTAGAGGATATTTCACAAACATCTTTTGTCACCTGAAGTTATTCCATAGGATATTAAAACATAAGTGTTTCTTTTCATGGCAACTTCCAAATCCACCACCAGTTATGCGTGGATTTCTCTGAATTCCCATTCAAGTGTCCAACTTTGTGGCTGGCTGAGAACTTCTTTGCTTCCAGCTTAAGTGGAACATGGAGTACCTCACTAATCAGGTTCAAAGAGAGACACTTGTGCACAGATAGAGAGCACTAATGACACTCAAACCTCAAACTGAGTATTGTCCTAAAAGGGAAAGAGTGCACATGCCAACTATTTTATAGGTATTCAGCAAAATAAACACTTTTAAACTAAAATAGATTACTTTGTCAAATATGCGGTACATGTTTTGCACATAAATAGAATAGTGACAAGGTGTGACATATGCTGATATCTTAGGAATTAGAAAAAACATTACAGTTACTACCCAAGGTGAATTGAAACTGGTTACTGGATAAGTCAAACAATTATGCAGGAAAGAGGGGGTGAGATGAGGGAAGCCACGTGCCTGTTTCTAAAGAGCTCACCACCTAGTAGAGGAAACTTTGGGCAAATCCTCACAACACAGTGAGACAAGAACTATGTGTAACCCACACAGCAGGAAGAACAGCAGGAGCACTCCCTTTCCTCTAGAAGGAAGCAGGGTAGTGACATGGAAGCTTAAAGAGGACCAAGAAGAAGGGTGAGAGATGCCATCATTTGGAAAGAGGGCATTTCAGGCCCGGTAACAAGGCACAGATGGAAAAGTGAGCCAGTACAGTCTGTTCGTATCAACATAAACTTTGCAGAATGGGTGGAGAAAGGGTAAATTCGCCAGCCCCAGTCCCCAGGTAATTACAGAAGTAAGCAGAAGCCATGTCATAAAGGTTGTTTCCATTAAGAAGTATAGCTTTAATGCTATAAATTAGTAGTCTTCAAATATTTTTGCTCAAGCGCCTATTACAACAATTTTGAAAGCCTATGTCTCCCATGTACATTTCTTATGGGACTTGGAACATTTTTCATCATAAGCTTAAGTAACTCCAAAAGATATAATTCTTGGTCTATTGTAAATATTGACATGAAAAACTATTACATCACTTATTATATCCAAGGGAGTCTAAACACTATACAATTTGATACCTACCCTATGACCCATTTTCAAAAGTACATGAACAATGTGTTTCTAAAAGTAAGAAATTTTACATAATTTCTTTTTCTGTCCTTGAACTTACTGAGAATAACTTTGTTTTTATTTTCTTTTTTGCGGGGTAGAGGGGGAAGCACTTTATTGGATCTCTTGGTTATGTAAAGAAAAGCTTCAGGCCTAAAAGGCACAGAGGTTGAGACAGTTCAATTGCTCTACAACATGGTTCTCAAAACTCTGGGGCATCAGGATCACCTAGAGGGCTTGGTAAGACACAGGCGGCCAGTCCCTCATCCACCCTAATCCCAAGATTCTGGTCCAGCATGATTGCTGCATTCTTGACGCATTTCATGTAAGGCTCGGGCTGCTCATGGGAGAACCGCATTTTTAAAACCACTGCTCAACAAAATCAAGTAAAGAAATGTGTTTTTTCGATAGATTTTTAAAAACTTTTTAATCCTTTTCCCATTTAGAAAAAAAAAGTGCAGCTCACTCCCAGAGTTAATTTAATAGCACACATAGGAATGCTATATTTTCTAGAATTTGACATTTTCAGTGATTGAGAATTATGATATTTTATAAATGGAAATACCACTACTAAAAACAGAATGCTATAAATAGAATGATGTCATTTGTTTCCAAAGACTGTTGATATACTAGAGCGATGTGAAAATAATAGTAAAACCAAGATATTTCATGGCAAACGTTGCGGGTAAGGTCAAGACTGCAATCTATGAGTTATCTCGGGGTAAACGCTGCAGCTGCAAGTGCCACTGGAGGGTATCATCAGGGCAAATGGGAAATGGATTAAAGAGATTTTCTGTCTTCTGGCCCCACTGGGAATAAAAAGAATTTTTGGAGGCCAAGGATTCAAGCTGCAGAGGATGTAGTATAGAGGAATCTACACTGGAGGACCAGGCCCCTATCAAGGTGGCGTAAGGCAGGGGGAAAGAGAGACATAAGAGCCTTTTTTAATAAAGAGAACTGGTTTGAAAATAGAAGCTGCACAAGAGTTGTGACTTTGTTTAAATAATTGCCAAATTGCCAGCACCCAAACATCATCAGGCACAGTAAGCTTTCAACAAATGTTGAGTGAATAAATAATGCAGTCTGCCTGAGAACTTAGCTTTCCTGCTATGATACTGTGTGTCCCACACAGGAACCTTACCCTAGGAGAGTGAGGAGCCTCCCTATACTTGAAGCAGTGTTGAAAGGTTCGCTCAGGCCTTGACAGAAGGCAAAGGTGAGATGCCAGGGGCAGCAGCTCAGAGCAAGAGTCAGCTGGCAGCAACCAAGAGAATAATGGTTACAAAATCTCAGCAGGAATTGGGAGTATAAGCAAAACTTCCAATGATATCACAGAATGGCAGTTCCAGTAATTTAATTTTTATATCCAAGAGAAGACGAGAAATTTGAGCCTCTAATGAAATAAATGTTAGGTAAGAAAGATAGTTATTTGGTCTTACAGGATGATATTGAAAAAGTCATTTCACTTTCCTGAGCTTCAATTCTCTTATATGCAAGTCAAAGTTTTTAAAGCACAGAACCTCTGAATGCCCTTCCAGTTCAGAAAGTATGGGATTTGCTAGTGGTTTTTCATTAATCATAAGAGCAGTTGGCCTTGTGTATATGGACTTGCTCTGTGACAAAGTCAGGTGCCTTATTTTTTCAGGGGAAGTTCCAAAACCAAAAATGATTGACATCACGTGAAAGCCAAAACCACAGTATTTACTAACAGTTCTTTGTGTCCTCAAGTTTGGGGAATCTTATTATTTTCCACTTCAATTAACACAGATAGCCTGTGTTTTCTGATAGATGTGATTTCTCTCTGGTGAAGACAGGTTTAAGAGAATTGTTTAAGAGAAGCATTTTAGATAGTTTGGCCAAGTGCAAAAAATGAGCATTCTGGAATGCTGTGTAATTTAATCATGAAAATCCTACACATATCTTCCAAGAGCATAAAATACCCTCTCCCCACCTACATACCACTCAGGCACTGTCCATGATGTTAAACCTTAAGAACTGCATAGGGTAATCTTGTTATAGAACTGTTCTGTTGCTGTGTAATGAAAGCCAAGACAGACACGCTTAGCACTGCTCAATGACACAGGAGTAGTGTGGGGACAGGATATGGATACAAAAATAAGACAAGTCAATGATTGGAACATTGACTAAGATGCTGAGTACAGTGCTTGGAGGCCCGAGCTAACATTTGTCAGCAGGCAAATAGATGATGACCTCTGCAAACTCCACCCAAGTCAGCTTTTGTTGAACTTGTTTGTGCAGAAAATCTTCCACTTGCCCCTCCAGATCCTCTCTCTACCCTTTCTCCCTGCTCTGTGCCCTGGGAGGCTGAGCAGTAGAAACTTATCAGTAAGTGCTTACCCTCTAGCTTCTGGTTGGATTAAGCCCATGAGACCCAGCAGCCGATCAGAGAGGAGAGAAGAGAGAAGGGTATCTTCTCAGCTCCTCCCCCTGGGGTCACTCAAGTGCAATCAGTAGGCCTTCTGTTGTCACCTCACAACCAGGGCTGCAATCAAGTGAACAGGTGAACAGAGTATAGCAAAACCACAGAGAGAGCACAGAACTGTCCCAAAGTTCTGTGCTCTCTCTGTGGTTTTGCTATTCTCTGCCCACATGTTTGTACATGGCACTTTTATTCAATAGGATACTGACTATCGCTATGTTTAACCAAAGCTCAATATAATCTGAAAGGGATATGAGAATACTAGAAAAATTCAAAAAAGGAAAAATAAATAACTATTGGGATGAAGTGAAAGAAGGCAGGAGAACTAAGAATTTTTTTAAAGAAGAGAAGGTGGAAAGGAAATCTTCACTACCATGGGCTCTTTAAGAAGATGGAAGCAGTAAGCAAGAGTAAGGAAATGCAGATTTAACTTTCATCTGCCTTGGAACTGCACTTGAACTTGGGCAAGTCAGCCCTTCTGGGGTCAGTCTCTTCCTTTATGAAACAAGGAGGGCTGGACTGAAGTGAAGAATATGGTGTGCCTCTATGATTTACTCTTACACTTTCCTTTATTTTGTAACTTCCTCCAGCCCTAAGGGTGGTGCCCCAAACAGAGCGGCTAAGAAACAAATCCCTATTTCGAAAATAGCCACCATTTCTCCCATGTCCCCATCCTCAAATCAATCAACATGATCCTTCTAAGGGTCTTCAGCTTCAGGATAAAACTGGTACCTCCACCCTCCCAGCTTCACTCCCCCCCACTAGTCAAAGAACAGGACAGGATACACAAAAAGCAGTCCTCATTAAGCATTTACTATGTGCAAGGCACTGCCTTTGTATTCTTGTTATCCACAGTACCAAAATTCTCACCTATTTTTAATACACTCCTTTAATTAAAAATCAAATTTGTTTTGTAGTTTAAGCCCTGACATTTTTTTCTTTTTGTAATGCAAATGCTTGACTTAAGCTTTGATTGCAGAAGCATCCCCTTTGAAGATGACTATATCTTGAATAAACACATTGCCAGCCACAGGACTAGATAAAGAGCCAGGCTGCCTCCCCAATCAAGGCTCCTGTTTCAGAAATATGGTTGATTTCGTATTGACCTTTTGGGCTACTTGTTTGTTTTTCTCTTCCTCTGTTTTAAATTCTCACTTTTATGTTTTAAATTCACCAATAAAGAGTGAGCCTGAAAAAACTTAGGCCTTCATCTTTGACCCCAATAAAAGCTGAACCCCAGATTCCTGTGAGCACATGCTTGCCCTGTCTCTTTCTTCCTCTCTCTACTCACAGCCTCACCATGTGGCCCCAGGAGTGCTGTATAATTTCCAGGTCTTGTAAGTAGTAACTCTGTATTTTTTCAGTTTCCTAATGGTTGTTGCCGAAGGGCAACTTGCAATCATGATAAGAACCACAAGGGCCCATCCCATCACGACACTGGTCTTTGATAGGCTAAGACCAATACAAAACACCTTTTTATGGCAGATAAGGTTTTTCATAATCTAAATTGTACTGGCTTTACTTAATGCCCTGTCCTCACCCTATATTTAGTTAAACAAACTCTTATATAGCACTTACTATATACCAGGTGTTGTTCTAAATGCTTTACAAGTGTTAATTAATTTGACCCTTGTAACAACACTAACCAGTAATATATTAATTAGGGCAGGCAAAGTTGCTTTAACAAATGAACACAAAATATGAGTGGCTTAATACTTAAAGGATTATTTCTCATTATATGTAAAATGTGTTTCAGTAAGTCTCTGCTCAACATCACCACTCAGAAACCCAGGCTGACAGAGGTACTTGTAGTTTTACCATATAAAACACATGGCCTTCTAGGCCCCTGCAGAAGAGGAAAAGAAAACAACTGGGAGGCACACTGGCATTGACTGGCTTGATGTGAAGCTCAACTCATCACTGCACACACCATCTGTTGGCCAGATGTATTCAGTACCAACTTAACTATAAGAGAAAATGGAAAGAAAGAATACATGTGATGTTTGGTGAGCACAGTGTCTCTGCCACAGGTAGGAAATACTAGTATTTTTCTTAGATAGAAGAAAAAAAATTTTTTTAAAGGCCCGGAAAGGTTATGTAACTGGTTTAAGATCACTCAGGTAGTTGGTTGCAAATCCAAAATTTATACCCAGGCAATCTGGCTCTATAGTCCACATTATCAACTTCTATGGTAGGCTCCCTCCTTACTCCCCCCTTCTCTATTCACTCTCCACTCCTCACTATGCCCCAAACATGTGCTTTTAACAACACATTTCTTCTTTTCTGAAACATTCTTTCCAACTAAATAGACTTGGTAATATCCTATTTATTTATCCTTCACAGTGCAACTTCAGTAATGTGAGAAGATAGCCTCACATTTGCCTAATGAAGAACTTTGACATTTGAACTCCCCAAAAACTTTGTATATATTTAGGATATAGCACTTATCATATTTAACCTCTGTGTGTTGCACATTTATACCTATGTGATTCTTCTTCTCAGCTAGGATAAACTCAGAGACTGTGTCATATACATTTATCTCTCTAGCATCTAGCAGGGTGTCAGGCATATGGTGTACACAATTAAAAGAGTGCTAAATAAATGAGTGAATGAATCAACAAATCCGTGCTTGAAGGGCTAGTAAATTGAAGGGGCTAATAAAAACAGCCAGAGATGAAACAAGAATCTTTTATTAAGCACCAACTCTGTGCCAACCATTATTGGTGGACTTTTTGTGCAAGTAGAGGTGTTCTACAAATGGATTTCAACATACTTACTTTCACACTGGAAATGGGGTCAAAAGAAGAAATCTGAAACTGAGAAATTTGCTTCCTTTGGCAATTCCTTAGGCAGAAGCTAAATTTGTGTCTGTGACTGACCCACTTAATTCTGGGTGGCATGGCTTTGGTGAGCCCTCATGGTCATACACATATGTCAAATACATGCTTCTAATTTGCTGAGTAGCTCATATATTGGTGAAGTCACTGAAATGTTAAATCAGAGTAAAATAACTTTGCCTCATATTTCTGAGAGAAAGTAAATAATTAGGCAGCAAGCTTTTCCAAACACACATATACCATCTTGTCTTTCTGGCTGAAGTGTCTCCACTCTTGTCCAAGGTCTCTTCCTGCCGTCTCAGAAGCCTGTGTCCTGCAGTCTTTCTGGCATCATCACGTGCCTCATCAGTTCTCTATTTCCTACTGGATGGTTCCATGGATACATGAACATGCCCAGAAGATCTTTTCCTGAAAAGAATGCCTCCCTGACCCCATGCCAGTTGGTTAGATATTTATATAGTTTGTAAAATGATCCCCCTAATTGCTCTTTCTCTCCTCTAGCTCCCACCTAGCCATTATATTAAATGTTAACTGCATTCCCTATGCCATACTCCCCATTCCCATGACCAACTACTAATTTGTACTTCTTTAACCCTTCACCCCATTCTTCCAGCCCCCTAATCCCCCTCCCCTTTGACTGTCACCAGTTTGTACTCTATATTTTTGAGTCTGTTTTTGATTAGTTTGTTCTTTTTGCTCCTTAGATTCTTCATATAAGTGAAATCACATGCTACTTCTTCCTAAAACCCCAATGACTTCTCATCATTCTCAGAATAAAATTTTAAGTGCATATTATGCCTCTACCTAGTTACTACTCTTTTCTGAATCTCATGGAGTCTATAAGGCAATCTTCCAGCTTTGTTGTGAAGATCGAATTTCAACATATGTAAGAAACTTAGAACAATGATAGTGACTGGCACAAAAGAAAAACTATGTAAATTATTATTGCTTCAATGTTTGTGAAACAGTAGAATATGTCTATCTATCCATATATCTATCCTCAGTTCCTGGCACAGAGCTACTAACACCTTTTAGTTTCCTAAGTGATAAGAGCAGTAGGAATATCTTTTGTCCTAATATATAGCCCTTGACCCTGGTTCCTGACAATAAGCTCCTAAATGCCTTGGAATTTTCCTGAGTGACAAGAGGGCCGTTTGTTCTAATGAAGCAATTCTGTGATCTCTCTCTCTCTCTCTCTCTCTCTCTCTCTCTCTCTCTCTCTCTCTCACACACACACACACACACACACACACACACACACACACTTCCCTAATGGAGGCATAATGCTGAGTAGGGTGCTGGAGTTGTGAAGAGAAGCAGAAAAGTGTCTGAGCTGCTGGATTGTATAAGAGAAAAAGGATGCACACCAGAGCTCCTATTATGCTCTTTAGAATTCCTTTTTCCAACCTCTCTCTAAGAGGAAAAGAGATGGGATGGGGACGTAATGCATGGTACAATTGTAACATCCATTATTGTGGTTTTTCTATCAACATCTCAGCTCACAAATTTGCTTTTAAATGTTTACATGCTGAATGAAATCTCTTCCAACTAAGAAATCTCTTAAAAACTGACCACTATTTCAATAACACTTTGGACCAGGCTATAAGAACCACAAGTACCGGTGTATGATTTTGTAGTTTTCTAAGCACTACTACAAACCTAATCTCATTTAATCCTCCCAACAACCCCCTTTATAACCCAGAGTTACAACCTGGCAGAGTTAGAATTCTAACACATATCTTCTGGCTTTAAATCTCACATCCTTTCTACTCTGCTTTTTTCAAGAGCATTTTGCCTGATTTTCTTGCATAATTAGAGGAAGGTGAGCACCCCCTGCCCCCAAGAAAAAATAAAGAACTAAAATAGAAAAACTCACTTTCTTTTCTAGGGCTTAGCCAAACCCATAGCTCATCATATCCTTCTTTGAAATCTCTTTCATGTCTCCTAAATTGAGCTGCCCAAGTCTCCATTCAGAGGGAATCTGCTGAAAATTGCCTTCCCCCAAAGAGCACCCCGTGCTGCAATACTCCCTCCATTTGCCAAGCCTGCCTGGGGCCCACTAACTGGGTCCTGCCATTAGTTTTCCTAACCAGCTTATCAGATACACAGATCTTTGACAAAGGTTCTGTGAAGCTGTAAATCTAAGGGTTGATGATGAGGTGTTTCTTCTTTTCCAGGCAACACAAACAGTGGCTTTCTGGAGGCGCTGCACAGCTATTATATTCTGTCTCAACTGTTTGGCTCTGGTGGGAAAAAGAGGCCTGTGGAATACTCTGATTTGAGCCCTAAGGCATGTTGCCAAGTCCACAACTACTCACAAACAATCCTAAGCCTGAGCTGAGTCCAGTAGTGCCCAGGGAGAACATGCTTTGCCTAAGGGACAGGCCAGAGGAAAGGCACTTCATAAAAATGTGTTTCCCTGCTGGGAAATCAAACTCAGACCTCTGTCCTCTGTCCTTTCCAGACCACCCACTTGGGAACATCTTTCAGTTTGTGGTTGGAGCTAATATTTTCAAAAATGGCCACTGGTTTGGGATCGGCCCCAAAGCTCCAGTCCATCCTAAAACTTGTCTTAATGCTGCATTTAAACATTCAGGTTGATGATACCAACATCTATTCTTCATATTTTTATTTCCCTAAGCTGCCTTGAGATAACTTCAACTCCTATTCTCCTCCCAAACACAGGCATGTACATACATATGCACATATACACATACATACACATGCATCATACATACACATGCATATACTTGGACACACATATACAACAGTCTTTCCCTGCAGGCATTGGCAAACAGAAGCCAACAATATTGTACTCTAAAACTAAACAATTTTGCTTTGAATTACAGAGCTATAGATGGTGGTTTCTGTGAAATTTTATGACAGAGAATTGGCAGAACATGAGAGTTTTTTTTCTCGTTTTGGCCCATGGTCTGTTAGATGCCCTCGAGCACACAATTTCCTCTGTCTCACTGTTTAGTCTTGTGAAATATGGGTAATAGGGTTATTCTCTTCTTCTTAGTGAGATTAATGAGCCAAATGTTTGCAAGATGTCCTGAGAAGTTTGCTGGAAATTTTAAAACAAATTCATCTAAAACCATTTCTTCAAAGCCCTGGTTTATTGAATTCCTTAGATCAAAACTAAATGCAACTCTAAAATGCTGTTAAAAAGGAGCAAGGTCACAACTCTGTATCTATCATAAAACTTGTCATAAACTTAGGGAGCAACCTTGTCTAGCTGAGCCCATGGAAATTGTGTCTTAATCTGTTTCTTTTTATTTCTCTAATTTCACATTACTAGAAATACACAGTCCATTTCATACAACATTTTTTCAAGGTTATGATAACAAACTAACTGTCTCTCCCCATGATGCATATGTTCTGGTGCTTCCTGGCCCAAGGTCTTTTCACTGGCTTTTCTTTCAAACCGTATTCATTCTTAGTCATCTCGGCTAGAAATTTCCTGCTTCAGAGCTAAAGGTAAGCACATTCTACTAATTTCTCAGGTTCTTATGTGCTTTGGGATCATAATTAGAACAGTTAGAAACAAATGTGAGAAAAAATTGTACTCAGAATTCCTTCTAATAGTTTATTCTTTTAATTATGGTCTTTCATCCTTCCTGAGGAAGTTCGTTTTCCTAATTGAATTATAACAATAAAATCTATTACTTATTTGTCTAACCAAAGTAGCCTTCCCCGTTAATAAATTTATAAGCTTCTCTATATTCTTAGTCTTTAAATTATTATCAAACTCTACCCAACAATTATGGCCAGGGTTTTCCTAATGGAAATAAGGGTGAAAAAAAATCCTACTTCTTTTACCCTTTCATGAGAGTCACTCTTTTACCTAATTAACTTTTAATTAAGCGTGGTAATTATGGTAATTAGGGAAGCTGGCATGTGTTTGGCTTCCTGCATCACTGCCATTAACATATGCAAGTGGATTATTTGTGGTTCTGGGACAATATATATTCTCTCTGCCTTTGTTATCCATTAGTTCCACAGTCCTCTGACTTCCTTGGTAACAGCACAGGGTGTAGTATAAACAAGAAGTAAAAACATGTTCATTATCACAAACTCTTCCAAAATTGTTATCTCTTGGAAAGCCACTCAGTAACTGCAGTCTTGAGAAACTCTTTGCTTGGTTGACTCTGTCATTGAGGGACATGCATTCTCCAGAAAAGAGGTCTCAGTCTTTTTTTTCTTTTCTTTTTGCTCTTTTTTTTTTTTTTTTGGCTTTTTTAAAAATTAATTAATTTATTTTTATGGTGACATAAGTTTCAGCTATACATTTTAACAGTAAGGCATTGTGTGTTTACCTCCCATAGTTAGATTTCTTCCTGTCACCACATATTTGACCCCTTTTACCTCATCTCCTCCCTCTTTCCCTCTCTCCCTTACCCTCTGGTAACCACTAGTCTATTGTCCATGTCCAATGGTCTCTGTTTGTTTGTCCTGTTGGTTTGTTGCTTTTAGGTTTATATCCCACATATAAATGATATCGTGTGATTTTCAACTTTTTCTGTCTGGCTTATTTCATTTAACATGATTATCTCGAGGTCCATCTGTGTTGTCCCAAATGTCAATATTTCATCTCTTCTTATTGCTGAGTAATATTACATTGTATATATGTACCACAGCTTCTTTATCCATTCATTTATTTATCGTAAGACACTTTGGTTGCTTCCATGCCCTGGCCACCATGGTTAATGCTGCTATGAACACCAGTGTACAAATACCTTTTCAGATATGAGTTTTCAAGTCTTTGAGGTTTTTAATAAAAACAGTTATTCATATTTTTATTTCCCAAGGCTACCTTGAGATAATTCTCCTCCTCTCAAACGTGTACATGTACACACATACACATATATGCACACACACAAAGCCTTAAAGGGATAGAAATGGTAAAAGGATACAGGGGCATGCTGAGAGTAAGGCCTTGAAAAAGACTGAGAAGAAGAGAGCTTCCTTCAGTGCACCCAGAGCAAAAATGCAGAAGGGATTGTGACAAGCTGTGCTCGCTCATTTGTGTATTTATCAAAAATGTCCATTGGATACTTAGTACCAAGCCTTGCTGCAAGCCCCAGTCAAATTGTCTACTGTGAGCTTCCAGGAGCAGTAGGGGAATAAAGTAGACAGCTCTAGAACAATCTTGACCTTTCAGTGCATCCTGCATCTCTTGTGGCAGAGGGAGAGTTTCACTCTAGTAGCAACTTCCTTTTTATTGCCTCAGAGAAACTTAAGATAATTCAATGTAAAACATTTTAAGCCATTTTATTCTTTACCTTGTTAATTTTTCCAGGTATGTTTACCATCTGAAATCGTAATGTTTAATTCACCTTTAATGAGATCTTTCTGCTGGGTGTAAGCAACATTCATCTTCCATTGATTGTACAACTATGGCTATGGCCAGGTTCTCTGCTAAGTGCTGGGCGTACAGAGATGGTAAAGACAGTTCTTATCCTAAAGAACTCAAAATCCATTTACAAGAGAAGACAGTGTGTTTTAATGTGAGCAATACTATCAGAAAAAATAAAGACAAATTGTATAGAAAAACAGGTGGGAAACTCTCTCATGCTTCTTTGGGAGAGGGAAGGCAGTTTGGGATAGTCTGCATAGAGATAGGAATGTGTATGCTGAATGTGAAAAGGTGATGAAGAAAATGGGAAAGGGACACCACACGAAAATTGTATATTATGATGAAAAGAAAGAAAAGAATGAGACTGCCTCATACTCCAAAATACGGGGACCTCTTATACTTGATTCTAGACAGAATTCAAAGCGGGCCATGTGCTGGGTTCAGATGAGTCTTTGTTTATCATTAATGAGTACTGCCACATGAATAGCCAAACTTTAGAGTTATAACTGCTTCTATTCAGTAAGATCAAGAAAACTGATTATTAGCTGGTAACGGTGATATGGTGCTAGCAAAGGTTGTTGGGACAGTCCAGGATCAGTAAGTGAATTAGAAATTCATCTATCTTGGAGTTTCTCCTTGCTTTCCTCTCTTTCTCCTCTCTTTCTTTCAACAGTGTACTGATTAATAATATCCACAGTCTTATTATGATGCTACTTTATTTTATTTAGCACAAAATGGCCTTAGAGTTGGAAGCAAGTACTCCCCAGCATCTTCCACCACATAGTGCCTAAACTAAACTCTCAAATACTTGGGGGGTGGGTGAGACAAGTACCCAGTCAGTGTCTGCTGGACTGGAATCCTGCTGCTTCCACTTATGCTCAGCCTCCAGAGCCTGTTTGGAAAAAAGGAGAGAACATAGGCCTTAGAGGAAGGCAGACTTAGCAGCTGGATAATCTTAAGTAAGTTACCTAACCTCTATGAATCTCAGTTTTCTTATCTGTGAAATTGGTGAGGGAGCAGGGAATAGGAGTATTATCTTTTATATTTAATTGGAGCATTAAACAGAATGCCTTTCACTGTGAACCTTCTCTGACCTTTAACATAGACACCACTGTAAGAGAAGCCATGGTAAAACCAAATTGCTTTTAAAGTGAAGAATTTTAAGGACGTGCTGATGTACCAGGGAGTTTGGTTTTCTAGCTGTTAGGGTATTAATTAAAATTGCTAAACACACATTTGGTTCCTACACAGTAGACAATGAATTACCGACATTGCTTGTAGGTAAAGTCAATCCTTTTCTGCATCATGTATACCATGTAGCAGCCATGACTCATTAGCAAGTCACCATAACCTTACCTGTTCTCTTTCTCAGGTGTGTATGTCTTGTCTCCTCAGCTAGATTTTGATGAGCAGTATGGTGTTTCCTATCTTTTTTATTCCCAACTACACATAACCTGGATCCTAGAAGATGTTCACAAAGGCTAGTTCTTTATTCGATTACTTGAATTAAAGCCAAAAGATCCTAAAACTTTCCTTCTCCCTAACCCTCCCATACATCTATTCTCATCATATTCCTTGGATAACAAATGCTTCATTAACAGCCCCTCATCCTCTGGGACTGAGACTCACTGTGGAGTACAAAAAAGCAGTGACACTAGCTCCTCAACACTCCAGAGCAGAGTCCAGAGACTAAAAGCTGCCTGTCATGCTCATGGTGGTCATGCGGTCCAGTTAGGTTGGAGTCAGTCCACTCCCTAGCAGGAGTTAGGTGAGTCAAAGAAAGCTTTGAGTCACCAATCTAAAGATATGAAATAAGTTTAAAATTCTTCATCTGGAATAGGAAAGCAGTTGTTTAATGTTGTTTTATTTAATGGCATTTGTTCAGCTCACTGAACCAGTTAAAAACTATTCCATGCTTTCGCAAAAGAGTGGAAATTGGAAACTATTCCAGGAGTGGAAATATAAACGGAACTGTGCAGTAAAGAATCTGGTATTGATTTTTTTTAAGTAAGTTACGACAAGGGTTCGATGGAGGTTTTTATTCCAAAAAAAATCTCCAGGAAAGATTAAATGCCACCAAGTTTGCTCCCTAACACACATCTGCTCCAGGCCCTCAGCTTCTATTATACGCATGTATACTTGGTTCCCAATATTATGGAAGGTCTCCTTTGCCTAATCTGGAGAACAATTGAACATTTATACGCAAAAAAAAAAAAAAGGATCTAGATGTAGATCTCATATCTTACACACACACGTGTGCACACACACACACACACACACACACAAAACTCCAAGTGGATCATAGACCTAAATGTAGATATAAGACCACACAACTTCTAGAAGAAAACACAGATGAAAATATACATTACAGATGAAAATCTAATGACATTAGATTTGGTAATGAATTTTTAGATATAACACCAAAAGTATCATCCATGAAAGGAAAAATAAATAAAGTGACTATTAAAAATTTTTTTGACTTTATTAAAATTTAAAACATCTACTCTATGATAGACATTGTTAAAATAATAAAAAGACAAACCACAGACTAAGAAAAAATAATTTCAAATACATATTGGAAAAATGACTTTTTTCTCAAAATATTCAAAGAATTATTAAACTCAACAAAAAGAAAGAAACAACACAATTTAAAAATAAACAAAAAATCTGAATAGACGTCTCACCAAAGCAGACCTACAGATGTTAAATAAACACATGAAATGATACTCATCATAATTCATCATTAGGAAAATGAAAATTAAACCAACAGTGAGATACCACTATGCACTTATTAGAATGGCTGACATCCAAAATGTTGACAACACCAAATGCTGTGAGGATGTGGAGCAACAGGAACTCTAATTCCTTGTTGGTGGCAATACAAAATGGTATAGCCACTTTGAAGGTCATGTGGCAGTTTCTTACAAAACTAAACAGACTCTTACCATATGATCAAACAATTATGTTCCTTGGTATTTATCCAAATGAGTTGGAAATGTATGTCCACACAAAAACCTGCATGTGATTTTTATAGCAGCTTGATTCACAATTACCAAAACTTGGAAGCAAGCAAAATGTCCTTCTACTATCCTTTAGCTCTCAAGCCTAAAAAAGATGTGGGTGAAACTTAAATTTATATTACTAAGTGATACAAGCCAGTCTAAAAGGTCATGTACTATATGATTTCCATTATATGATGTTCTGGGAAAGACAAGCTGTAAGACAGTAAACAGATAAGCTATTTTCAGTGGCTTGAAGAGGGATTGAGGGTTGAATAGATGAAATACAGGGGAATTTGTAGAGTGGTAAACCATTCTGTATACTATAATAGTGAATATATCACACCCTGCATTTGTCAAAATCTATAGAAATTTACAGCATAAAGAGTGAGTCTTATGTGTGCAAATTTTAAAAAATCATTTAGGAGGTCCAGGGATTTCAGATCGAAATACAACAATAGAATCTGATTGTATTATAAATAAACAAAATAACTTCAATGAATGGGGTAAAGAGAAAGGTGATGACCTAAATAACTTTGAAAATGAGTGGAGACTATAAAACAAAGGCAAAAGCACTGTTCTCTAGATCAGGGGTCCTCAGTCCCCAGGCTGCAGGCCGATACTGGTTTATGACTTGTTAGGAACGAGGTCACACAGCAGGAGGTGAGTGGCAGGCAAGCAAGTGGAGTTTCATCTATATTCACAGCTGCTTCCCAGCACTAGCTTCACCGCCTCAGCTCCAACTCAGATCATCAGGCATTAGGTTTTCATGGGAGCACCAATCCCTGGTGCCAAAAAGGTTGGGGGACCACTGCAGATGATAAAGTTCACCACAGTGATATGGGTTAACAATTTGGAAACCACTATAAATGTATACTAGAATCAAGCAGTTAAGTAATACATGGCAAATGTTGGTGCAGAAGGTTATAGATAAGCAAGGAGAGAAGGCTCGAAGAATGTGATAATGGAATGGAGTTGCAGACATCAGCATGAGTTCATGATTAGCTTAATATAGGTACAGATAGATAAATATTTATAGATATGTACATACACATTGCTTAGTTCACACTATTTTACACTACTTATAGTTTACACATATTTCTTTGCTCTGAAATCTTAACTGAAAAGGCCTAGAAGCAATGGCATCCCAGTAGCAACTTGAATATTTAGCACTTAGATCTTGGTTTCTAATCCCGTTCTTCAATAAAAGGAATCAAGTATCCCTGGAATAATGGCTATGGTACAAAATAACAAGATGAGCCTGGAACATCTTTTAATGCCAGAAAGTAAATAATTGTTCCCCAAAATCACTACCATGAAAGTACGTCTAAAGGACACAGATGCCAAGTGAAAGAACTCCGAATGGCCAAATAAATAAAATTATATTGAATTATAACCTAAAATATAAAATAAATATCCATGTATCCATACTGATACAAACAAATGACTGAATAAATAAACAGAACCAATAGGCAAATCTCCTAGGCAGAATTCCAAATAATTTACATAGGTAGATACTCCACTCTCAGGAGGTGGGGCACAGTGACTTCCTTTGAAAGAATACATTATGAAGGTGAGTGGGTAGAGACTTCACAACAGAGTAACTTGATAGACACTTTCTCAGCCAAATGGTGGTGGTCAACACCAATGGTAGTATGTTGTGTTGATGGTAAGTTCCTTGATATGATGTAATGAGAATGTTACTTTGCTCCTTGTGGTTTTTCTCCCCCCAAATCCATAACCCCAGTCTGATCATGACAAAATTACCAGACAAATAGCAATTGTAGAACATTCTACAAAATACTTGACCAGCAATCCTTAAAACTGTCAAGATCATTAAAAACAAGAAAAGTCTGAGAAACTGCCACAGCCAAGAGGATCATAAGGAGACATGCTAAATGTAATAACAGCTAATTGCCACTGTGGGATCTTGGAACAGAAAATGTACATTAGATAAAACTAAGGAAATATGAATAAAGTATGAACTTTAGCTAATAATAATGTGTCAATACTGACCATCAATTGTGGTTAATGTACTATATTAATGTGAAACGCTAATATGGGAAACTGGGTGTACTTTGTATGGGAACTCTCTGCTAGCTTTGTAACTGTCCCATGAATCTAAAACTGTTCTAAAATAAAAATATATATATTTTAAAAAATAGTTCGTAGCTCCACCACCCAATTAATATTTGAGATATTCTTCTAGGGATTTTTCTATGCCTTTTAATGAATATATATATAAACTTCTGCACCATCGAACCATGATTTTAATTATAAAATAGTGTTCTATCTTTTTTAATTATAAAATAGTGTTCTATATTTATGTTGTTATCAGTTTTTCACTATTATAATTAACAATTCAGTGAACATTATTGTATATACATCTTTGTACATATCATTGATTATTTGTTTAGGGCTCCTGAGTTACAGATCTTTCAGATTTTTAAGTCCTAAAGGCAGACAGTGTGATGGTGGAACTATATGTGTCACCTTCTATTGGGTTAGAATGTGTGAGTAGGATGCTTATTCTAGATTTTTAGTGACAACGCATTTTCCAATTAATGAGTTTGAAGAAATACTTATATCTATATTTGACAAATATGATACTTGGATTTTGAACAATTTGTATTTATTGTAATTTAGATAGATCAACTGTGATTATAATCCTTCACAGCACCTTAGTTTATTTACAACTATTTTTTATCTTCTATTCTTATTCTTACTATATATTAGTATCAGGTAGACAATATAATGGTAAGACATTTATATAATTTATGAAGTGATCCCCTGATTACTCTAGCACAACCATTACAATAATATTGACTATATTCCCTGTGCTGTACTCTACTTTCCCATGACTATTTTGTAATTACTAATTTGAACTTTTTCATCTCTTCATCTTTTGTACCCTCTCTCCTCTTTTCTCTCCTCTGGTAATCAGCAGTTTGTTTTCTGTATCTGTGAGTCTGTTTTCATTTACATTGTTTCTTTTGTTCCTTAGATTCTGCATATAAGTGAAATCATATGGTATTTATCTTTCTCTGTCTGACTTATTTCACTCAGCATAATACCCTCTAGGTCGATCCATGTCGTTGCAAATGATAAGATTTCATTTTTTTTTATGGCTGAGTAATATTCCATTGTATACATGTACCACAGCTTCTTTATCCAATCATCTATGATGGCACCTAGGTTGCTTCCATATCTTGGCTATTATGAATAGTGTTGCTGTGAACGTAGGAGTGCATGCAATTTACAAACTAGTATTTTGGTTTTCTTTAAATAAATACCCAGAAGTGCAATTACTGGGCAAAAGGTAGTTTTGTTTTTAATTTTTTGAGGAACCTCCAGACAATTTTCCATAGTGGCTGAATCAACTTGCAATTCCACCAACAGTGTATGAGGGTTCCGTTTTCTCCACATCCTTGCCAACACTTATTTTTTGATTTATTGATGATAGATAACCTGACAGGTGTGAGATGATATCTCATTGAGGTTTTAATTTGCATTCCTCTGACGATTAGTGATGTTGAGCATCTTTTCATATGCCTATTGGCTGCTTGTATGTCCTCTTTGGAGAAATACTTATTCAGATCTTCTGCTCATCTTTTAATTGGATTGTTTCGTTGTTGTTGTTGTTGAGTTTTGAGTATTAATCTCTTATCAGATGTATCATAGGTAAATATCCTCTCCCATTCAGTAAGTGGTCTTTTCACTGATAATAGTATCCTTGCTGTGCAAAAACTTTGCAGTTTGATGTAGTCCTAATTGTTTATTTTTCCTTTTGTTTCCTTTGCCCAAAAAGATATATCAGAAAAAAAGTATTACTAAAAGCAATATCAGAGAGTTTACTGCCTATTTTTTTCTTCTAGGAGTTTTATGGTTTCAGGTTTTACATATAAGTCTTTAATTCTTTTCGATTTTATTCTTGTATATGGTGTAAGAAGGTGGTAGAGTTTTCCCAACGCCATTTATTGAAGAGACTGTCTTTACCCCATTGTATATTCTTGCCTCCTTTGTCATAGATTAAATGAGCATATAGATGGACTTATTTCTTGGCTCTCTTTTCTGTTCCATTGATCTATGCATTTGTTTGTTTGTCAGTACCATGCTGTTTCAATTGCTATAGCCTTGTACTCCATCATGACATCATGTAGTGTAATACCTCCAATTTTGTTCTTTTTTCTCAAAATTCCCATGGTTATTCAAAGTCTTTCATGGTTTCATATAAATTTTTGGATTATTTGTTCTAGTTCTCTGAAAAATATCATTGGTATTTTGATAGGGATTCCATTGAATCTATAGATATTTGGAGTATTACGGATATTTAACATTAATTTCTCCTTTCCATGAGCGTGATTTATGCTTCCATTTATTTGTATCTTCTTTAATTTCTTTCTTTAGTGTCATAGTTTTCTGAGTACAGGTTTTTTACCTCCTCAGTTAAATTTATTCCTAGATATTTTATTTTATTTTTAAATGCAGTTGTAAATGGGATTGTTTTCTTAATTTCTCTTTCTGATAGTTCATTATTGGTGTATAAAAATGCAACAGATTTCTGAATTAATTTTGTATCCTGATAATTCATTTATCAATTCTAACAGTTTTGGGGTGGAATCTTTGGGGTTCTCTATATAGTATCTTGTCACCTGCAAATAATGACAGCTTTGCTTTCCCTTTCCTTTTATTTCTCTTTTTTGCCTTATTGCAGTAGCTAGGACTTCTACTTCTATGTTTAATAAACCAGTAAAAGTGGATATCCTTGTCTTGTTCTTGATCTTAAAGAAAACAATTTTAGCTTTTCTTTATGGAGTATGATGTTAGCTGTAGATTTGTCATATATGGTGTTTATTATGTTGAGGTATGTCCCCTCTATTCCCACTTTGCTGAGAGATTTTATTATAAATAAATGCTGGATTTCGTCAAACACTTTTTCTGCATCTATTGATATGACTATATGATTTTTATCTTTCAATTTGTTAATGCAGTGTATCACATGAATTGATTTGCAGATATAGTACCAACCTTGCATCTCAGGAATAAATCCAAATTAATCATGATGTATGATCATTTTAATGCATTCTTTAATGTGATTTGCATATATTTTGTGGAAGATTTTTGCATCATTGTTCATCAGGGATATCGGCCTGCAGTTTTCTTTTTTTGTACTGTCTTTGTCCGATTTTGGAATCAGCATAATGGTGGCTTTGTAAAAAGAGTTAGGGAGTCTTCCTTTCTCTTGAATTTTTTGGAATAGTAGTAAAATACATGTTAATTCTTATTAGAAAATTCACCTGTGAAGGCATCTAGTCCAGAACTTTTGTTTTGGGGGAGTGTTTTTAAATTACTGATTCAATTTCTAGTGGTAATCGGTCAGTTTAGATTTCTGATTCTTTTTAACTCAGTCTTGGGAGATTGTATCTTTCTAGAAAGAAATTAAGTTCTTCCAAATGGTCCACAATTGCTCTGTAGAGTCAATTGTCACTTCTTTTTCATTTCTTTTTTCCTTGGTGAATATGGTTAAAGATTTATCACTTTTGTTTATCTTTTTAAAGAAACAGATCTTGGTTTCATTGATCTTTCGTATTGCTTATTTAGACTTATTTCATTTATTTCTGCTCTAATCTTTATTATTTCCTTCCTTCTACTATTTTGTGCTTTGTTTGCTATTCTTTTTCCAGTTCTTTCAAGTGAAAGGTTGGATTATTTATTTGAGCTTTTTCTTCTTTCTTGAGATAGGACTGTATTGCAACCAATTTCCCTCTCAGGACTGCTTTTGCTGTGTCCCATAGATTTTGAGTTGTGTTTTCATTTTCATTTGTCTCTACATATCTTTTGATTTCTTCTCTAATCTCATTGTTAACCCATTTATTGTTTAGTAACATGTTGTTTATCCTCCATGTGTTTGTGTATTTTGCAGGAATTTTTTTTGTAGTTGATTTTTAGTTTTATACCATTGTGGTTGGAGAAGGTTGATATGATTTCAATCTTCTTAAATTTCTTGAGATTTATTTCATGGCCTAAAGTGGTCTATCTTGAAAAATGGTCCATGTGCACTTGAGAAGAATGTTTTGCACTGAAACACTCTGAAAATATCAATTAATTTTATCTTGTCTAGTGTATCATTTAAGGCCACTGTTTCCTTGTTGATTTTCTATCTGGAAGTTCTGTCCATTGGTGTCAATGGGGTTTAAAGTCCCCTACTATGAGTGTATTACTGCCAATCTCTCACTTTATGTTGGTCAATATTTGCTTTATATATGTCGGTGCTCCTGTTTTGGGTGTGTATATATTTATTAAGGTTATGTCCTCCTGTTGGACTGATCCCTTTATCATTAAATGATGCCCTTCTTTGTCTCTCATTATAGCCTTTGTTTTAAAGTCTCTATTGTTTGATATATATGTTGTTACCCAGCATTTTTTTAAATTTTCACTTGTATAAAATATCTTTTTTCCATCCCTTAACTTTTAGTCTGTGTGTGTCTTTCAATCTGAAGTGGGTCTCTTATAGACAGCATGTATATGGATCTTGTTTTCTTATCCATTCAGCTATCCTATGTCTTTTGATTGGAGCATTTAATCCATATATAATAAAGTGGTTATTGATAGGTACATAGTTATTGCCATTTTATTATTCATATTTATGTCCCTCCACACTTCTTCTTTTTACATAATTCCCCTTAACATTTCTTGTAATAGCAACTTGGTGGTGGTGAATTCCTTTTGCTTTTTACTGTTTGGGAAGCTCTTTATCTCACTTTTAGTTTTAATTGATAGCCTTGCTGGGTAGAGTAGTCTTGGTTGTAGGTCCTTGTTTTTCATCACTTTGAATATCTCATGACAATTGCTCCTGGCCTGCAAAATTTCTGTTGAAAAATTAGCTGACATTCTTATGTGAGTACATTGTAAGTAACGAGCTGCTTTCTCTTGTTGCTTTTAGAATTTTCTCTTTGTCTTTAAACTTTGCCATTTTAACTATGATTGTTTTTGTTTGGGTTTGTTTGGTTTCTTCTTGCTTAGGACTCTCTGCACTTCCTGGATTTGTATGTCTATTTTTTTCAATAAGTTAAGGAAATTGTTCACTATTTTTTTTTTTCAAATAGGTTCTTATTCTCTTGGCCTCTCTCTTCTTTTTCTGGTACCCCTATGATGCAAATATTGGTACTTTCAATGTTTTCCTAGAGGTCTCTTAAACTTTCTTCATTTCTAAAATTCTTTTTTCTTTTTGCTATTCTGATTGGGTGTTTTCTGCTACATTTTCTTCCAAATTACTAATTTGATCTGCTTCATCTAATCTACTATCGATTTTTAATGTATTTTTATTTATTTTATTATTAATTTCTCATTGGTTCTTTTTTATGTCTTTTTTATGTTTACTATGTCTCTGTTGAAGTCCTCACTGATGTCATCTATTATTCTCCTAAGTTCATTGAACATCCTTATTACCAGTGTTTTGAACTCTCTTTGGTAGGTTGCTTGCCTCCATTTCATTTTGTTCTTTTTCTGGAGTTTTCTCCTGTTGTTTTATTTGTGACATGTTTCTTTGTTTTCTCATTTTAGTTGTTTCTGTTTTTTTTTTCTATATATTAGGTAGATTTGTTACATCTCCCAGTCTTGGGCAGGTGGCCTTATGTAGTCGGTGCCCGGTGTGTCCAGTGGCACAGTCTCCACAATCACTTGCACTAGGAGCTCCATGAGTGTCCCTTGTGTGAATTGTGTGTGGTCTCCTGTTGTCATTAAGCCTTAGTTGCTGTTAGTATGTTAGTGGATGGAATTGACTCTCAGTGCTGACTGGTTTTGAGGATTGACCCTTCTCGGTGTATGAGCCACTTCGTGGGGCTGACCCTACTGAGTGGAATTCACCCCAGTGAGATTGTGTACCTGTTGAGACCACCCTTTGGCTGTGTCACTTGTGTGCCTAATCAGGTGGTGATTTGTTTTATCTGATGCCAGCCTCTTGGTGTATTCATTCTGTGGCCCCTTGAGAGGGGCTCCTGTTCGAACCAATGTCAGCCACTGCCTGTGACTTGCCCAAGGCTGCCTGGTAGGCAGTACAAAGAGATCCATGTGTGGTTGTTGCCTGTGCTGGTCCTGAAGGCACGTGGGAGAGACCATTTTGGGAACTCAAGCCAGCTGCCACCAGTACCAGACCAGGCCTGGGGCAGCTTAGCAAAAAGTCTAGGGCACTCCAGGAATAAAGAATGGTAATAACTACATTCCTATCAACAAGTACCTCAAATGGAAAAGAATTAAGTGCTCCAATCAAAAGATAGAGTGGCCGAATGGATAAGAAAACAAGACCCCTACATATGCTGCCTACAAGAGACTCGCTTCAGATTAAAAGTCACACACAGATTAAAAGGAAGAGGATGGAAAAAGAAATTGCCTTGATGGACCTAGAGGGTATTGCACTGAATGAAGAAAGTCAGATAAAGACAAATACCTCATCAGCCACATACACGTGGAATCTAAAGAACAAAATAACAACAACAAAAATTAAAACAAACTCATAGATACAGAGAATATTTTGAGGGATACTAGATGGGAGCAAGGGTTGGGGGGATGGTGAAAAGGGGCAAAGAGATTAAGAAGTGCAAATGGATAGTTACAAAATAGTTATAGAGATATACAGTGTAGCATAAGGAAAATAGTCAACAAAGTTGTAATAAATATTTAAGGGGGAAGAGGGATACTTCATTTAGTGAAGTATCCTTCATGAAGTAGGGCGACTACTTCATGAGTTATATAGATCTCTAATCACTCTGTCATACAACTGAAACTGATATATTACTGCATGTCAACTGTAATTGAAAAAAAAACCTCATTGAATTGTACCATGTAAATATGAACAACTAATTGTCTATTATACTTCAATAAAGCTGGGAAAAAAGGGTAGTTATGTGTTTTCCTATTTCTACATATGCCTTTAATTTCTTTTACTTCTTTTCTCATTCTAGTCTATCCATGAGAAGAATACGAGAGGGAGAGGGGAGAGGACAAAAAATAATCTTTATTTTTATCTCTGGGCTCAAAATTCCACTAGAGATATTTGTCACAAAGCAATTAAGATTGAGAGTTTGGTAAATTGTTTTATTTAAATTATTACACCATTATATTTCATTAAGGCAACAGAAATTTCTTAGAGGTAGCATGGCTTGTTTTTACCTTGTTGTCAATTTTGCAGCTGATATTTATATATATTCTTTCTTAGGTGATAGTGTGGCTTTTACCTCAGATCTCCTGCAAGTACTACAAAGAAGAAAAAATTCTGAATAATTAGTCAAGATTTCTTTCAAGTCCAAGTAATATTCTTGACTTTACCACAAGCAGGGGAAATGAAGCACATAATCAGTCTATATGAAAACATAAATGATACAGCAAGAAATAATTCAGACTGTCCTCATGTGGTTTTGCCAGAGGAGATATTTTTTACAATATCCATCATTGGAGTTTTGGAGAATCTGATTGTCCTTCTGGCTGTGATAAAGAATAAGAATCTCCAGGCACCCATGTACTTTTTCATTTGCAGCTTAGCCATTTCCGATATGTTGGGCAGCCTGTATAAGATCTTGGAAAATACCCTGATCATGTTCGGAAACATGGGTTATCTCAAGCCTCGTGGCAATTTTGAAACCACAGCTGATGATATCATTGACTCCCTGTTCATCCTCTCTCTACTTGGCTCCATTTTCAGTCTGTCTGTGATTGCTGCTGACCGCTACATCACAATCTTCCATGCTCTGCAGTATCACAGCATTGTGACTATGCGTCGCACTATTGTCATCCTGACAGTCATCTGGACATGCTGTATATGCAGTGGCATCACCATGGTGCTCTTCTCCCATCACATCCCCACAGTAATTACCTTCACATCGCTGTTCCCTCTGATGTTGGTCTTCATCCTGTGCCTCTACGTTCACATGCTCTTGCTGGCTCATTCCCATGCCAGAAAGATCTCAACACTTCCCAGAGCCAACATGAAAGGGGTCATCACGTTGACCATCCTTCTTGGGGTTTTCATCTTCTGCTGGGCTCCCTTTGTCCTTCATGTCCTCTTAATGACATTCTGCCCAAATAATCCTTATTGTGCCTGCTACATGTCTCTCTTCCAGGTAAATGGTATGTTGATCATGTGCAATGCAGTCATTGACCCTTTTATATATGCCTTCCGGAGCCCAGAGCTTAGGGAAGCATTCAAAAAGATGATCTTCTGCTGCAGGTTCCAGTAGAATTATTGGTCCCTGATTTTAGGAGTCATGGTGATAATATTGTCAAGTGATAAAATAACATGACATACCAACAAATACTAATGTTCTCAACTGTTTTTTCCTTCCCCAGTGTGTATGAGAATTATTCCACTTACTAGTATTTGTAATAGTTTGGTTCTATGTGAACAGTCTTGCCATAGTACAGCTTTTATAACCAGAGAGATAGAATAATGAACTATAAAGAAGGACAGAGTACAAAGCACACATAGCAATACAATTTGAGAGCTTTGGACTAAGGCAAAAACTTGTTCTTTCCTGGCTGGAGGCCACTATAATTGATTTCTAAAAGTTAAAGTACCAAGATAAGTACTCAGGCCAGAAACTACAGGGCCTTTAAACCAAAGAAGCCAATAAATTGCTGCAGCTGAATTTGCCCATCCCACACTACCACATATAGAATCCCTTTCCTCCCTCCTACCTGCCTGCTTTACTGTTTGTCATCTCAAATCTTTTTGGCAGCAAGAAAGGTAAAAATTATAAATGTCAAAGAATATGCTTTGAGTTTTCATGAATGAAGGAAACTTCTCTATTAGTCTTCTTTGCTCATTCAGTATCCCACTATCTTTTAAATCCTTATTAAAACGTTTCATGTTTTAAAAGCATAAATTTCAAAGGAAGAAATAAAAACTAATCCATTTATTTCCTATGTGGGAATAAAGGCCAGAGGAAAATCGTAATTATCTGAAGAATGTATAATCAATCTTTGTGTTTGTCCCAGTGTAGTAGTACAGGAAAAGAGACCCAAATATGTATTTTGTGAAGTATTGAGAGGGAGAGAGAAAGGAAGACAAACAGAGACAGACAGAGACAGAGAGACAGAGACAGACAGAGAGAGAGAGAGAGAGAGAGAGAGAGAGAGAGAGAGAGAGAGAGAGAGGCAGAAAGACAGAGAGAGAGTTAGTTAGTTAATCATGCCTTTGGACTATGGGAAAAACCAAGACCAAAACAACACTTCAAGACAGTGCTATTATTGAGACCCAAGCCAGAGACTCTTCCATGGACGAATCTGAGAGGCAGACCTAATTAGTAGAAAATTTCATTCTACCATCAGCCACAGGACAGATGCCAGATATTGAAAAGTGTCATCACCAATGAGAATAAAACATAATTTGTAAGTTCATCCATTTAAAAAAAAATTATTAAATTTATTGGGAATGACACTGATTAATAAAATTATATAGATTTCAAGTATACAATTCAAAAATAAATAATATGTATATTGCATTGTATGTTTACCACTCAAAGTTAAATTTCCTTCCATCAACATATATTTGACCCTACTTACCTTTATCTGCCTCCCCCTACCTGTGTGTTATGAGTGTTTGTTTGTCTTGTCCATTTGTTGCTTTCAATTTTTTATCCCACATGTGAGTGAAATCATATGGTTCTCAACTTTTTTTTCTGACTTTTTTGTTTAGCATGATAATCTCAAAGAGGTGGTACATAAATACAGTGGAATATTACCCAGACATAAGAAAAGATGAAATACTGGCATTTGCAATAACATGGATGGATCTTGAGATTATCATGCTAAGCAAAATTCATCTGTTTTTAATAGCTAAAAATAAAGCTTAAAGAAGAAGTGACTTCTGATGGCAAGTTCTTGCTAAATTGAAAAGTAACCTAAAGGGATGAGTGATGAGAGAAAGAGAGGAAAGAAGCCAGGTCCTCAGATGCACAGAGCATGGTTGCTCAGGATCCACTGGGAGTGACAGCATCTTTTGGAAGAGGCAACATTTTGACCTTGGAAGAGTTTTCCCTGAGCTGCTGAGAGCAGAAGCCAACCACACATAGGACCGCTGGTCTGGTGATGGGTTTGATATTAGATGTGGGAAGGGACTGGATCTTAAGAGACAGAGCAGAAAGCATGGGATTAAAGAGAAGATAGCTGTGGGCTTTTTTTTCCAGATGGCCTCTGTCACAAATTGAATATGAAATCCAAAGTGTGTCTTCTTGACCTCTGTTCTATAGAAATCCTTTGGTCCTTCTCCCTCATCAAAAGGGCTACAGTACTCTAATGTATATTAGCATAGATTTATTAATACATAAAATATTACATTTAAATTTATTTTTCATAAAATCTAAAGTACATTCCTATAAATGATTTTTTAAAATGTTAGTTCTACCATTAAAAGAATAATGTATAGCACATTTTTCTGTGATTATTCTGAGTATTCTCAATAAAATATAATCTTTCTTTGATATTGGGCAATTTAGTCCATGTCATAAATGGTTTCAAATGGCTGTGCTTATTGAATTCTGCTTTTGTTAATAACTTTGCTACCACTCTCAAGCTTTCAGCTGTCACTATTGCCAGAGGGAATCACCCACCTCTGACTGCCTTCAATTTGTTTTGTTTAATATAAGAAACAATCATAAGGCTACTCTAATAGTTTATAAAGCAAAAACATAGGCTGGGTGCTAACTCAGAGACATTTTCGATTCTAGGTTCTCAGCTACATTCAAATCAGATCAGGGTCTTTAGTACTCAGAATTACTGAAAAAACTATGGTTACCTACCCCTACCTTCATAGGTAATTCAAACAAAAACAGTATTGAACTGCATTCGAGTAAGGAAGATCAATAAAGCTCAGATTTTTTCCATGATGACTACTTCAATCCTTTTATCAAAATATCAAATTCTAAAACTGCTTTGCTAATGCCATATGCATGTGTTCAGTTTTGTTGATCATTTAGCCATGGATCAGACAGCTGAGAACGCTAGAAAAAGAATGAAGTACTATAGGTTACTTGATGTCCTCTTTAATTCAGAAGTGCACTACTTCTGAGCCATCTCTAATAAAAAGGGAAGAAAATTTCCTATTTTTCTCTATCATTTTCCCATTGCTATAGTCCAACTGTTTGTTTGCCCTCAAAATTCACGCAGTTTGAAATCTTGCTCCCCCAAAATGGTAGTGTTAGTAGGTGGGGCTGTTGGGAGGTACTTAGATTACCAAGGTGAAGCCCTCATGAATGAGATTAGTGCCTTTATAAAAGAGGCTCCAGAGAGATCCCTCACCCCTTCTGCCAAGTGAGAAAACAGTGAGAGATGGTGCCAGCTATGAAGCAGGAGGAGGGCCCTTACCCCACCATGCTGGCACCCTGCCTTCCAGACTCCAGAACTGTGAGAAATAAATTTCTAATATTCATAAGCCACACCGTCTATGGTATTATTGCAGTCTGAACACACTAAGACACCCATCAATTCAAGGACAGACATAAATAATTCAGTAAACATTCCACTCCTTCAACCACATATTTACTGGGCTGAGGTAGGAAAGGGGCCGAGAGAGTAGTCAAGGAGCACCCCTAGACTCTCTAGTTAAGACCTCTGGGAAACTTGAGCAAATCAATAATAAATCTTGAGAAACTGTCAGAGTTAATGTTTCCTGGACAGTGGAGACATCTAATAACAATGCCAATGATATGATAATAGTGCCTATTTATTACTGAACAGTTACTTCAAGCCAGCTGTTATTCTGAGCTTTGTGTGCATTAATCCTCACAACAGTCCTAAGAATAGGTACTATTACTGTCTTCATTTTTTTTCAGATGAATAAGCTGAAGTTCTGAGATATTAAATAACTTCTGTGGCAGCAGATTCTAAAGTAGATCTAATGATTCCTGCCTCATGGTGTTTCATATCTTTGTATAACACCTGCCCTTTGAGTGTGGGTAGACTGTGACTTGCTTCTAACCTGTAGATTATGGCAAATGTGATGGGATATCATTCTCGTGACTATATTACATTATATAAAATACCATCTTATTAGCAGATTTGCTAGAGACTCTGCTTGCTGGATTGACAGAGTAAACAGACATTATGACAACACATTTGGCAAGATCTAATTCCTGTGCAAACAAATGAGCTCTCAGCCCTGAATGCTGCTGACAGCTACATGTGTCTAGAAGCAGACGCTGAGCATCAAATGAGAGTGCAATCCAGCCCATACCTTGATTGCAGCCTTGTGAGATCCTGACGATCTTAGCAGATGACCCAGCTAAGACATGCTCAATTATGAGCCATAGAAACTGTGAGATCAATATGCGTGTTGTTTTAAGCCTCCAAGTTTGTTGAAATTTGTTATGCAGCCATGGAAAACTAATATACTTACCCAATTCGAGTTAGTGAGTACTAGAGTCAGGGGTCAACTCCAGGCTGCAGTGTGGCCCAAGAGTCCAAGCTCTGTGATACCATAATATCCTACACGCAAAAAATGTCCATAGCATGGCATAGTGACTAGTCACTTTGTCTCATTCCATGCCAAGACCGGCAAGCCAAGAATACTTGGGGCTGTCTTCCTCCAACTGAGTACTTAGCTCCTAAAGTAGAGGTGTCACTCAGAGAGGACACCACTGTCCTCACCTCACATCAGAGCCCTGTCTCAGATATTTTGCCTGAAGGGGGAAGCGGGTCATAAAACAAATAGCTCCTAATCTCTTCTTAAAGTAAATGACTTCATTTTCAACAGAGTATAGAGAAGTCCTAGCATTCTGAAGAACAGTGGAGATTGTAGCAAAAGGCAATTCAAAAAGGAACAATAGATTCATTTGAGATATAGACAAATCTACAGGCTAGGCAGTTTGCTGAGAAAAGGAAGAAAGCAATGAGGACCTTCCTGGGGTCAGAACAAATCTCAATCACTGACCTCAGAAACTATCCCTTCAAAGGAGCCCAAATTTAATTAGTCTTCAGAACAATTTATGTCCTAGGACATTGTTGAAAACAATAAAATAATCATTCAACGATTAGTGCAGCTTAACATCTGGGTATGGTCAAACACAGCCCTGTCACAACCAGGTGACAGTAAGGAAGCCCAAGGCTGCAACCCGCCCCCACCCCCCCACCATCCCCCATACCCCGAGAACATCAGAGGCATAATACTGCAGGGTGAGGTAAAGGGGCAGAATGCACTAAATCCAGCCAGTCACTAAACAAATAAACAAGTAACTAAGAATAACAAGCCCCAGAAGGGGGAGGGGTCTAGTACTGCTACACTGTATTATCTAAAATGTTCAGTATTCAGCAAAAAAAAAAAAAAAAAAGTAAGATATGCAAAGAAACAGGGAAGTATAACCAATATACCAGGGGAAAAAAAAAAAGCTGGCAACAGGAACTGCCTGTGAGAGCCAATTAGATCTCAAACTTAACAAAGACATCAAAACAGCTATTATAAATATGTTCAAAAACTTTAAGGAAATAATGGTTAAAGAAGTAAAAGAAGGTATAATGACAATGCCACATCAAATAAAAATTATCAATAGAGACAGAAATTATAAAAATGAACCAAATGAAAGTTGTAAAGATTAAAGTATAATAACTAAACGAATAAAAGAGAATGCAGGAGTGATACCACAGAAAGGGTAGATTAGTTAACTCCAAGAATTAGTCCCTCCACTGACTGAAGGACAAACCAATAGACTAAAATTATCCAAACCCAAAATCTAATCAAACACAGCAACCAAGGGAGTCCTTAATGAAGAAAGAAGTAGCTAAATTTCAGTAAGAAAGCATGGTGGCATTTTTTATTACTTACCTACTATTCTCCATTCCCCAGCTTTCTAGTGGTGATGAAAATGGTGACCCACATTTCTGATGTTGTTTGCTGGTGCCAGGATCTTCTCGAAAAATTGGGGTTGTGCTTTTTGACCAGTCTGGTGGTCCCCTGAGGAATCAGCACAGAGCCTGACCTTTGTTTCACCTTCTTCAATCTGGCATGAGGTCCCAGGTGGTAGCTAATGAAAACACATAAAGACATATGCTATCCATAGCCACCAGGGACAAGAGATGGAAAGAATGGAACAAGCAGAAGACAGACCAAAAAGCCTGGGAAGGAAGATGCTGAGGAGGAAAATTCTTGGGCAAAAAATGTCTTTGAAGGGCAATCATGTACACCGGGGAATCTGGAGTGCAACATGCATATCCTTAATTCACAAATGACCTGAGAGAACCCTACACTTGCACCTCAGGCTGACCCTTATGCATTGCTTAAACAGGAAGTGAAGATGAAGGCAGAGTTTAAGCAATCTGGCTTAGTGTTGAAGGAGTACCCTAACTCAGAGCTAGTCTATAAAAACCAGGGATGATTTTTTTTTTCTTTTTGCCTCCTAGCATTTAAGGAAATCTCTGTCAAGTCACTGGCTGAACACAGAGATAAAGGAACAGAGGCACCAATGACCACACACAAAAGGAAGACAGTCTTTGCAGAAATAGTTTGGAAAAATCACTAAAGATATGGATGGCTGTAGTTCTCAGCAATCAACAATACCAAACTCTGGGGAGGGGAGAGAATCTGATTTTTAGAATTACCACATTATAGTGTTTAATGTATCCAATTTTCAACGACAACAATAACAAAAATTGTAAGGCATATGAAGAAACAAGGAAGTATTGCCCATTTACAGTGGAAAGAAAAAAGAAATTGATAGAAATCCTCCCTGAGGAAGTCCAGACGTTCAACTTACTAAACAAAGACTTTATTTTTTTACTTTTTAAAAGCATGAATTTTTGTCAGTTTATTGTTAACAAATGAATGTTATCCCAAATTATAGATATAATTGTAACTTAATTGAACAACACAAAATCATGCTAATGGTAAAAGCCTGTTGGACTTTACCAAATACATATTAATATAGTTTTACATTGCTATATGAACTGCTCTCAACTGCTAATAATAAAAATTATAACTGGTTTAATCACTATGAAAACCCATATTACAAATAGTTGTTTTGTTTTATAAAATTCACACAGCTTTAAAATGGATTAAATTCATTTTTAACCCTAATCTGAAAATAGATTATAAACAGCAAATATAACTGGAAGTTTTCAACATAGATATCAAACTGATATAGCAATCATAGTGCATGCAATTCAAAATGAATAAACTTAATAAAAATCCAATGGTAGTTCAACATTTTGCCAATTACTTAAATGCTTTGGGAAAGTGAACACAGGCTTTAAAGCATAAATGGTAGAGTTCACCATCTATTTTTCTAATGTGTTGCAAGTAGAAACATTCTCTTCCATAGTGTTTGGAAGCACTGCACATTGGTCATTTCAAATTTAAGCAGTTATCTTTTGTCTTACAAAGTCCAAAAACTGTATTAAATGCAACCTTTCTTTTTCATAATGTCTTCCCAAATTAATCCTGTTAAAGTCATCAAAAAGTACAAGAGATATTTTCAGATACAGCTTGAATCTTCTGTGCATTAAAAATGTTTTAAAATGGCATTTTAATAGATAAATGTAAATTTGAATACAAATACCAAATGGAAAATAGCTGAACCACACAGAGAAAATGCTTTCCTTATCTCCAAATTCAGATGTTTTACAATTAAAAAAAAAGTTAGAACATGTGAATATTAGAACATCTTTCAAAATGGAAAGATCTCTTCGGAAGACTTTCTTTGAACTTAATATAACCTAATTATAATTTCTAAAATAGAATTAACGAACCAAATTTAAGTACTCTTAGTTAGAGGCTGAAAAAGAAATAAGCACAATGATCTGGGAAGCAGATATGTTAACATGATTATGTAACAATTATATCAAGAAATGGAGGTACAGATACTCTTCATATGCTACCATACACACACACACACACACACACACACACACACACACACACACACACACACACACACCCCTCACATGCTTACTCAACATACTATACCCCTCCAGGAAGATAGTATACCAATGAGAGCTTACAATTTTAATACAACTAAGAGTCCCATAATTCAGTTCAACAAAAGACAGTTGAAGATTTAGCCCTCTAAGACATTCTAAAGGAAAAGAAAATTTCAAAATATTCCAAAATGGTTGAAAGTAACACTATGTATTATAAAACGTGTAGTTTACACACTCCATTGTGTTTGAACAACCAGTCATCACAGGTGTAGTAGTGAGGTAGTATTAATGTCCCTTCATAGGACTGATGTTTTCAATATGCTGCCCTTTTGGAAAGGTCCAAGTTTTCTTTTAATGATTATAATCAATTACCAACAAATGTGTTTTACCTTTTATTAAATGTGTGTTTATCTAAATCAACCTATGAAATAGCAAAACTTTAAAAATCTAGAGACAACTGTTATTTGCAGGTAGTTTCATCAATAAACTCTCTTAGAGAACTATTAACTGTTGTCTATACCTTTGTGTGTGAATCAGTAGGCAAAGAAAATCAAAGGATGACAGAAGATGAAACTGCAATCAGTTCAGCTGTCAAAGATGAGATGACCGTAATTAAGTAAGTAAATATCAAATATCCAATAATATAATAAAATTGGGATTAAAAATTAATTACTAGCTGCACATTACACTGGTAAACCTAATCCATTTCATAATTTACAGTTATCTTCCACACAATGACTAATGACTGTCCACCTGTGACCTACTCTCATTTTAAATGCTCCCAATGTATGGTGGCAGAATTTATGGCTATTGGCATGGTAAGATATGAGAATGGCACATTGAGAAAATATAATGAGAAAGAATGTGAAAATACATGCAAGTAAAATATGGAAGGGGTAAGAGAAAACGGAGTGCTCAACTTAAACACTTATTAAGTCACTATCATCCTTTAAAATGCACAGTGTTTAAATCACACAAACACATTTGCTAGACATGATAATTAGTGTTAATCTTCAATAGAAAAAAATGGAAAATGCAAAATATGAAAGGAAGTGATAGAACACTGTTCTCCATTTCCTGGCCCAAAAGAAAAAGAAAATCAAGCATGATATCACACTACCTTAATGTTGATGAGCTCCCCTTAAATATCTTTTAACCACCACAGTCAAACTGGTATAAATGCTTTGGCAAGGTGGGATGCATTCCATCACATCTGCAAAGGCCTGCTTTTCTCTGTTAGTGGTTCAGCTTATGAAGAACATGTATGCAAAATAACAGCTTTACAATACTTCAAACTCATCAATACATAGTTTTGTATTGCCTTGTCGAATCTATCACAAAGTCTTGTATTTATCATGGCCTGCTTTAATATTGTCGGCATGAAGAACATCATTTTGTGTTTCCTTAGTTTCATCTCTGGCTTGGGCTAATTCTAAACTTAATTCCTGGAGTTGCTTACTAACACACTCATTTTTCTGTTTCTGTGTTTCCTCCTCATTTCTGTGGTTCATAACTTTATAGTTTGATAATTCAGCAACAGCCACAGCATTATTCTCATCATATTCATTGTGCTCATTTTCAGTTGGAGAAATGACTGGTGGTAGTGGAAATAGAGTGGGGCAGACATCACAATTTTTAACTCTTATTTGGTCATTTTCTAGTCTTCTAGGCTGCAAAAGCTTTGTGTTGCCACTCAGTAGCTTTCTCTTTTTCTCTTGGCGTCCTCTAGAAGTGCAATCTTGGCAGTAAATTTGGCAAGTTCTGTGGCTAGCTGTTCCCGATTCTTCATCTGCTGGGTAGCTTGTTTTGCTATAGCAGATTTGGACTCTTCAGCAGCTCGATATTCCTTTTCAAGCCTTTCTGCTTGTCCTTTTGCTTGTTTTCATTCCTAATCCAGTTCTAGAGCTTTTTAAATCTGTTCTAGTTCTTTCTGGTCTTCCATTGTCTGTTCTTCAGTTTGCTTTAGATGTTCTATTAGCTCTACTTTTTCATATTCTATTCTTTCCTTTTCTTTTTCTGCTATTTCTTTCTTTTCTTTTTATTCTTTAATTGCACCCTTTCTAACTGCTCTGATGTTTCTCCTGCCTACCCTGAACATTCATCTATTGTATTTCATTAGTATCAGGCTTCCTTCTTCACATGTATAGTTCTTGGTAGGCCATACACAAAATCCACTTATTGAGACTCAGACAAGGTGCATAAAAAACAAAAGCAAGTGTCTTTTTGTTTATTTGCTTTATAATGTTTTTATAAATCATTAAATAAAATATTTCTGACTTTACTCCAGGGCAAACCAATTTTAGGTGTTAACTTGTCATCATGCTCATAAATATTAAGACCCAAAGCATCAACGCCTAGCTGCAATTCAGTTCCTTTTTTTTTAGTTTTTCATTTCAAAATAATTGACTCCATACATTTCTAGGTGTTGTACAATATTTAGGTATTTCATCATAGAATCTTCTCTTTGCATTCTTCTGTGTTTTTTATGTCAGTTCTGTATTCTTTCTTCTCACTGTTTTTTTGTTGTGTTTTGTTTTGTTTTTTTTTGTCAGTTTGTATTGTTCCAAAACACACTGGGGTAGGAGTCTATCATTTGCCATGTAATCCTGTTTTATGAATCTCTTTGTTATAATCTCCATACATGGTGTGAACAGCACAGGAAGCCAAAAAGACTACAGTTTCTGAAGGGCAAAATATCTCATCATTTAAGATACGTTCTTTAACTTGCAATAAGAAAATTTTCTGGGTTATTTCTTGAATTAATTCCTCAGAAACATCTTCAGGAAAGAATTTAACTCTAAATTTGAACTGTAAAGGATTCTCTTTTTTAACATCTTGCTGTGTCACCATTTTATTTAGTTTAAGTCAGGTAGAACGACTTTTGCTGTCCACATACTGAAGCCAAAAAGAACCCGACCTCATGAAAATCAACTGTTTTCACCACCTGGTCAAAAAGTTGTCTGCCAGTTTTATTAGGCCAAATGGCAGATTCCAGCTCAGCATCCATTGTGCTTACTCTTATATTGATTAGTTTCAGCATTTTCTTTGTCTTTTTTTTTTTTTTTTTGCACCTACAGCATCTGGTCTTCCTAGGTGGTCTCCCATCCAAGTACTAACCAGGCCTGACCCTGCTTAGCTTCTGAGATCAGACGGGATCAGGCTTGTTCAGGGTAGCATGGCCGTAGATTATTTTCCTTCTCATTTTGTCACCTTCTTTAAAAATTCTTCACTTTAATCAATTCTGTTGTCATATTCTAGATACACGTCCTGGGTTCCACTTTGATTAATCTTGAAAACGTTGTCTTTCAATGTTTTGTCTTTTTTCCTCTCCCAACAGTGAGCGGGTACTCCCACCCAGAATGTGGCTGAGGTGAGTGCAGGGGTACCAGGCATTGCAGCTATGACTGGGAGGGAGAGACAGTAGTAGGAGTGCTGGGCCACCAGAGAGGAGAGGCAATGCAGCCACCACAGACAGCTCCACAATATGGCCGAAGACTTTAAATCAACTGTCCTAAATATGCTCAAAGTGCTAAAGGAAACCAAGACAATAATGTATATAAAATATATATTTTAAAAAGAATATCAAGGGAGATGGAAATTGTTAAAAGGAACCAAATAAAAATTCTGGAACTGAGAAGTACAATATTGGAGATGCAAAATTCACTAGAAAGGGGTTCAAAAGCATATTTGAAGAGGCAAAAGAATTATCAAGTATAAACACATGACAATTGAAATTATCTAGTCTGAGAAGCAAAAGAAAAATAAATTACTAAAAATGAACAGAGCCTAAGTGATCTGTGGGACATCATTAGGTATATCAACATATGCATTATGGGAGTTCCAGAAGGGAAAGGGAGAGAGAAGGGGCAAAAAGAGTACTTGAAGAAATACAGGCCCAAAACTTTCTAAATTTAATAAAAGACACAAACCTACACTCTAAGAAACTCATCAAAATCCAAGTTGAATAAATTCAAAGAGATACATCATAATGAGACAGATCATAATCAAAGGGAAAATCTTGAAAGCAACAAGAGAGTAGTGACTTGTCATGGACATGGAATCTTCAATAAGATTAACATCTAATTTCTCATCAGAAACCGTGGAGACTGTAAGGTAGTGGGATGGCCTATTTAAAACTCTGGGGGAAAAATCTGTCAACCAAGAATTCTATATCCAGCAAGGTTACTTTGACATTTGAAAATCAATTATTGTAATATAGTATATCAATAGGATAAAATAAAAACCACATGACCATCTCACTAGATGCAGAAAATTAACAAAATCCATCACCCTTTCATGATAAAAATATGTAGCAAACTAGGAATACAAGAGAATTTTCTCAATATAATGAAGGGTATTTACCAAAAACCCCACAGGTAACCACATAGTTAATGATGAAAGGATGGATGTTGTTTGCCTGAGGTCAGGAACAAGAGAAGGATGCCTACTCTCACTATTTCTATTCAACATTGTAATGAGATACTAGCCAGGGCAATTAGACAAGAAAAAAAATAAATGATATCTAGATTGGAAAGGAAAAAGTAAAATTATCTCTATTCACAGATGGATTAATCTTCTTGGCTTTTCCCCAGGCTTAGGTGACTGAAATGAAATGCCATGGAGTCAAGTTGGGTTATAAACTCAAAAGCGTTCCCAGAATTGGTTTATGTGTGTGGCATCATCCCACACTTGGCCTATAATTATGTACACATAATCTCAGGTTTGAAAGGGTCCATAAACATATATTTAAAAAGGTATGTAAGAAAAATAACTATAAGAACTAATAAATGAGTTTTAGGATACAAGATCAATATATGGAAATTAGTTGTATTTCTATACACTTGCAATGAGCAATCTAAAATGAAATTAGGAAAACAATTCTACTTATAATGGTATCTAAAAGAATAAAATAAGAATAAGCTTAACAAGAGTGTAAACAGACTCTGAAAACTACAAACATCGTTGAAAGAAAATGAAGATCTAAATAAAAGGAAAAACATTTATGCCATGAATTGGAAGATTTAATAATGTTAAGATGGCAATACTTCCCAAACTGATCTACAGATTCAACACAATCGTAATCAGAATCCCAGCTGGCTTCTTTGTAGGAACTGAAAGTTTATTCTAAAATTCATATGGAATTTCAAGAGATCATGGATTGTCAAAACAATCTTGAAAAAGAACAAAGTAGGAGGATTCACACTTCCCAATTTCAAAATTTGTTGTAAAGCAACATTAATCAAAATTGTGTGGTACTATCCTAGAGTAGACATATAGATTAATGGAACAGAATTTCATTTGAGAGTCCAGAAATAAACCCATGTATCAACTTTTTTCTTTTATTAATATTTTTATTTCTTAATTATAGTTGGCATACAATATTATATTAGTTATACTTGGACAACATAGTAATTAGACATTTATATAACTTATTAAGTGATCACCCTGATAAATCCAGTATCCATCTGAAACCATACATAGTTATTACAACATTATCAACTATATTCCTTATGCTATACTTTATGTCTCCATGACAATTTTGTAACTACAAATTTATACTTCTTAATCCCTTCTCCTTTTAAACCCACTCCCAAAACCCTCCCATCTGGTAACCCTAAAAATGTTGTCTGTGTATATGAATTTGTTTCTGTTTTGTTTATTTTGTTCTTTAGATTCCACGTGTAAGTGAAATTATATGGCATTTGTCATCTCCACTCAGCACAATACCTTCTAGGTCTATCCATGTAGTTGCAGATGACAAAATTTCATTTGTTTGTTGTTTGTTTGTTTGTTTGTTTATTTGTTTGTTTGTTTGCTCACTTACTTATTTTTGTGGTCAAGTAATATTCCATTGTATGTGTACCACCTCTTTTTATACATTTGCCCATTGATGGACACTAAGGTATCCTCTATAACTTGGCTATTTTAAATCTGCTGCAATGAACATATGGATGCACATGTCCTTTCAAAGCAGTATTTTGGATTGCTTCAGATAAATGCCCAGAAGTGGGATTATGGGGTCCTTTTTTGTCTCTTATTATAGCCTTTGTTTTAAAGTCTATTTTGTCTGGTATAAGTATTGCTACCCCAGATTTTTTCATTTCGTTTTTTATTAAATATAGTTTTCCATCCCTTTACTCTCAGTCTCTGCATATCTTTTGATCTGAAGTGAGTTTCTTGTAGGCAACATATGTATGGGTCTTGTTTTTGTATCCATTCAGCCACCCTATCTTTTTATTGGAGCACTTAATTCTTTTTCATTTGAAGTAATCATTGATAGATATGTAGTTATTGCCATTTTATTATTCACATTTTTATATATATATTTTTCTTCTTCTTCAAGAAGTCTGTTTAACATTTCCTGTAATACTGGCTTGGTGGTGATGAACTACTTTAGCATTTTCTTGTCTGAGAAGATCTTTACCTGTCCTTCGATTCTAAACATCAGCTTTGTTGGGTAGAGTAATCTTGGTTGTAGGTCCTTGCATTTCATCACTTTGAATGTTTAATAGAAATCCCTTCTGGTCTGAAAAGTTTCTCATGAGAAATCAGCTGACAGCTGACAGAGCTCCCTTGTAGGTAATTAATTGTTCTTTTCTGGCTGCTTTTAAGATTCTCTCTTTGTCTTTATGCTTTGGCATTTTAATGATGATGTGCTTTGGTGTGGACCTCTTTGGATTCATCTTCTTTGAGAGTCTCTGAGCTTTCTGGGGTTGTATATTTCTTTCACCAAGTTAGAGAAGTTTTCCATAATTATTTCTTCAAATAGATTTTCAAATTCTTGCTGTGTCTCTTCTCCTTCTGGTACCACTGTGATATGAATGTTGTTATGCTCGATGTTATCCCAGCGGCCCCTTAAACTATCCTCATTTTTTTAGGATTCTTTTCTCTTGTTGCTGTTCTGAATGTGTGTCCTCTACTACCTCATCTTCCAAATCACTGATTCAATCCTCTGCTTCATTCAATCTGTTGATACCCTCTAATGTACTCTTCATCTCAGATATTGTATTCTTCACTTCTGACTGATTCTTTTTTATGTCTTCTATCACGATTTTTATATTTTCTATCTCTTTGTTAAAGCTCTCACTGAGCTCATCTGCTCTTTCTCTAAGTTCATTGAGCATCCTTATAACCAGTGTTTTGAACTCTGAATCTGATAGACGCTTGTCTCCATTTTGTTTAGTTCTTCTTCTGGAGCTTTGTTCTGTTCTTTCATATGGAACGTGTTTCTTTGTCTCCCCATTTTGTTTCCCTCCTTGTGTTTGTTTTTAGATATTATATAGGGCTCCTAAGTCTCTCGGTCTTAGTAGACTTATTACACTTAGTAGACTTATCACACTTTATAAGTGTAATAAGTGTCTTATAGGGCCCAGTGGCACAGTCTTCCCTGATTACATGATCCAGGTGCTCAAGATGTGTCCATTGTGTGGGTTCTGTGTGCCCTCCTGTAATAGTTGAGCCTTGGTTGCTATTTGCACATTGATTGGGAGGGATTGATCCTTGGGCTGATTGGTTGTGAGGGTTATTCTGTGAGGGGCCAACCCTATGGAGAAGGATTCAGTTTAGTAAGGCTCTGGTACTTTCCCAGTCTGCCTTTTGAGTGTGTCTTCCTGAGATGCAGCCCTAGGTGGTGCTCCAGCCTAGCTAAAGCCAGCCACAGAGTGTGTGTGCCCAAGGGCCTCATGTGAGCGGCCTAGCTACAGGTCAAGTTCAGCCACAACCTGTGTACTTCTGAGACCACCTGGTAAAAGTCACCAAGCAATCCACAATGTCACCTGTGCTGGGCCTCAAGAGGTGCCTCAAGAGGCCAAGTCAGGAACTAGACTGCCACTAGTGCCAGGCTTGGTGCTGCTTAGCAAGAGGTACAGGGCATGCTGAGGCCAGATACTGCATGTTTGGATTTTGTGAGCCTTTGAGAGATTTTAGAAAAGTCCACAGCATAAGCCAAGACAGGCTATTTGTATGAAAAAAAAGGCAGCTTGGGTGGCCCACAAGTTGGGAAAGGCAGAGTCTCAGAGTATCACCTAGATGAGGTGAGCTGTGTTATTCAGGTTAATGGAGACTAAATATATGGCAGCTGCCTGTATCTGCATGCCAGAGAAGGGGAGATCTCAACAAAAGAACAATAGATACCACCAGCACATCTGTCTAGGAGAAAGTCACCACTTCAACCCCACCCTGAAGCCAGACAGCTCAGTTTCTCCTCATATGCCCCTGGCACTCTTTGAGCAGCTGCCCTACTGCTGGAGCTCAGAGCAAGTGAGTCCATCACTGAGTAAGTCTAAGAGAGTGCCTTTAAGTGACTCCTGCAGCCTTCTGTCTCAGTTGGCCACAATCTTCGCTGGTTTCTACAGCCAGGGGTTGTGAGGACTTCTCTTCTTGGCACTAGAAACTTGAGCTTAGGAGCCCAGGGTGGAGTTGGTAACCCTCACTTCTCCGGGGGTGGAGGGGTGGCCTTCTGCAGCCAAGATCACATTTCCAATTCTTGACAGCCACAGGTGGTTGTAGGACTGGCTCATTTCACATCTCTTCCCCTCCTACCAGTCGTGAGGTGACTTCTTCCGTATGTCCTCAGTTGAGGGTTTCTGTTCAACCAGACATCAGGCAACTTCCAATGATGGTTACTCTGTAGTTTTGTTGTAATTTTGATGTGGTTGTGAGAGGGGCAAGCACAGCATCAATCTTCTATGCCATCCTGACTGGAATACCTATGGTCAACTTTTGAAAAGGGTGTCTAGACCATTCAATAGAGAAAGAATAATCTCTTCAACAAATGGTGCTCAGACAACTGGATAAGCATATGGAAAAGAATGAAGTTGCAACCTTACCTCACACAATATGCAAAAATGAGCTCAAAATGGATCAAATACAAAAGAGCTAAAACTATAAAACTTTTGGAAGAAAACATGGCAGTATATTTTTTAACTCCAGATTTGGTGTTGGATTCCTGGATATGACGTTAAAAATACAAGCAACCAAAGAAAAAATAGATAAAATGGACTTTAACAAAGTTAAAACCTTCAGTGATTTAATGGACACTATCAGAAAGTGAAAAGAACCCCACAGAATGGGAAAAATAGTTGCAAATCATATATCTGGTAAAGGACTTATATCTAGAATATATAAAAACTCTTACAACTCAATAATAAAAATATAAATAACTGATTTTAAAATGAGCAAGGATGTGAGTAGACAAATGGCCAATAAGTAGATGAAAAGATGCTTAACATAATAAACATAATGTGAATATAAACCAAAACCATATTGAGATCCCACTTCACTCTCACTAAGATGGTTAGATTCAAAATGTCAGATAGTAATGTGTGGAGGAGGATGTGAAGAAATCAGAACCTCCATTTGGCTGGTGAAAATAGATAATATTGATATCTCTTTAGAAAATAGTCTAGCAGTTCTCCAAATGGTTATAAAGCTACCACAAGACCCAACAATTCATTATCTAGGCATATCCCCTGAAGAAGTGAAAACATATGGTCTCACACAATGTGTACACAAATGTTTATAGTGACATTCTGTTGATAACCCACAGTAGAGCTCCATGTCCAGCTCTGTGACCCACATGTTATAACCCTGGCTGGTGTCTATAGACTCTACCTCTCCAAGATGAGATAAGAATAGGGAATCATAGGAGTCTTGCCCTTGCCCTAGAGTTTGGAGTATGACTCTCAAAATTTATACTATTTTCCAGGCAAATGTCACACACTGTTTGTTTTAAAGTTAGTTTTTAAATACACGATTAAACCACACACACACACTGCTCTTCTCCATCTGCCAAATTTCCACTTCCTCCCCATCCACCATAGGTAATGATATTCAGTTATTTCTTGTGTATTCTTCCAGACTCTCTTTATGCAAATATTTTACAAATTTTAGACAAAAGATATCCTTCATCTTGTTTTTTTTTTCATTTCTCAAGCTATATTAGAGTTTTTTCTACATTAGTACATAGAGTATGTCCTCATTCTTTTGTACAGTGGCATAATATCCTGTTGTACAAGTGTGACATAATTTCTTTAACAAATCCCCTTTTACTGGCTATTTAAACAAATGATTTTAACAAACAGTTTATAGACATTCAATGCAAATGACTCCTAAGCATATGAAAAGATGTATGACATTGCTTCTCATAAGAGAAATGCAAATTAAAAATTATTTTATAATTCTATTTTTTATCTATCAGGCATGTAACAATCCAAAGTTTTGTTAACACACTCTGCCAATGAAGATATGGGGAAAACAACACACTTATATGTTGCTGGGACAAGTGTAAATTGGTACAATCCTTAAAAAAGAAAAATATGGCAAAATCTATAGATATAAAATTTACAAATGCACATGCCCTTTGACCAGCATTCCACTTCTAGGAATTCATCCTAAATATAGTTGTAGAGGTGAAGTAACATATGTAAATAATTTCTCATAATATAGACTGTAATAGCAAAAGACTGAAAACAATTCAAACATCTATCATGCAGTTTTTGACTCCTATCTAAATTACAATTTAATTAGTCCTTATAAATGTTGAGTAAGGGTTGGGAACAAGGGTTCCTTTTATTTCATTTAGTCTTGAGTTAAGTAGCAAATGAGCAGAGGTGCTGACTGATTTCTTACCCCACCATACTTCTATGTAAACACGTATTCAGAGATTAGGACTAAAGTCAAATTTAGGTAATTTTAACTGTATCTTTTGGCAATCAGTACTAGCAAAATCTAATAAAACCTAACAAGCCAAATTAGGCTCAGTAATTGAAGGTCATGAATATAATCTTTAATTACTGAGCCTAATATGGCTTGTTTCCTCTAAGGAGTAATGGCTTTTAGTGCCTATTGGCATAATAAACATCCACATTTATCTGTGAGTAGGAGTAATCCAGGTAAAGGTTGAGAGAGAGTGCCACAAGAAGAAAAAAATCAGCAAGTGCAGAGGTCTCAAGGCAGCCCCACATCCCCAGAGCAGAAGTCTCCACAGAAGTGAGCGTTTGTCCTGGGGGGTGTGCAAGACAACCCACTGGAAGACAGAAATATTAGCACTTTTATTGAGGTTTCTATTACATTTAAAGAGCTATGCTTTACTGATTTAAGATGAACAATAATATTTGTATAGAATTGCTAAATATATACTGAAAATATAACTGGTAAAAACATACATAAAATTATATTACTGACAAGAGTTCATGATCAAAAGAATTTGGACACCAGGGAAGGAGTACAGAGGTGGAGGAAAAGTGCAGAAGGTAAAAGACTGAGTGACAATAGATGGCCTTTTTAAAGTTGTCATTCATCTAAAGGGTAATGGGATCTGATTGAAGGGTTTTTAGTCAGAAAGTGAGTATCATGACAAAGGTTTCATCTTAGTAACATCTCTGGTGCTTGTGTGAATAATGAATGAAACTACCAAGGCAGGGGATATCCAGATATTATTTTGTTTCTTTGAGCAAGAGAAAATTGTTATCTGGATTACTGATGGCAAGTGGGGGATGGAGGTGTCCAGTGTCGAGGCAGAATGGATAGATGTGCCCAAAGCTTAGATAAGGAAGGAAAAGAGATAGAAAGAAACCTGAGATGGCTCCAAGTCTTACCTAAGCTGCAGGGAAGGTATTTATAGAGATAATGAAAAGAAGAAGCATGTTTAGTGTGAGGTGCCCAGCGAACAGCATAGATATCAAATAGGCAGTTAGCATTTTGAATGGGGAGCACAGGAGAGGCCTAACCAAGATTGATCTGGGAGTCAATAGTGGAATGAAGCCACATGAGTGCAGTTGCACACTGAGGGAAAGCGTATCGGGGGAGGCAGTTAAAACCAAGCTTAGAAAACTGCTAGATCTATGGAAAGGCTCCCAAAGCTGCCTGTGTTTCTGATTGCTGGTGAGGGCTTCTTTCTGTAACCTAATCAGCAGATTCCCTCTCCTGGGTCCTATGTTGCACCTCTTATGCTCAGAGTCTCACAAGGTCTGTGGTGGAAAGAGTTCCCTCAGTATTTGACTCTATAATCTTAGTCCCCATGAGAATTCCATACCAGAGCTGGAAAGATAGTGGGTGCCCTTCCATTTCCTCTGCTCACCTCAATTTTCTCTTTCTCTCAGCTTCTTATGAACAAAAATTTTCTCTTTCTCCTTCAACTCAAAAGAGAAGCTCTGAAGAATATTAAGTAATGAAAATGCTGCGCTCCCAGAAATTCCCTGCCCGACCTATTCTATAATTTCTGAAGTCGGAAAGAGCTGGATTCATACTCAGAGAACCTGGGAAAATTACTTGAAACTCTTGGAAGCTTCATTTCTGTCCTCTATAAAGCTGGGCTAATGATTTCATATCTATATCAGAATGCTATGCCCAGATAGTGACATGGTGAAGATTTGATGAGATAAGGCACTTAAAGCACTTAGTAGAAAATTCAATGAATTTGTTGACTCATAAATAGTTAACAATACTATGGTTATTTATTGTTATTATTTATAACATTTCTGGCAACTAAATAGGAGTCTGAGAATTTAAGCTGCCAATTCTTAATCTTAGGTTGTGACTCAATTTATTGCATAGGACCTTCTGGAAACAAAAAAAAATTAAAATGAATCTTTGAGTTCAGGTACACTGGAGCAGGCTTCTAAAAACCAACCCTCTTGCAGATAAGCATAAACTCTGGACACTATTTTTAAATATCCAAAACTCTGAAAAGTGAACAAAAGCAGGCAGATTTTGGAGGGGAGTTGTATTTGAGGTGAATGAATTGACACAGATGAGTCTCCATTTCTTTTTTATCTGTAGGAGAGCAGCAGTCTCAGTGCAATGCAAGATGATTAAAATTCTCAAGAAAAGCTTATTTTCTTTCTGATCTTGGAAGCAGGGCAACTACAGCTGTTAGAAAGTGAGAGGAAGTGTTCTAGGAGGTATACAACAGAGGAGAGGAGCCCTTAAATTGTATGTATGAACTCTACACAAGTCTCTGCTGACCACTGAACTAAGAATGTAGAAAACAAATTCATATAGCTTGACTATAAGGTTTAATGAACTAAATGGGGATTTTAATTGCCATCATTACAGGTAATAAAGGGTTTGCAGTTTGAATCAGGGCAAATTATTTGCATATTAAACAATACTGAGTGAAATAAATCAGATAGAGAAAGATAAGTACCATATGATTTCACTTATACGTGGAATCTAAGGAACAAAAAGAACAAACTAATCAAAAACAGACTTACAAATATAGAGGACAATCTGGTGATGGCCAGAGGAGAGAGGGGTTGGGATGATGAGAGAATGAGGTGAAGGTTTAAAGAAGTACAAATTAATAGTAGTAGTTCTAAAATTAGTAGTCAATAGATGGTCACAGGGATGGGAAGTGCAGCATAAGGAATTCAGTTAGCATTAATGTAATGGTTAGGTGGAGAGCCAGAAGAGAGAATGTGCAATTAAGTGGATTATTTCATAAACTATTTAAATGTTTAACCAAGGTACTATATACTTGAAACTAATAAAATATTTTTTAAATAAATAGAACTTCGAGAACCTTATGCAATATCCAAATGTCTAGCAGAGGTAATACAAATCCTACCAAAAAAAGAGAATTGTGCAGACAAAAAAAAATTCTGAATAATAGCTAAAACTTTGAAAATTTGGAGGAGGGCAACGATTTATAAATTTAAGAATCTCAGCACAACCAAAAAGTAATATGAAGAAAATCGTGCCTAGGCACATCCCAGTAAAACTGGGAAAAGAAGTCCTCATAATTTCTGGCTGTGAAAACGAGAGAAGATATGGCTGACTGACATGGAGGGCTACTGGAGTAACAGGCGTTTCTCTTAAAGGGCCTACACATGAATGTAGTCACTGGCAGACTCACTTACTCTGAGCTCCAGAGCTGGGGCAACAGCTCGAAAGTCACCAGGGCCATATAGAGAAGGAATTGTCTGGCTTCAGGGTGAGGACTGGAGGAGCAGCTTTCTCTCAGACAGAAAAGCTGACAGAGTCCAATGTTCCTTTATTGAACTTTCCCACTACCTAGCCTAAACATATAGGCAGATACCATAGCTGCGTCTCCATCAGCTGAACTAACTCAATTTGCTCTGCTTGGGGAGATTCTCTGAGACTCCGCCACATGCAACTCGTGGAAAAGCCTCTTCCAGTGGCTTTTTCATATACATGGCCTGCCTTGGCTCATGCAACGGACAGTCCTAAAATCTCTCAAAGGTTCACAAACCCCAAACAAGCAGCATCTGGCCTTGGCATGTTCTTGACTACTCACTAACCATTCCAAGCCTGTCAATAGTGGCAGTTGGCCTCATTTCACAGCTTAGTCATTCCCACACACCTCCAAACCCAATATAAGTGGCAACTCTCTGTAGATCACATTGTAGCTCATATCAAGTGACCCTGTGCAGAGCACAGGCAACAGCTGATCTTAGCCTTCAACAGCCCCTCGAAGGGGCCCCAGAACCAAATGACCCAGTTGCTAGCTTCAGACATTACCAGTGCACCACTCCAAAAATGACACACCCAAAGGGCAGGTTTGGCAGGCACCAGAGTGCTGATAAAGTGATTCATGCTCTGTAGGGCCAGCCCCTGTACATCAGCTCAACCACCAAAGTCACAGCCAGTCCTCACAACCAATCAGCCTAAGGATAAATCCCTCCTACTGATATGTAAACAACTACCAAAGTTCAGCTACAAAAAGACAGCACATACACCTCACACAATGGACACACCTTGAGCACCCAGCTCAGGTGACCAGAGAGACTGTGCTACTGGGCTCTATGGGATACCTGTTACATAAGGTCACTCTAACAGAAGTGAGAGAAATAGCAACTCTATCTGATATATAGAAACAAACACAAGGAGGCAGCCAAAATGGGGAGACAAAAAAACATGTCCCAAATGAAAGAACAAAACAAAGCTCCAGAAAAAGAACTAAACAAAATGGAGACAAGCAATCTACCAGGTGCAGAATTCAAAACACTGGTTATAAAGATGCTCAATGATCTCAGTGAGAACTTCAACGAAGATATTGTAAACATAAAAATGGATACAGAAAACATGTAAAATAACCAGTCAGATATGAAGAATACAAACTGAAATGAAGTCCACATTAGAGGAAATCAACAGATTAGATGAAGCAGAGGATCGAATCAACAAGTTGGAAGACAAGGTAGCAGAAAACACACCCAATCAGTACAGCAATGAAAAAAAAAGAATTAAAAAAATTGGGGTAGTTTAAAAGGATTCTGGGAAAACATCAAGCATGCCAACATTTGCATCATAGGAATATCAGAAGGAGAAGGGTGAGAGCAAGGAATTGAAAACCCATTTAAAGAAATAATGATGGGAAACTCCCTTAATTTGGCAAAAGAAATAGACATTCAAGCCCAGGAAGTACAGAGAGTCCCAAACAAGATGAATCCAAATAGGCCCATCCCAAGACACATTCTAATTAAACTGTCAAAGTTTAATGACACGGAGAAAATCCTAAAAGCAGCAAGAAAAAAGAGATCTCCCATAAGATGGTTAGCTGATTACTCAACAGAAATTTTGCATGCCAGAAGGGATTGACAGGATATTTTTAAAGTGATGAAAAGCAAGGACCAACAAACAAAATTACTCTACCCAGTGAAGCTTCTAGACTTGAAGGACAGATAAAGATCTTCCCAGACAAGAAAAAGTTAAAGGAGTTCATCACCACCAAACCAGTATTATAAGAAATGTTAAAGAGACTTTTTTAAGAAGTAAAAAAAACATTAAAAATATAAATAATGAAAAGGCAGTAACTAGATTTTTATAAAAATTACTTTAAATGAATTAAATGCTCCAATCAAAAGACATAGGGTGGCTAAAGGATGAAAAAACAAGACTCTTACATATGCTACCTACAAGAGACTCGCTTCAGATTGAAGTACACATACAGACTGAAATTATAGGGATGGTAAAAGATATTTTATAAAAATGTAAAAGAAAAGAAAAAAGCAGGTGTAGCAATATTTATACCAGACATAATTGACTTCAAAACAAAGGCTATAACAAGAGACAAAGAAAAACCCAGTAATTCCTCTTCTGGGTGTTTGTGTGAAGAAACCCAAAACATTAATTCAAAAAGACATATGCATTTATATGTTTATTGCAGCTTATTTACAATAGCCAACATATGGAAGCAATAAAAGTTTCCATCAACAGATGAATGGATAAAGAAGTGGTACATATATACAATGGAACATTAGTCAGTTCTAAAAGAGAATGAAATCTTGCCTTCTGCAACAACATGGATGGACCTCGAGGGTCTTAGGCTAAGTGAAATAAGTCAGAGAGAGAAGACAAGAATCATATGATTTCGCTTATATGTGGAATCTAAAAAACAAAATAAACAAGGAAACAAAACTGAAACAAACTTATAGATACAGAGAACATTTGGAGGGTTGCCAAATGGGAGTGGGTTGGGGAGGTGGAGCAGAGGGATAGATTAAGAGGTACAAATTGGTAGTTACAGAATAGTCATGGGGATGTAAAGTATACCATAGGAAATACAGTCAATAATATTTTAATAAAAATGTATGGTGTCAGATGGGTATTAGATGTATTGGGGTGATCACTTCATAAGTTATATAAATGTCTAATCACTATGTTGTATAACTAAAACTAATATAATAATTTATGTCAACTGTAATTAAAAAATAAAAAAATTATTTTAAGAAATGAGATGCCATAGAAATGAATAGGTTATAGATTTCTCATTCTTGGAAGACAGAGTAGGGATAATTTTCTCTATTTTCTGCTAAATATAACTACAATCTCTAGATATGATGTATAATACAAACATAAGAAGATTCTGAAAGATGGCAAGAAAACAAATCAGTTAGAAATTTTATGACTCAGTGAACAACACAGTATTGAGTTTCTTGGGTATTTTTTTCTGCTGCACAATTCCTGTACTTGAGCTAAAGAAGTCAGCAACTTTAAAATTCCAATGGCCATAGAGCCATCACACACACATACACACACACACACACACACACACACACACACACACACACACACACACACACACACCTATCTTTTATGAGATAAAAGGGCAGAAAAGGGCCAGTCTAGCATGAAGGAAAATTCTGGGTAATAGCTGGTCTATTCTAGCAAAGCATAACAGAAAAAAAATGTGACCATAACAGCAAAGGCTGAGTGGAAACCAGAGATTTCATCTCTACCAGGCAATAAAGAGCCACCCTCTTCTCCCTAAGGATGTCAGTGAATATTACATAGGCAATCTGGACTATCATCCCACCCAGCATTAATGGGGCATGCCTCCTTTTCACATCTGAGTGGTGTCATAGGAGGCCTAGTGTATAGTCAGGACATTCACCACTGCCCAGTGGTAACAAGGCAACCTCTGCCATAACATAGTGTTGGCAGAAACCACATAACAAGAAACTTACTCATACCTGACAGTGTAGCATCATCAGAAATTCTCTTACTAACACCCAGAAGTAATGAGAAAGCCCTCCTGACTCAAGGGTCATTGGAAGCCAAGTGAAGAACCTGGACTTCTATCATTACCCGAAAGAAAGGAGACAGTGTCTCCACACTTCTCCTGCTGAAAGTGTTAGAGAAAGCTAGCTTAGCCAGAAAGTTTAAATAAGATTTTAAAAATCACATAAAATAATACCCAAAATATCCAAGTTTCAATTCAAACCACTCGTCATTACCAAGAATCAAAAAAAAATCTCAAATGGAATTAAAACAGGTAATCAACAAATGTCGAGAGGTGTTATAATTATTTGAGAAATATATTAAAGCTGCCATCATAAAAATCCATCAACAAAGAATTACAAACACACTTTAAACAAATGAAAAAAAAATTCAGCAAAGAAATAAAAGATACAAAGAAGAATTAAATTAATGTTTTAGAACTAAAATGTATAATAAACCTAAATTTTAAAACTCAGTGAATGGACTCAACAGTAAATGCAAAGGGATAGAAAATAATCTGTGAACTGTAATATAGAACAATAGAAATTACTCTATCTGAACAGAGGAAAACATAGACTGAAAATTAGTAAACAGAGCCTCAGAGACCTGTGGGAGTATAATAAAAAATCTAATATTTATGTCATCAGAGTACCAGCAGAAGAGGAGAAAGAAGGGACTGAAAAAGTACTTGAAAAATAATTGATGAAAACCTCCAATGTTACGAAACACATAAGCTTACAGATTCAACAGGTAGAGCAAATCTCACACAAGATAAACCTAACTAAATCCACACCAAGACATACTGCAGTCAGTCTTTTAAAATTGAGAGAGAGAGAGAGAGAGAGAGAGAGAGAGAGAGAGAGAGAGAGAGAGAGAGGGAGGGAGGGAGGGAGGGAGG
>NW_011889215.1:2122189-2198663 GCF_000151845.1 Pteropus vampyrus | reverse complement strand
GAAGGAAGGAAGGAAGGAAGGAAGGAAGGAAGGAAGGAAGGAAGGAAGGAAGGAAGGGAGAGAAAGAGAGAGAAAGAAAGAGAGAAAGAAAAGAAAGAAAATAGCTTGAACGCAGCAAGAGAGAAATAATACTTTACCTACTGGGAAAAAAACAATTTAGATGACAAGAGTTAATAATTAGAAAAAAAACTGAGGCCAGGAGTAGCACAATATTTTTTAAGTGCTTAAAGAAAATAACTGTCAGCCCAAAACTCTACATGCAGCAAAAATGTCCTTCAGGAATAAAGGTAAAATCAACACTTTTTTTTTTTTTTGGTTTAAGGAAAACTAAGAGAATTTGTCACCAGTAGATCTTAAAGAATGGCTAAATTTCTTTAAACAGAAATAATAAAAATAAGCAAACTTGGAACATCAAGAAGGAAGAAAAAACAATAAAATGAGTAAAAATATGATTAAATATAATAGATTTTCCTTCTCCTCTAGAGTTTTCTAAATTATGTTTGACAGTTGAAACAAAATTTATAACACTGTCTGATGTAATTGTAAGTGTATATAGAGAAAATACTTAAGACAATTATAATGTAAAAGGATGGAGGAAAAGAAACATAAAGGAAGATAAGATTTCTATATTTCACTCTATCTGGTAAATGTTGACACCAGTAGACTGTGATAAGTTATGTATAAATCATGTAATATCTACAGCAACGCCTGAAATAGTCAAAGAGTTTATGGATGAATTAAAGTTAAAGTCTAAAGAATGCTCAAGTAATTTATAGAAAGTCAGGAAAAAGAAAACAAACAAACAAAAAAACAGAAAGAAAAAAAAACAAATAATAAAATGTCAGGCTTACACCCTAACATAGCAATAATTACATTAGATGTAAGTGAGTGGCAAATAGTAAAAGCTATGTAAGTGTTAGCAATTTCTATTGTTCTTAATGTTATTTGCTATTATTTATAGATACCACACTTTTTATTTATTTGTTTCTGTTTACTCATCCTTAAAAGAGGATACAGTTACCAGTTGTTAACTTTGGGTATAAGGAAAGAATTGGGTCTATCTATCTCATTTTTCCCAGAGTGCTGGAATATTCTTTTTTTCATATTATACCTCAAATTAAAATAAAATAAAACAAAAAAAATAGCCTTTGTCCCATTTTTTAGTATGTATAAGTGTAGTTTGGATCTGCTGTTTGGGGATTTTCTCCTGCTGTGTCTATTTAGTTCCAAACATTACTCTTGATTCCAACTTAGTTTGGAATCAAGAGTAATGTTTAATTATGTATATATGTGTCTGATAAAGAACCTGTTACTCAACATGTGATGTTTCAAAGATTTTTCTCATCTTTAGCTTTGACATCTTTTCTGTTGCACTATGTTTTCAGCTTGTCTCCCCTCTCTATAGTAATGTAGAAAATGCTGAAACAGAAGAGGGATGGTGATGTAGGAAGTATGATCCAGTATGGCTAGAATGAGGGATCTGAGCAGAGCTAGGTCTGCTTTGCAGTCTGCTCCTGGAATCTTCTTGGGCCTGTAACCTCATCTAGAGTTTCAGATGATATCGTCAGTATGTACAGTTGTGCATGTCCATAACATATTTCAGTAAATTGAAAGCTTCAGAGCTAGATTAAGAAAATCTGGTTTGCATACTTTTAATCATGATTTATTCTTTTAAGTACATTGACATTGTAACTAAAAGGTCAAATGAGTCCAGATATCATTTTTTAATTTTTTTTTCCTTTAGAAAAATGAATAGGCAAGACATAAGCTGGCAAAATAAATGTTTGAAAAACCTGTATCTGGTTTCTGGGAAACATGGCAAAGTGAGAGACGTCCTCAAATCTCTCCTCTTGAAACAACAAAAAGCTGAACATCTAAAACTGAACAAAAAACACCCAAACTACACACCAGCATGTCTGAGTGTGGGACCTGAGCATAAGAGATATCATAGGTCAGAACACCAGGTGTCAGGCGGTGGACTGGGAGAAATAAAGAAGCTGTCTCTTGTAGCCTCCAGAGCTCCCTGCAGGAGGAGGGGGAAGGGTCAGGTCCAACGACTTCCCTGAACATCCCACCCTGGAAGTCCTGTGAGTATCATACAGCCAACAGCTGGGCCCAGTCATCGGGACAGAAAGCAGAGAAGTGGGACGGGACCACAGAGAAACAACAGTTGATTTTTACCAGCCTGATTGCAAAACTGAGGCTGAGCCACAGCCCGCAACTCCAAACTCAGAGAGTCCCTCCCCTCATACCCTCTGAGACAGAACATCGCAGAGCAAACACTGCCGAGACTAACAGGGACTGAAACTGAGGGTAGCGAGCGTGATTACATAACTACAAGAAAATTTAAAAGGCATTATTTAAGCTTTATATAAAGTAAGGATCCAAGAGGCTTAGACTCCACCTACTGGAAACCAATAGAAAAGCACCTTCTTTGCAATGAGCTAAAGAGAGACATATAAAATAGATCTTCTTTCCAGAAAAACAGCAGAATACACTTCCATTAATGCCCAGATGGAGAAATAGCCTATTAAATACCATGAACACCCAAGGTGACAAGGCATCTCAGAAAGAAAGAGAAAAATCTCCATAAAATAAGCTTACAGACATAGAAATGTGCAACTTAAATGATAGAGTTTTCAGGATGGTACTTCTGAAAAAATTTAGTGAGTTCCGAAATGAGACATATCAACAACTTCAGGAATTGAAAAAACAACTAGATGAGCAGAGCAAGGAGATTGAAACCTTCAAAAAGAACAAAATATCTAGAGATAAAAACACACTGCAAGAGTTGAAAAATGAAACAGCAAGCTTAGAAAATAGAGTCAATCAAATGGAGGAAAGGATCAGTGATATCAAAAACAGAAATCTAGAAATAAATCAGAAGGAAGAAGAGAGAAAACGAAGAATGAAAAATAATGAAAGAGAAATTCAAGAACTAGCTGATACCATCAGGAGAGGAAACATAAGAATAATGGGCATTATCAAAGGTGAGGAAAAGAAGCAGGGATTAGAAAGCATTTTCAGACAATAGTTGATGAGAATTTCCCAAATCTAAAGAATGAGCTGGAGCTTGGAATTCAGGAAGTCAACAGAACACCCAATTATCTCAACCCAAATAGGCCTTCACCGAGACACATTATTTAAAGTTCTCAAAAATAAACAACAAAGATAGAATTCTCAGGGCGGCCAAGAAGAAGAAAATGATAACTTATAAAGGAAAACCCATTAGATTATCATCACTTCTCAGTGCAAACCTTACAAGCCAGAAAGGAATGGAATCAAATATTTAAACAATTAAGTGAAAGGAACCACCAGCCTAGAAAAATGTGTCCAGCTAAGCTCTCCTTTAGATATGAAGGAGAAATTAAGACCTTTCCAGACATACAAAAATTGAGGGACTTCTCCACTACGAGTTCGGCACTACAAGAAATACTGAAAGGGGTCAGCTCATCAAAAACAAAATGACAAAAAGAATATATAATTAGGAATAAAGTGACTGTCAGGCAAATAGAATCAGAGGAGTGCAATCCTTACTAAGAATAGGGCATTATAAACTAAAATAATAAGAAGAGAATTGCTATAACAAGATAGTAATGAACGTTCAGCATAAATAGGGACAAATTGAGATAACAATAACTGAAAAGATCCAAATTCGCAAAAGGGAATAGATATAAGGCACAAGTAGAAGAAAATGAATGACTGCATATGTATATAACTATCTTTTTAATATTCATAATGGTAACCACAAACCAAAGATTCAGAACTGAAGTATATAACATAAAAAAAGAAGGACCAGAGACAAAACCCACAAAAGCCAACCAAAATAAAGAAAACAGAAACACGAGGACACAGAAGCAGTGGAAACACTGAGCTACCAGAAAGCAAAAGATAAAATGGCTATAAGAAGTCCTCATATTTCAATAATCACGCTAAAGGTAAATGGACTGAATTCACCATCACCAATAAATAAAGCACAAAGTTGCAGAATTGATGAAAAAAGAAAACGCAACCATATGCTGCCTCCAAAAAAACACATCTCAGCTCCAAAGACAAATAAAGACTCAAAGTGAAAGGATGGAAAATGATATTTCAAGCAAATGGCATTCAGAGAAAAGTGAGAGTAGCAGTACTAATAAAGGATGAAATAGACTTCAAAATCAAAAAGGTAAAGAATGATACTGAGGAACATTTGATAATAATAAAGGGACTCATGCACCAAGAAGACATAATACTTATTAATATCTATACTCCCAATCAGGGAGCCCCAAAATATGTAAAGAAATTACTAATAGAACTAAATGGAGAAACAGACCAAAACACTATCATAGTAGGGGACCTAAATACCCCACTGTCACATATGGACAGATCAGCCAAATAGAAAATCAACAACATCCTTAAATGATACTTTAGACCAACTTGACATAATTGATATTTACAGAGCCTTCCATCCCAAAACAGCTGCTTATTCTTCCTAGTGCACATGCAACATTCTCAAGAATCAACCACATACTGAGACACAGAGATAGCCTCAACAAATATAAGAAGGTTAGAAACATACCAACCATATTCTCTGATCATAATGTTTTGAAATGAGAGATCAACTGTAAAAAGAAAGCAGAAAAAAAACACAAATACATGGAGATTAAGCAACATAACTGGGTGAGTGAAGAAATAAAAAGAGAGATCAAGAGATACATAGAAATGAATGATAATGACAGTACAACATATCAAAACTTTAGGGACATGGCGAAAGCGGTCATAAGAGGAAAGTTCCTATCATTACAGGCCTATATCAAAAAACAAGAATGAGCCCAAATAAACAACCTAATGCTTCATTTTAAAATAATACAAAAGGAAGAGCAAATGAAGCCTAAAGTTAGCAGAAGGATTTAAATAATCAAAATTAGAGTAGAAATAAGTGAAATTGAAAAAAAAAAGTAGAAAAAATAAATGCAGCAAAGAGCTGGTTCTTTGAGGAGGTTAATAAAATTGACAAACTCCTGGCTAGACTGACTTAAGAAAAAAGAAAAAGGACACAAATAAACAAAATCAGAGATGAAAGAGGGGAAATTACAACTGACATCGCAGAAATACAAAGGATCATACAAGAATACTATGAAAAAGTATATAATACCAAATTAATAACCTAGAAGAAATGGACCAGTACTTAGAAAAATACAGTCTTTCTAGAATGAATCATGAAGATCTGGAAAACATAAATAGACTGATTAGCAGTATGGAAATTGAAACAATCATCAAAAATATACCAAAAAGTAAAAGACCAGGACCAGATGGCTTCACCAGTGAATTCTATCAAACGTTCAAAGAAGATTTAATACCTATTCTCTTCAAACTCTTTCAAAAAGTCAAAGAGGAGGCAATACTTCCTGACTCATTTTATGAGGCCTATATTACTCTGATACCAAAACCTGGTAAAGATAATCCAAAAAAAGAAAGCTAAAGACCATTATCTCTCATGAACAAGGATGCAAAAATTCTAAATAAGATACTAGTGTGCCGAATACAGCAACATATTAAAAAGATTATACACCACGATCGAGTGGACTTTATCCCAGGGGCACAAGGGTGGCTCAATATATGTAAATCGATTAATGTGATACATCACATAAACTAATTAAAAAATAACAATCAAATATCAATAGATGCAGAAAAAGCCTTTGACAGAATACAGCATCCATTTATGATCAAAACACTTAACAAAATTGGTATAGAAGGAAAGTACCTTAATATAACAAAGACCATATATGACAAGCCCTTAGCCAACATTATACTTAATGGTGAAAAATCCTCTAAGATCAGGAACAAGGCATGGCTGTCCACTATGGCCACTGTTATTCAATATAACATTGGAGGTCCTAGCAACTGCAATCAGACAAAAGAAAGATATAAAAGGCATCCAAATAGGAAACAAAGAAAACAAACTGTCACTATTTGTGGATGACCTGATTCTATATATAGAAAACCATAAAGACTCCACAAGAACACTAATAGAAACAATAAGCAAATACAGTTAAGTTTCTGGATACAAAATCAACGCTCAAAAATCCATAGCGTTTTTATACTCTAATAATGAAGTGTCAGAAAAAGAAATGGGAAGAATAACTTCTTTTGCAATTGCAACAAAAAGAATAAAATATCTAGGAATAAATCTAGAAATAGAAGGACCTATATGATGAAAACTAGAAGACCCTATTAAAAGAAATCGAAGAAGATACAAAGAACTCATGTGATTCAATAACAAAAAAAAACAAAAAACAAAAAACAAGTGATCCAATTAAAAAATGGACAGAGGACATGAACTGACATTTTTTCCAAGAAGATATACGTATGGCCAACAAACATATGAAAAGATGCTCATCATCACTAGCTGTTTGTTAGGGGAATAACAATCAAAACCACAATAAGATACCATCTCACATCTGTTAGAATAGCTGTTATTAACAGGACAAGTAATAACAAGTGTTGGAGAGAGTGTAGAGAATAAGGAACCCTCATACACTGCTGGTGGGACTGCAAATTGGTACAGCCGCTATGGAAAACAATATGGAAGTTCCTCAAAAAACTAAGAATTGACCTGCCATATGATCCAGCAATCCCCCTACTGGGTATTTGTCCCAAAGACTCGAAAACACATATCCAAGAAGATATTTGCACACCAACGTTTATAGCAGCATTATTCACAGTGGCCAGGACATGGATGCAACCAAAATGTCCTACAATAGATGAATGGATAAAGAAGCTGTGGTACATATATACAATGAAATATTACTCAATCATAAGAAGAGATGAAATACTGCCATTTGCAACAATATGGTAGGACCTCGAGATAATCATGCTAAGCAAAATAAGCCAGACAGAAAAAGTTGAAAATCACATGATATCACTTATATGTGGGATATAAACCTAAAAGCAACAAACGAACAGGATAAACAAACAGAGACCCATGGACATGGAGTATAGATAGTAGTTACCAAAAGTGACCAGGGCGGGGGAAAGGAGGAGGAAGATAGATGGGATACAGGGGGCCAAATATAGAGGGGTAGAGGGAGAGTGAAGTGGGTAAAGGGGATCAAATATATGGTAGCTGAAGGAAACTGGACTTTAGGTGGTCAACACACAATAGAATATACAGATGTCAAATTATAATGTACACCTGAAAATTATATAATTGTAATAACTAATGTTACCCCAATAAACTTAATAAAAAATTTATAAATTTTTTAAAAAGCTACCAAAAAATAAAATAATAAAGTACATCATTATTGCTCAAAAAAAAAAAAAAGAAGAAAAGAAAAACTTGTATCTGACAAGGAACTATTACTAGAATATATAAAATAATTACTACAATAAAATAATAGCAAGGCAAATAACTCAAAATTAGGCAAAAGACTTGAACAAGCAGTTTGCAAAAGAAAATATATAAATAGCCAATAAGCATAGGAAAAGTGCTCAAAATCATTACTCATTAGAGAAATGTAAATCAAAATTTCAGTGGTTTCACACCAACCACATTTGGCTATAGTTAGAAAGACTGACAATACCAAGTATTGACAAGAATTTGGAGCAACCAGGACTCTCATACATTTCTGGTGGATGTATAAAATGGTACATCTTTCAGAAAACTTCTGGAAGTTCCTACTTGCTGATTTCCTTTCCAAAGCCATCAGTTTCTCTGAGAAAGACACTTGCCTTACTTTATGACTTTTACTACTTTCTCAGGTGACTCAGCACCTAATTTGCCCATCTAACCTATGTCATAATTATAATGGAGGAATGGATTAATGAGTAATCCTTCCTGGATAATACACACACACACACATATATGTATATATATGTATATATGTATATATATGTATATGTATGTATGTATTTGTAAAACAACTTTGAATGTCAAAATCCAAAGAAGAACAAATATGGACATTTAAGAAGAAGGTTGACCAGTTTCAGAAATATTGGGAACATGCAGTATTTTTGTTAACCACTCTCCACTATGACTGAAAGGACAGTCAATATCTAGGTCTTAAAATTAATCACTTTTAGCATCTTAATATGGTACACTCACAGGCCTTTGAAAATCTTCTCAAATTAATTGTATCTTTATTTCTTTGGGTGTTAATTAGATCTTTAAATCAGGGTTATTAACCTAGGGAAAACATGAGTGAGGTTTGTATTCAAGGGGTCTGTGCAAATGGGTGTGTGTGTGTATATGTGTATGTGTGCATGTGTGCGTGTGTTCGTGCATGCGTGTGCATGTGTGTGTGTGTGTATGTGTGTGTGTGTGTGTGTGTGTGTGTGTAAAATTAGATAGGTATCTTCAGATTCTAAAAGTTATCAGTGACTCAAAAGATGCTGAACAATTCTGCTTTTTGTTCCCAGTCCCTTCTGGGCACATCAGGATAAGACTTCTAGAAAGGCTAATGCTCCATTTCCCATGCCCAGCCTTAGAGCAGAATCAAGTATGCATTAGCAGTGATGAAGAAGAAAAACGAAAAAAGAAGGAATCAAAATCCATTAATGTAAAGCTTTATTGACAGCATTGTAGCATGACAACAGTTCAAGATGAGTGTTCTGTAAGGAACCAAAATTTTGAAAATGTTATGGGATAAATTGAGGAAAGTTGATCAAAATACAGCGATATTCTGAGAATTGTTACTGCTCAAGTTCTTGTAAAGTATGGGAAAATTGAGGTTGGGTTAATCAAGGGACAGCATGCAAGGATAGATAGCTTAGGGCCATTAGCAGCCTCTAGTTGATAACTTGGGGTTTAGCAAGGATGGAGAAAAGTAGTTGAAGCTAAGATCTTGCTAGAGTCAATAGAAAGTTTCAGTTCAACATTTTTCAAACCAGCACAATATAAATAAGTTTAACATTTTTTCTGAAAAGTTTGTTTTATATGCTTCAAAAATGCAATTTAAACAATAATGAGCAACTCCTGAATATGAGCTAAATATCAAACATGGAAAACAGACAAATTTATAGGTTATAGAACTGGCAGCCAAGGCAATACTATTATAAAAGTTTTTTTTAGAATTGGTGGCATCTCTTCTTTGTGTCTAAGCTTTACTTTCAACAGCAACTACACTATTGTTTCCTGATGACATTACTCTCAATGCCAGAAATTGACAATACCCAAGACTCTCCATCATTTGAGAAATAAGTATCAAAAAATTAAAACTGCTAATTTTGTGAGTGATAAGATATATACTCATTTCTGAATACAAATATTATTTACTTCAGTCTTTATTATTCTTCCACACCTGCTGTCCATCATTCAAGCAAAAATTGTAACACACCAAAAGGCAAACAAATAAAAACAATTGTCAAAGGGTAAAACAAATAATAAAATCAGACTTGAAGATAACCAAGAAATTGTAACAATAGAACAGGGAGTTTTAAATAGCTATGGCAAACATGTAAAAACATATTCAATGAGAAAAATGGGGACAACATTTATAAACAGATGAGGAAATTTGGTATAGAGAGAAAAACTATGAGCCAAATAGAAGGGAAATGTTATAAATAAAATATACGCAATCAGAGATTAAGAATTCCTTCAGCAACTTTACCAGAATTTTGAAAACAGCTGAAGAAAAGTTCAATGAACTTGAATATACGTCAAATTGAAATTATCCAATTGAAACACTAAGAGAAAAATCAGTAAAAACTAGAACCAAGCATCCATAAACTGTGGGACAGTAATAAAAAAAATCTAATATGTGTGTAATTGAAGTACCATAAGGAAAAAAATAATCAAAATTATTTAAGACCCCAGAGGGAAAAGGGGGAAGAATAAATATGTTAAGGAATGGCCATGAATTACCCAAACTTACTAAAAGGTAACAATAAAAAATCCAAAGGTACACCTGGACAAAGCAAAGTGATACATTGATGAAAACCAAAGATAAAATGAAAATTATAAACACAGACAAAGAAAAATATAAACATTATATAGAAATGAATAATAAAATGGATGATAGTAGATTTCTTGTCAGATATTATGCACATAAGAAGACAACTGAATGACAACTTCAAAATACTGAAAGCAAAACATTGTCAACCAAGAACTCTATAACAGGTAAAAAACACAGTTAAAATAAAAACATTTTCTGAAAACAGAATCTTCAAATATTAATTGGCAGTTTATATAAACTACCAAAAAAATATTAAAAGAAGTTCTTTAGGAAGGAGTAAGATACCAGATAGAAAGTTGGATATACAAGAAGAAAATGAATGTTGGAAATAGTAAAAGTAGGATAAATATAAAAGATTTTTTTCCTGACTTTAATTGCTTCAAAAAGATATTTGCCAGTTATAAAATAGGCAATAGATTGAAAAGATACTTCACCGAAGAGAATAAACAAATAGAAAATGGAGACATGAGAAGATTTCAACATTAGCCATTGGTGAAATGCAAACTAAAGCTATGATGATATAGCACTACACACCTATTAGAAGAACTAAAATATGATGATGTCATATATTGATATGAATGCGGAGCTACTAGATCACTCATACATTGCTGGTAGTAATGTTAAATGATATAGTCACTCTGAAATATTGTTTGAGAGTTTCTTATAAAATTAAGTATACACTTATCATATGATCCAGAAATTATACTGCTGTGTATTTATATTTTTTAAAAAATATATGTATGTTCATACAAAAATCTGGACATGAATGTTCATAGCTGCTGTATTTGTAGTACACAAAAAAATTGAAAACAACCCAAATATTCAATGGATATATCAATTTTAAAAAATGTAATACACTTGTACACTGGAATACAGCTCGGCAGTAAAAAGATCAACTATTGGTACATTATGCTGAGTTAAAAAAGAAATCCCAAGAATTACATACGTGATTTGATTATATCCATCATTCTCAAAATGACAAAATTATATTGATGAAAAACAATTAGTAGAAGGCAGAGGTTAAGGTTTGGGAAAGGGTGTATCTATTAAAGGGTAAAATGAGGAGTTATTTTGTAGTTATGGAACAGCTTTTCATACTGATTATGTTCACAGTTATATGAATCTACACATGTGATAGAAATTTTATGTAAAAGTTTGTGTAAAAACTGGTGAAATTTGAATAAGTTCTGTGCCTTAGATAATAGTATCATGCCAATGTCAATTTCCTGATTTTGATAATATACTATGGTTATGGAAAATATAAGTGAAGTAAGCTGACTGAAGGGTACTTGAAAACTCTCTGTACTTCTTTGGCAACTTCTTGTTTCATGACCTTTCAAGATAAAAAATTAATTATAAGGTAACTAACTGCTTAAAATGAAAATTATATTAATAATTAATTACAAATAATTAAGACATTAATATTGTAGAGTTTATAACATAGAAGTGAAATATTTGACAATAGCACACAAGATGGGAGAAAAGAATGGAAATCTAAAGATTATGCACTATAAGTGAAGTGATAAGTATTATTTGAAAAAATACTATGAAAAGTTAAAGATATATGCTATGAACTTAGAGCAGCATGAGAAAAAATTAAATGGTATAGTAAATAAAAGAATATTCATGAAAAGTGGAAATAAAAATGCTTAATCATAAAAAGTACTTAATTGAAAAGAATGCAGAATGAGAACAAATGGAGTAGAAAATAACTAGCAACAATATAAATTCAACCATATAAATATTTGCAGTAAATATGCAGTTGACCTTGAACAACGTAGGGGTGAGAGGCACTGATCTCCAATGCAGTCAAAAATTTGAGTATAAATTTTCACTCCCCTAAAACTTAACTGCTAATAGCCTACTGTTGACCAAGACTTACCATTAACATAAACAGTCAATTAAAACATATTTTGTATATGTATTATATACTGTATTCTTACTATAAAATAAGCTAGAAAAAATAAAATGTTGTTAAGAAAATTATTAGGAAGAGAAAATGCATTTATAGTACTGAAAAAATTTGCAGATATGAACTGCTCAATTCAAACCCATGTTGTTCAAGGGTCAACTGTAATCTAAACAATCCAATTAAATAGCTGAGGTTGTTAATTTAGGAAGAAAATCAAGAGGTAACTCTATGGTTTAAGTATAAAGACATAGATGGGTTGAACATAAAATGATGGGAAAAGATATTCCACAAAGCACTAATCAAAAAAATAAATAAATGAGTGTCTGTATTAGCATTAGAAAGTTGAAACCAAAACAAGGATGAAGAGGGACAATTCCGCAATGATAAAAAGTTCAAGTCATCAGGCAAACAGCAATTCTAAATGTATATGCACTTAACAATACAGTTACAAAATCCAGAAGCATAAACTGATATAACTAAAAAAGAGAATAGACAAATACAAAATTATAGTTGGAGACAGTAACATTCCACTCTCTGAAAATGATAGGATTAAAACTGAAAACTTCTGTAAAATCTCAGACTTCAGTGAAAAAGATTTACATTTCCCCCAGGAAATGAAGCCAGTACCTGAACTGGATAAAATACTTAGTCACTGATATTTCTGAGTGTCACATAATCTCTGTGTTATATACAGTTTTCAGTAAAGGCAAAACCAGTAAAACACTCTTAACTATAATTTCTGGGCATTGTCTATTAAGGAAGAAACATTTCTTCTTAAAATATTTAGGCCTTTTTTTACTAACATAGCTGTAATTTTTCTAAGCATTATTGTTGTAGTATTGGGTCATGTTGAAGAAAAATCAAGGAAAACAGACCTTTCACTATTATGCCAATATAATAAAGAATTTGACACAAGAGAGCCTTTTTAAAAACTTAATCCGATAATAAAGGAAAATAGATCGATAGAGAGAATATGAGAGAAAATCTGATTATACATGTTTATTTTATCATGTTTTATTTTAAAAGAAGTTATAAGGAAGAAGAAGAAGAAGAAATAAAACATCCTGAGATTTTCTTTCAAGAGGAAAAAAAAAAACAATTTTTCTATTTTGCCTTCCACCTACTATGATCCCTGATCTAGATGACAATACCTTCCCCTAAGAACTCCAACTAGCCAAGTTGAAGAAACACTGTTTTCAAAGCCTCTCTTGGTTCTCCATGTGGTTAAAAGTTTTTCGATCCAGGACTGAGAGCTAATTTATTTAGAAGATCATTATAATTGTCTGTTTTGTTGTTTATTGTTGATGTTTTAATTTTTTATTATTAATTTTAAGTATACAGTAGATTTGGTTAGACATTTATACAGTTTATGAAACAATTTCTCTGATTACTTTATCTTCCTTCTGGCCCTACACATAGTCATTACATAGTCATTACATTACTGCTGACTGCATTCCCTATGCCATGCTCCCTATTCCCTATGCCATGCTCCCCATCCCCATGACCATCTATCAACTACTAATTTGTACTTCTTTAACCCTTCACCCTTTTCTCCCCAACCCCATTCTCCTGTGGCTGTCACCTCTACATTTATGAATCTGCTTTCAATTAGTTTGTTCTTTTTGTTCTTTAGCTTCCACATATAAGTGAAATCATATGGTATTTATCCTTCTCTGTCTGACTTATTTCACTCAGCACAATAATCTCTAGGTCCATTCATGTTGTTGCAAATGGTAGGATTTAAATTTTTTAATGGCTGAGTAACATTCCATTGTATATATAAACCATAACTTCTTTATCCAATCTTCTGTTACTGGGACATTTAAGTTGCTTCCATATCATGGCTATTGTGAATAGTGCTGCCATGAACAAAGGGATGCATAGATCTTTAGGAATTAATGTTTTAGTTCTGTGTTTGTTTTCGTTTTGTTTTGTTTTTGTTTTGATAAATACCCAGAAGTGCAATTACTGGTTCAAAAGGTAGATCTATTTTTAATTTTGGGGGGAAACTCCAGACTGTTTTCCATAGTGGCTATACCAATTTGCAATTCCACCAACAGTGTATGAGTGTTCCCTTTTTTCTACATCCTCGCCAACACTTGTTCTTTGATTTATAGATGAAAGCCATTCTGACAGGTGTGAAGTGATATCTCATTGTGGTATTAGTTTGTATTTCTCTGATAAATAGTGACCTTGAGCATTTTTTCATACATCTATTGACCATCTGTATTTCCTCTTTGGAGAAATATCTATTCAGATCTGCTCATTTTTTAATTGGGTTGTTTGTATTTTTGTTGAGTTGTATGAGTTCTTTATATATTTTGGATATTAACCCCTTATCAGATGTATCATAAGCAAATATCTTCTCCCATTTAGTAGGTGATCTTTTCATTTTGTTGATGGTTTCCTTTGCTGTGCAAAAACTTTTTAGTTTGATGTAGTACAATTTGTTTATTTTTTTTCTTTTGTTTCTCTTGCCTTAGGAGATATATCTGAAAACACATTACTAGTAGCCCATGTTTTCTTCTAGAATTTTTATGGTTTTGGCTTTTACATTTCAGTCTTTAATCTATTTTGAGTCTATTCTTGAATACAGTGTAAGAAGGTTGTCCAGGTCATATTTTTTGCATGTATCTGTCCAATTTTCCCAACACAGTTTAGATTATCTTTACCTCATTGTATATTCTCACCTCCTCTGTCATCTATTAAGTGAACATGTAGACGTGGATTTATTTCTGGGCTCTCTATTCTGTTCCATTGATCAATGTATCTGTTTTTATGCCAGTACCATGCTGTTTTGATGACTGTAGACTTGTTACATAGTTTGATATCGGGCAGCGTGATACCTCCACCTTCCTTCTTCTTTCTCAAGATTGCTATGGCTATTTGGGATCTTTTATAGTTTCATATAAATTTTAGAATTATTTGTTCCAGCTCTCTGAAAAATGCCATTGTTATTTTGATAGAGATGCATTGAATCTATAGATTGCTTTGGGTAGTATGGCCACTTTAGCAATGTTGATTCTTCCTACCCATGAGCACGGCATACACTTACATTCTTTGTATCTACTTCAATTTCTTTTTTCAATCACTTATAATTTTCTGAGAACAAGTCTTTTACTTCCTTGGTTAATTTGATGCCCAGGTATTTTTTTTGTTTTTGATGCAATTGTAAATGGGATTGTTTTCTTAATTTCTCTTTCCAAAAGTTCATCATTGGTATATAAAAATGCCACTGACTTCTGAATATTAATTTTATAACCTGCTACTTTACTGAATTCATTGATCAGTTCTAACAGATTTTTGGTGGAATCTTTAGGGTTCTCTCTATACAGTATCATGTCATCTATAAATAATGACAGTTTTACTTTTTCCTTTTCAATATGGATTCCTTTTATTTCTCTTTCCTTTTTGATTGCTATGACTAGGACTTCCAATGCAATATTGAACATGAGTGGCGAAAGTAACAACCTTGTCTTATTCATGATCTTAAGGAGAACACTTTAAGCTTTTTCCTACAGAGTATGATGTCAGCTATAGCTTTCTCATATATGGTCTTTATAATATTGAGGTATGTTCTCTCTATTCCCACTTTTCTGAGAGTTTTTATCATAAATAGATGCTGGGTTTTGTCAAATGCTTTATCTGCATCTATTGATATATTCATGTGATTTTTACCTTTCAATTTGTTAACGTGGTGTATCACATTAAATAATTTACATATATTAAACCAATCTTTCACCACAAGAATAAATCCAACTTGATCATAGTGTATGATATTTTTAATGCACTCCTGAATTTGGTTGCTAATATTTTCTTGAGGACTTTTACATCGATGTTAATAAGGGATATTGGCCTATAGTTTTTTTGTTTGTTTGGTTGGTTGTTTTTTATTTTTTGTCTCTGTGTGTTATCTTGTTTTTTTTTTTTAATTAACTTTATTGGAGTAATATTTTATTGGTTAATACAATTATATAATTTTCAGGTGTACATTATAATTTGACATCTGTATATTCTATTGTGTGTTGACTACCCAGTTTCTTTCAAAGTCCAGTTTCTTTCAGCTACCATATATTTGATCCCCTTTACCCACTTCACCCTCCCCCTATCTCCCTGTATTTGACCCCCTTTACCCCATCAATCTACTCCCTCCTCCTCTACACACTACCCTCTGGTAACCACTAGTCCATTGTCCATGTCCCTGAGTATCTGTTTGTTTGTCCTATTCATTTGTTGCTTTTAGGTTTATATCCCATAAATAAGTGATATCATGTGATTTTCAACTTTTTTCTGTCTGGCTTATTCCGCTTAGCATGATTATCTCGAGGTCCATCCATATTGTTACAAATGGCAGTATTTCATTTCTTCTTATGATTGAGTAATATTCCATTGTATATATGTACTACAGGTTCTTTAGCCAGTCATCTATCGTAGGACACTTTGGTTGCTTCAATGTCCTGGCCACTGTGAATAATGCTGCTATGAACATCAGTGTGCAAATATCTTTTCAGATATGGGTTTTCAAGTCTTTGGGGTAAATACCCAATAGAGGGAATGCCGGATCATATGGTAGATCAATTCTTAGATTTTTGAGGAACCTCCATACTGTTTTTCATAGTGCAATCAGACAAGGGAAAGTGGCTGTACCAACTTGCAGTCCTACCAGCAGTGTATGAGGGTTCTTTTTTCTCTGCACCCCCTCCAACATTTCTTATTACTTGTCCTGTTAATTATAGCCATTCTAACAGATGTGATATGGTATCTCATTGTGGTTGTGATTTGCATTTCCCTAATAGATAATGCTGTTGAGCATCTTTTCATATATTTGTTGGTGATTTATATGTTCTCTAGGGAGAAGTGTCTGTTCTGGTCCTCTCCCCATTTTTTAATTGGATCCTTTGTTTTTTGTTGTTATTGAGTTGTATGAATTCTTTCTATATTTTAGATATTAGGCCCTTATTGGTGTTGTTGCTTGCAAATACATTTTCCCATTTGGATGGCTGTCTCTACCTTGTTGACAATTTCTTTGGCTGAACAGAAGCTTTTTTAGTTTGATGTAGTCCCATTCATCTATTTTTGCTCTTACTTCTTTTGCCTTTGAGATTAAATTTATAAAATCCTCTTTAAGTCCAATACTCTTTAGTTCCTATGTTTTCTTCTATGCATTTTATTGTTTCAGGTCTTATAGTCAGGTCCTTAATCCATCTCCAGTTAATTTTGGTGTGTGGTGATAGACAACAGTCTAGTTTCATTCTTTGGCAGGTGGCCTTCCAGTTTTGCCAGCACTATTTATTGAAGAGGCTTTCCCTTCTTCACTGTATGGTTTTGGTTTTTTTGTTGAAAATTATTTGCCCATATAAATATGGGTTCACTTCTGGACTCTCGATTCTGTCCCACTGGTCCATGTGTTTATTTTGCTGCCAATACCATGCCATTTTGATTACTGTCACTTGGCAGTATAATTTGAAGTTGGGTAGAGTGATGCCTCCAGCTTTGTGCTTTTTTCTCAGGATGGCTTTGGTAATTTGGGGTCTTTTGTGCTTCCATACAAATCTGATGATTTTTTGTTCTATTTTTTTAAAACATGATGATGGGATTTTGATGGGGATTGCATTAAATCTGTATAATGCTTTACATAATATGGTCATTTGAACTATGTTGATTCTTCCGATCCAAGAGCACAAAATATCTTTCCATTTTTTTGTATTTTCTACAATTTCTTTTAATAGGGTCTTCTAGTTTTCATCATATAGGTCCTTCACATGTTTCATTAAATTTATTCCTAAGTATTTTATTCTTTTTGGTGCAATTGCAAAAGGAATTATTTTTTCCACTTCTTTTTCTGACACTTCGTTATTAGAGTATAGGAAATCTATGGATTTTTGAACATTAATTTTGTATCCAGAAACTTAACTGTATTTGCTTATTGTTTCTAGTAGTATTCTTATGGAGTCTTTGGGATTTTCTATATAGCGAATCATGTCATCTGCAAATAGTGACAGTTTGTTTCCTTTTTTTCCTATTTGCATGCCTTTTATATCTTTCTCTTGTCTGATTGCACTTGGTAGGGCCTCCGATGTTATACTGAATAACAGTGGCCATAGTGGAGAGACTTGTCTCATTCCTGATCTTAGAGGGAAGGTTTTTAGTTTTTCACCATTAAGTATAATGTTGGCTGAGGGTTTGTCATATATGGCATTTATTACGTTAAGGTACTTTCCTTCTATACCAATTTTGTTAAGTGTATTTTGTCGAAGGCTTTTTCTGCATCTATTGATATAATCATATGATTGTTATTTTTTAATTAGTTTATGTGGTGTATCACATTAATCGATTTGCATATGTTGAGCCATCCTTGTGCCCCTGGGATGAAGTCCACTTGATCTTGGTGTATAATCATTTTAATATGTTGCTGTATTCGGTACACTAGTATCTTATTTAGGATTTTTGCATATGTGTTCATGAGAGATAATGGTCTTCAGTTTTCTTTTTTTGGATTATCTTTACCAGGTTTTGGTATCAGAGTAATATAGGCCTCATAAAATGAGTCGGGAAGTATTGCCTCCTCTTTGATTTTTTGAAAGAGTTTGAGGAGAATAGGCATTAAATCTTTTTTGCACGTTTAGTAGAATTCACTGGTGAAACCATCTGGTCCTGGTCTTTTACTTTTTGGTACGTTTTTGATGATTATTTCAATTTCCATACTGCTGATCGGTCTATTTAGATTTTCTAGATCTTGATTCAGTGTAGGAAGATTGTATTTTTTTAAGTACTGGTCCATTTCTTCTAGGTTATTAAATTTGGTATTATATATTTTTTCATAGTATTTTTGTATGATCTTTTGTATTTTTACGACATCAGTCATAATTTCCCACTCTTTCATCCCTGATTTTGTTTATTTGTGTCCTTTCTCTTTTTTCTTTAGTCAGTCTAGCCAAAGGTTTGTCAATTGTATTAACCTTCTCAAAGAACCAGCTCTTTGTTGCATTTATTTTTTCTATTGTTTTTGTTTGTTTGTTTGTTTGTTTGTTTTCAATTATAGTGTTCTTTTTTTGTAATGTCTTTGTCTTGTTTTGGAATCAGGTTTAATGGTGACCTCATAAAAGTTTGTCAATTTTATTAACCTTCTCAAAGAACCAGCTCTTTGTTGCATTTATTTTTTCTATTGTTTTTGTTTGTTTGTTTGTTTGTTTTCAATTATAGTGTTCTTTTTTTTGTAATGTCTTTGTCTTGTTTTGGAATCAGGTTTAATGGTGGCCTCATATAATTGTTTTCAACTATAGCGTTCTTTTTTTGTAATGTCTTTGTCTTGTTTTGGAATCAGGTTTAATGGCGGCCTCATAATCAGGTTTAATGGTGGCCTTCCTTTCTCTTGAATTTTTTTAGAATAGTTTGAGAAGAATGTTAATTATTTTTTGAATGTTTGGTAAAAGTCATCTATGAAGTCATCTGGTCCAGGACTTTTGTTTTTTGGAAGTTTTCTGATTACTGATTCGATTTTGGTGGTAATTAGATTTTCTGTTTCTTCTTGACTCAGTCTCAGATATTGTATGTTTCTAGGAATGTATCCATTTCTTCCATTGTCCAATTTGTTGTCATTATAATGCTGTGTTTGTTGGTTGTTGTTGATGTTTTAATTTTTTTTTAAAGCATAACTCAGGCTAGTCAGTAAAAAGAAGGTTGAGCAAAAGAGAGCTAATATGATCTGCACAGTAAAGATAACAACTATTTTGAGTTTGCCAGCAGCACCCCAAGGCAGGTGTGCATGGACTGATTAGACCAGAGCAAGTCAGTTAAGGGGAAAAGTTCAGGTTTGGGAGTTTAAAAGTGAAATTCAAGAAATCATAGCAATCGGGTAACTAATAAAAGATAAACCAAAGACCCATAAGAAGAAGAAGGAATGAAAGATAACATTGGTGGAAGTGCTAGGGCTGATGGTGATGGCTTAGAGCATGCTCAGGAGGGAGTTGCCAGTGGTGAAGCACCCTGCTCATATACAAAAATGCCTTATATTTGAAGTCATTCTTAAATTCAGTTTCTCAGTTAGATCTGGAGACAACAAAAACACTACAATGAGCAGCATCACTATGAGCATGAACAGTATAGATCACTACAATGAGCATCACTATGTGAGGGCTAAGAGACAGGTGATCAGGTCAGTGGTTTTTGGTCTGTTGTCCAGAAAAAGTGTGAAGATGGTAAAAAGGAAAAGGAAGGTGTTGTTGGCAATTCCAACACCAGCTTGGGAAATAAAGAATTTTTTAGTGGTAACATTAAGTGGGAAGAAAATTCATCTTAATGCTACAGAGATAACATAATTATATATTTGAAAAAAAAGTAGACCTTACATCATCAGTGTTATTCCTTACATTACCAAAGTCGATACCAGTACCATTTATATTGTATTCAATTACTCTTTATTAAAATGACTAACCTTTATAAGTTTTTTTTTTTTAAAGAAATCATAGCAGACCAAATTCTTAGGAGAAAGGTTAGTGAAAAATTTATTTTTATAACAAAGATGGCCAAGAAATTTTAAAACAGAGATACTATATATGTAATTTCAAGTAGTTTCCTATTCTATAGCATGGGGTAAAACTTCTCAGTTAGCCCAAAAGTTTTGCACTCATCAGCCTTATATGTTAGTGCTGCCTTAGTAAATGAAATAAGAGAGATTGTGACCAAAGTATAGAGAAACAGAACTAATGAGGAAGGGTAGAGAAAACCATAAGAGTCAGGGTTCTAGTAGGCATCTACCAGAAGTATTGTCTGGAAATTCTGAGAAAGTTTTAATGTGTTGGACTTTCAACCAGATTTGGGATGCAAAATTAGTGCTGTCTTATTAAATACTAAAAGTATGATCCTTCAAAGCTGCATGAACACAATTTATAAGAACATGAATCTTTTGCATAGTTCATTGAAATTTAACATAATATTGTAGTTGCAAAACCTAAATATGTATTTAATTCTTTTGCTTTAAAATATAAGTGCCATTTGTAGTCATGAGCTTTTCTCAATTTTCCATTTCATATGATCTATGTGGAAAGAGCTTGTGAAAGGAAAACATTTATATTAAATTTTAAAAATCAAAGTGGTACCTGCTATTCAACTCTGACCACTAGGATACTAATGATTATTGCTCAGAATCCTCTACTGATCCTCAAACCAGTCACTAATCCTAGGCTTCTAGCCCCAGCTACACTCCAACATATCATAATTACTTCTCAGCAAAACTTAGGAAATAAAGAAACCCATTGGAGAAAGTTAAGCATAATTGCTAAGTTTTTTCAAGGCTATATTCTTCATGATAAATAAAGGCTATATTCTTCATGATAAATAAATAAATGAAAACTGAAAGTATTCTCAGCTAACAAGAAATTTCTGGAGACTTTCATGTTCTATGTTTTGAATTTTGTACCTAAGATAATAATCCCAGAATCTCGGGGACCACAGTCACCTGTTAACTAAAAAGTTGAATAACTCTAAGAGGACTTGGACTCCTAGGTTATTTTGCCAATTTTATACAAATACAGCATTTCTCCCTAGATCTCTCCTAAAAATGATACTGTTCACCTGTAAAGCAAACTGAAGTCCTTACTTTGCAGGCACAGTCCATGAATGCAAAGTAGTACTCTAAATGATAAGGCAGCTCATAATTCAAATGACAAAAAGTAAGGAAATTTAATATAATATCATAGTTGCAAAACTAAAATATTTATTTATTCATTTTGACATTTGTGTTCACCACGAAAGCCTCACCATTCTGTCTTCCTTCTTCTGTCTTTTCCCTATTTGACCTATTGATGGCCTTCAGGCCTTAATAATTTTCACATACCTGCCTCCAGTTTACTTAACCCAAGGGTGATCATCAAGTCAGCTCTTCTAAGCACATAGGTGTGTCTGAATGAGTTTCAATAATAATAATAGTCCACTTTGGAGTACTAGCAGTACTTATTTGTCTGGAGGAAGCTAAAAACTTGCCCTTACAGCAACTTTGGTATAAATTTAATACACTTTATCACCCAGAGTCAATTTCTTCCAGCAAATGCCTGGTCGAGGCTCAAAGTTTCAAAATTTGGTAATTTTCCTTGGTTGGGGTTTTAGCCACTAATCATCAACAAATTTAAACAATTTTTAAAAATGTCTTTTGAGAATTCATTTCAGGGAAAGAAAAAAGGAAAACAATTATCTAGTGACTCAATAGCAAAAAGAAAAAAAATATTCATCCTGAAAATCAATAATAAATACAAGAATAGTTTCTCAAGTTACCTTACAAAAACTAAACTGCAGAATTTATAGTCATACCTGTGTTCATCTTAGACATTTTGTATACATATTAGTGAAAAAGTAGCTGATCAATAGATTCATGTTTTATATTCTTAAAGAGTACTCTAAATCTTATACTATTAAAGAAATAAATGAACGTAGAGAATTTTACTAACTTTAGATAAAAAAAAAATAATAAGTTTTTTCCACCTAATGTTTTCATTGAAGAATGTTCTCTTCTTTTAAATTTGGGCTTGTGACTGTTTCAACCAATAGAATATGGCAGAAATGGTGCTATGTCACTTCTGAGGCAAAACTCATAAAAAGACTCAACTTCCGCTTGGTTTACTCCTTTTGGGGGCAATCGCCACTTGAACCAGGCCACGATACTGTGAGGAAGCCCAAACCACCCCACATGGGGAGTCCACATAGGCCAGCAAGGAGAGGAATTGTGACCCCAGCCAACAGTCAACATCAAACACCAGACAGGGGGTAAACCAGTCTGCAGATGACTCCAACCTAGCCTTCAAGCCTGCCCAGACATCATGGAGCAGAGACGAGCCATCCTTGCTATTCCACATCTAAATTTCTGACCTGTAGAATCAGTGAACATAGTAAATGACTGTTTTCCACCACTAAGTTTGGGGATAATTTGTTATGCTACCATATTAACAGGAATAAGAATAAAAAGGGAGACATCATAAAAGCCATCAAAGAAGGGTGCCAAGAGCCTGCATGTTGCTGAAGCCAGAGAGGAATTGCTCCAATGAGGGAGGAGTCCAGAAGGAACCAAAACTAAATAGAGGCAAAGAGGGAGGCAATTAGGGAAAAGTCTTTGGACTTTGCAATTAAAGGAAGTCTGCCTTTAGTTTCTGTTGGAGGAACAAACATATTAGGTGTGAGGTGTAATGGGAGGTGGAAACCATAAATTTAGAGAAATTTTTGGGAAGAGTTGCAGTTTAAAAAAAAAAGGAGAGGATAGTAACCAGAGGGCAAGTCCAAAGAATATGATTTATAGACAGAGGGAAATAAGCATCTCCTTAGAATGTTAGGAAGAAGTCAATGGTAAAGTTCAGTGAGTGTATGGCGTTAAGAGTCAGAGGATAGTGGAAAGTACAAGGTTACCCAGGAGGGGAAAGAAGGGTAGACAGAGAGAAGGAAAGAAGATACTTCTTCATCTGAGACAAGAAAATGAGGGGAAAAAAGAGTAAATAATAAAAAAAATTTTTTTTGAGAAAGAGAGAAATCAAAACTTATTTTGTGGAGCCCCTCTCCCTTTAGCAAAATAAAAACTAAACTTATCTAGATGACTAAAAAAAAAAAAACGAGAGTGAATACTTGAGAATTATGTAGAATTTGTTTCCTGTCCTCACTGTTGAGCTTACTCTCCAAATATTTTTTCAAGTCTTCTGAAAAAATATTAACAGGGGAAGCAATCTTAAAATTCATTAGATGGTAGAGTCAAGACATCACTAGTGATTCTTCAGAAGGGTCATTTTTGGGCTTCAATTAAATCATAAAATATCTTATTTCATAGATATACTTCCTCTAGATAGTACATGTAACTCATCATACACTGATATGAATATTATCTAACAACTTCATCTTCTCTCCTGTCTTACTGAAAAGACATGTTTGCAAATCATCTTAAATAGAAAACTTCTTTTTTTCAAATAAAGATATGTGAACCAGGAGAGCATGCTATGATATTTAAATATCAGCTTATCACATTTATTTGCATTGGGGGCTAACTTTCTGATTTATAACTTCCACAGAAATAAGATTTCACTTAGTTGTGCAGTTGTTCCTGACTCCTGAAATAAGGAGATGATTTGGGCATAGTATTTAAATGTCATTATTTAAAAAAAAATTTTAAAGAAAAACTTGTGATACAGAATGCAGGAATCCATAAGAAGTCATTTTTTTCCTCTTTTTAGTTAAAAAAGGAAATCCAATTTTGAATATAATACATTTATTTAAAAAAATAAACTATCGAACAACCCTCTACATAAGGCTAGCTTTGTGCCAGAATTAAGGACTTTACATTTTTTTTAAATCCTGTGACAAATACATGACAACAGATAATATTGCTATTCAATTTTACAGTGAAGAAACAGAACAGGGGGAGTGAAGTCACTTGCTCAAGGTCTCAGAGAGAGTAAGTCCTATGCAGAGCTGAGTTTTGAACCCAGAAGATCTCACTGACTTAATCAGTCTGCCATGCTGAAATAGCATGTGTCTGATGGGGGCTTCTCCCTTTTGACAAAACAACAAACCAAAAAAAAAAAAAAAAATCCACTTTGTATACTCTGAACATGCAAAACACATAAAAAAAGGGGGGAAAAAAAACTTAGCTTAGCTTAGCTGAGGTAAAGTAAGTACAAGTTGAAGAGATTGTTATACACTCCCCAAACTCACATGTTTTTCTTAACAGAGCATATTTGATAACGTTCATATGTAGCTTTTAATGAAATATGTATAAAAGCTTCAGGAAACTGATAATTTGTTACATTTATCTATTATAGAACAATGGACTTTTAGAGAACAAAGGGACTTTTGATTTTGTGCAGTCAGGCAATTTCACTTTATAGAGGAGACGTCAGGGCTTAGAAAGTTTAAGTGACTTTTTAAATGTTACATACCCTGTTGAAAGTTGGATGAGAACTAGCAGAAGTCAAAATTTTTCATTAAATTAGTTTCTCATGTAGTCAATTCGCTCTAGATTCTGTCAACAGATGGTCATTGGTACCAATTCAATGCCTACAGGAATCCCCAATTTAGGTTGTGGCGAAGGAGACTTTACTCAGTGCAAACAGCTCAACTGTGATACAGCATGGCTGTGGAACAGCTCAATAGTGTTACAGCTCAATTACGAGACAGCATGGCTGAGGAACAGCACACCTGTGAGGCAGTCCTAGGGGTGAGCCAGCTCAGTCCCTCTCCAGCTTGACAGCTCTGCCCTGCTCCAGTCTGCCCTGACATCTCTGTTCCACTCAGACCCATTGAGATAGGGCAGCTCTGCTCTGCTCTGATCTGATGAGATGTCTTCCGTGTTTCAGCTCCAGCCAGGAAAACAGCAGTCTTCAATGGAAAGGGAAAGCATACTCTCCACCAAGAGGGGAGCTGACTGACTTGTATAGAGAGAAGTGGCCACCCCTGCTCCCTGATTAGCCCATTCTCATGCAAATGAGTCCTCACAGTTTGATAGGTCCAAAAAGCACTGTCCCGATTGGTCAGAATGGATATAGCTGCACAGTTCTGATTGGATGGGGAAAGTCTCAGTCTTCCTGGTTGAAATAGGATTCCAGAATTCCTTTATAAGGGTTAGCTCAGATGGCTGGACCACAGTGCAGGCAGTCAGTTCCATTCAGGCTTCTCCCTAGTGTGGGCTTGGGTGAAAGGCCCCTGTTTAGAAATGACTGCTAGGCTCTATTTTTAAATTTGACCCTAGTTAGCTACCAGAACTCTTCTTGGTAGGTATCTTCTTTTTCAGACTTGATAATTCTTACATTTCTTTGGTAATATTACTAAATTTAATGATTTACCGCATTTTTGATACACATATGGTTAAGCCAGAAGCTTTAGAATTTCATAACATCTTTACAATTCACACATAACATAGTGGTCAGTATACAACAGAGTATTGTTAACCATAGTCACTACAGATTCAATAAAGAGGTTTCACATCGGACTATAATAACAGAAGAATGAATCAGTGAACTCAAGGATGGAACATTTGAAACTATCGTGTTAGATAGTAAAACGAATAAAAATTAATATAGAAAGCCTACTGGACTTATGGGATACCATTAATAATATATATATATATTTGGACTCTGAAATGGAGAGAATAGGGAGAGAGAAATAAAAGTTTATTTAAATAAATAATCGCTGAGAACTTTTCAGATGTGAGGAGCGATTTGGACATTATATTCATAACATGCATCGGTCCCCAAATTCAACTCAAAAAAGATCTTCTTATAATATAACTGTCAAAAATCAAAGACAAATAATCTTAAAATCAGCGAGAGAAAATAACATTCTTACTTACATGGGATCCCACATAAGGCTTTCAGCAGATGGAGAAATAGTAACCTCATATCCCAGCAGAGACTGGGATGATATATTTAAAGCACTGAAAGAAAAAATACCTGTCACCAAGAATACTTCATCTGGCAAAATTGTCCTTTGTAAATGAAGGATACAAACGTCCCAAGACAAACAAAACTGAAAGACCTGCCTTACAAGAAATGATGAAAGGAGGTTGTTCAGCTGAAATGAAAGAGTGCTGATTAGTAACATAAACACATACAAAAATATAAAACGCACTGGTAAAGGTAAGAATATAGTCAAATTGAGAACATTCCAGTACTATAATATAGTGGTGTATTAAATAATCACTTCGTTTTAGTATAAAGGTTAAAAGACAGATGTATTGAAAATAACTATAGCTACAGTAACTTGTTAACAAATACATAACATAAAAATATGTAAACTGTGACATCAAAAACATAAAATTGGGGGATGGGAATTAAAGAGTAGAGTTTTTGCATGCGGTAAAGTTAAGATGTTATCAGCTTAGAATAGACTGTTGTAACTATATAATGTTTTCTGTAAGCCTCAGGGTAAACACAAAGCAAAAACTACGGTGGATACACACAAGATAAAGAAAAGAGTATCAAAGTATACTACTACAAAAAATCATTAAGTCACAAAGGAGGACAGCAGGAGAAAAAGAAAGAAACAAAGGAACTACAAAACAGATAGAAAACAATAAGATGGCATTAGTAAGTTCTATCTATCAATAATTACTTGAAATATAAATGGATTAATTCTCCAATTAAAAGGTATAGAGTGGCCAAAAGGATAAAAATTATAATACTCAACTATATGATGCTTAGAAGAGATTCACGTAAGCTCTAAGATGCATCACCTCAAAGTGAAGGGATATAAAAAGTTACTCTATGGAAATAGAAACTGAAAGAGAGCAGAAATAGCTACACTTACACCCAGCAAAATACATTTGAAGTCAAAGACTGTAACGAGATACAAAAAAAAAAAAATTCATTATGTAATAATAAAAAGGTTGATTCAGCAAAAGGATATAACGATTACAAATATATATGCACCTAACACCAGAGTACCTAAATATAAGCAAATACTAACAGATATGAAGGGGAAAAAATTACAATAATATGAAGGGACTTCAATACCCCACTTTCAACAAAGAATAAATTGTCCAGACATATAAATCATTAAAGAAACATTGGACTTGAGTGATACTTTAGATTAAGTAGATCTAATAGACATATACAGAACAATCCATCCACCACCAACAGAATATACATTCTTCTCAAGTACACATGGAACAACCTCCAGGATAAATCATACTTTAAGTCACAAAAAAAGTCTTAGCAAATTTAAAAAGTGTGGAATCATACCAAGGATCTTTTTAAAACACAATGGATTGAAACTAGAAATCAATAAAAGGATGAAAACTAAAAAATTCACAAATATGTAGAAATTGAACAACGCAATTCTGAACAACCGATAGGTCAAAGAAGAAATCAAAAGGAAAATCAAAAAATACCTTGAGAACAATAAAAATGAAAATGCACATACCAAAACTATGGGATGCAGCAAAGCAGTGCTAAAGAGGGAAATTTATAGTAATAAATGCCTACATTAAGAAAAAAGGTCTCATATAGACAACTTAATGAAACTTAAAAAAAAAGAAAACTAAGCCCAATGTTAGAAGAAAGAAATAACAGAAATTTAGAGAAGAAATAAATGAAATAGAGACTAAAAAGAAAATAGAAAAAAATCAAGGAAACCGAGACCTGGTTTTTAAAAAGATAAAATTGACAAACCTTTAGCTAGACCTATTAGGAAAAAAACAGAGGACCAAAATACATAAAATTATAAATGAAAAAGGAGACGTTACTACTGATACCGCAGAAATACAAAGGATCATATGAGACCACTCTGAAAAATTACATGTCAACAAATTGGGACAACTTAGAAGAAATAAATTCGTAGAAACATACAACCTATCAAGAGAGAATCAAGAACAAATAGAAAATCTGAAAAATCACTAGTAAAGAGATTGAATCGATGATCAAAAACCTCCCAATAAAGAAAAGGCCAGGACCAGATGGCTTTACTGGTGAATTCTACTAGTGAAAGAAATAAAGAAAACAAACCCATTTATAATAGCATAAAAAAAATAAATCTTTGAAATAAATTTAACCAAGAAAGTTAAAAATCTGTGTACTGAAAATGATAAGATGCTGAGGAAAAAAATTGAAGAAGACACAAATAAATTAAAAGATATTCACTGTTTATAGATCTGAAGAGTTAATATTGTTAAAATGTTCTTAATACCCAAAGCCATTTATAGATTGAGTGTAATGCCTATCAAAATGCTAACCATATTTTTCACAGAAATGGAAAAATAACCCTAAAATTCACATAGAACCACAAAAATTCTGAATATCCAAAGTAATCTTGAGAAAGAATAAAACTGGAGATATAACACTTCCTGACTTCAAACTATAAACAAGTCTATAATAATCAAAACAGCATGGTGCTGGCATAAAAAGAAACACAATGATCAATAGAACAGAACAGAGCCTAGAAATAAGCCTATGTATATATAGTTATCTAATATTTGACAAGGGGACCAAGAATATTTAATGGAGAAGGGATAGTCTCTTCAATAAATGATTTTGGAAAAACTGGATATTTTCATGCACAAAGATGAAATTGGACCACTATCTTACACTGCTCACAAAAATTATCTCAAAATGGCTAAGGACTTAAACAAAACTCCTAGAAGTAAACAGGAAGAACTCCTTGATATTGGTTGTGGCAATAATTTTTTGAAAATGAAACCAAAACACCAGCAACAAATGCAAAAATCAAAAGTGAGATTACATCAAACTAAAAAGCTTCTGCACAGCAAAAGAAACGATTAACAAAATTAAAAGGCAACCTACAGAATGGAATAAAAGATTTTCAAACCATATATCTGATAAGAGGTAAATATCCAAAATATATAAGGAACTCATACAACTCAATAGCAAACAAACAAACAAACCCATGAAAACAAACAAACAAAAACTAAAATTCAAAAGCCAAACAAACAAAAAGCCAACCACCCAAACAAACAAACAAACAGAACACAACCCACTAATATTTCAATTTAAAATTAGGCAAAGGTGCGATTGGATTAAACATAGCAACGTGACAGACATTCCCAGATCTCTCCCCTTGAAGCAACAATAAGCTGAACACCTAAAACTCAACAAAAAACACCCAAACTGCACACCAGCACATCTGAGCATGGGATCTGCACATAAGAGCTACCACAGGTCAGAATCTCAGGTGTCTGGTGGTGGACTAAGAGAAACAAAGAAGCTGCCTCTCACAGCCAGAGCTCCCTGTAGGAGGAGGGGGAGGGGAGAAGGAGCTGCGAGTTCTCTGAATAGCCCTGCTTGAGAGTGCTATGAGCTCCACGCGGCTGGTGGCAGTGCCCAATCCTCAAGGCAGAAAGCAGAGAAACAGGGATGGCAGAAAAGCAGGGATGGCAGAGAAACAACAGTTGATTTTTACCGGCCCCAGTTGCAAACCTGAGGCTGAGCCACAGCCTCTAATCCCCAACCCAGAGGGTCCCTTTCCCTATAAACTCCAAGATGGATCATCGTGGAGCCCCAGGGGAATCTGAGCAAACACTACCAAAACTGTCACTAACACTGACAGGAACTGAGACAGAGGGTAGCGAGCATGATTAAACATCTACAAGGAGAAAAAAGACATTATTAACACTTTATATAAAGCAGAGATCCAAGAAGTTTAGACACCACCTAATGGAAACCAAAAGAAAATCACCTTATTTGCAAAAGGCTAGGGACCATTTTATAATAAATCTTTCGGGGGAAGCAGAACACACTTCCATTAATGCCCAGGTGGAGAAATAGTCCATTAAACACCATGAACAACCAAGATGACAAGGCATCTCAGAAAGAAAGAGAAAAATCTCCAGAAAATAAGCTTGCAGACATAAAAATATGCAACTTAAATGACAGAGAATTCAGGATGATACTTCTGAAAAAACTCAGTGAGATTCTAAATGAATCATATCAACAATTTCAGGAATTGAAAAAACAATGAATGAGTTCTTTAGCAAGGAGATTGAAACCCTCAAAAATAACTGAATAGACCTTCTGGAGATAAAGAACAAACTACAAAAGCTGAAAAATGAAATAACAAGCTTGGGAAATAGAGTCGACCAAATAGAGGAAAGGATCAGTGATATCAAAGACAAGAATATAGAAATAAATCAGAAGGAAGAAGAGAGAAACTGAAGAATGAAAAATAATGAAAGAGAAATACAAGAACTATCTGATACCATCAGGAGAGGAAACATAAGAATAGTGGGAATTCTCGAAGGGGAGAAAAAGGAGCAGAGATTAGAAAGCATTTTCAGACAAATAGTTGACGAAAATTTCCCAAACCTAAGGAATGAGCTGGAGCTTGGAATCAAGAAGTCAATAGAACACACAATTATCTCAACCAAAAAGGCCTTCACCAAGACACATCATATCAAAATTATCAAAAATCAACAACAAAGACAGAATTCTCAAGGCAGCCAGGGAAAAGAACACAGTAACTTATAAAGGAAAACTCATTAGATTATCGTCAGACTTCTCAGCACAAACCTTACAAGCCAGAAAGGAGTGTAATCAAATATTCAAACTATTAAATGAAAAGAACTACCAGCCAAGAATAATGTATCACCTAAGCTCTTCTTTAGTTATGAAGGAGAAATAAAGACCTTTGCAAACATATAAAAATTGAGGGTATTCTATTCTATGAGGCCTGTACTACAGGAAATACTGAAAGAGGTCAGCTCACCTAAAACAAAATGACAAAAAAAAAAGCATAATTAGGAGTAAGGTGACTAGTAGGGTGCTAAAAACAGAGGAGTGCAACCCTTACTACGAACAGGGCATTATAACCTTAAAATAAGAAGATATTTGCTATAGCAAGATAGTAATGAATGTTCAGCATACATAGGGACAAAATGAGACAACAATGACTGAAAAGGGGAGGATTCAAAGATCCAAATTCGAAAAGGGGAATGGAAATAAGGCACATGCAGAAGAAAAGGGACGACTGTATATATACAACTATCCTTTACATATTCATAATGGTAACCACGGGCCAAAGATTTTGAACCGAAGTATATAACATAAAACAAGAAGGACCAGAGGGAAAACCCACAAAAGCCAACCAAAATAAAGAAAACAGAAATACAAGGACAAAAAAGGAATGGAAACACAGAGCTATCAGAAAGCAAAAGATAAAATGGCTATGAGAAGACCTCATATTTCAACAATCATCCTAAATGTAAATGGACAGAACTCACCAATAAAAAGGCACAGAGTTGTAGACTGGGTCAAAAAACAAAACCCAACCATATGCTGTCTCCAGGAGACACATCTCTGTTCCAAAGACAAATATAGACTCAAAGTGAAAAAGTGGAAAATGATATTTCAAGCAAATGGCATTCAGAGAAAAGTGGGAGTGGCAGTACTAATAAAGGATGCAGTAGACTTCAAAATCAAAAAGGTAAAAAAGATACTGAGGGATCCTTTATAATGATAAAGGGAATCATGAACCAAGAGGACATAACACTTATTAATATCTATGCTCCCAATCAGAGAACCCTGAAATATGTAAAGCAATTACTAACAGAACTAAAAGGAGAAACAGACCAAAACACTATCATAGCAGGGGACCTAAATACTCCACTGTCAGATGTGGACAGATCATCCAAACAGAAAATCAACAACATCCTTAAATGATACTTTAGACCAACTTGACATAATTGATATTTACAGAGCCTTCCATCCCAAAACAGCTGCTTATACATTCTTCTCTAATGCACATGGAACATTCTCAAGAATCGACCACATACTGAGACACAGAGATAGACGCAACAAATATAAGAGGGTTGAAATGATACCAACCATATTCTCTGATCATAATGCTTTGAAACTAGAGATCAACTGTAAAAAGAAAGCAGAAAGAACCACAAATACATGGAGATTAAATAACATACGACTGAAGAATAACTGGGTCAGAGAAGAAATAAAAAGAGAAACCAAGAGATACATAAAAATGAATGATAATGATAGTATAACATATCAACACTTTGGGGGCACAGCAAAAGCGGTCATAAGAGGAAAGTTCATGTCATTACAGGCCTAAATCCAAAACCAAAAACAAGCCAAAATAAACAACCTGATGCTTCATCTTAAACAAACTAGAAAAGGAAGAACAAATGAAGCTTAAAATCAGCAGAAAGAAAGAAATAAACAAAATTAGAGCAGAAATAAATCATATTGAAACAAACAAACAAAAGCAATAGAAAAAATAAATGCAACAAAAAGCTGGTTCTTTGAGAAGGTGAACAAAATTGACAAATCCCGGACTAGACTCACTAAAGAAAAAAGAGAAAGGACACAAATAAACAAAATCAGAGACCAAAGAGGGGAAATTACGACAGACACTGCAGAAATACAAAGGATCATACAAGAATACTATGAAAAAGTATAGAACACCAAATTTAATAACCTAGAAGAAATGGACCAGTACTTATGAAAATATAATCTTCCTAGACTGAATCAAGAAGATCTGGAAAATCTAAATAGACCAATCAGCAGTATGGAAACTGAAACGGTCATCAAAAACCTACCAAAAAGTAAAAGTCCAGGATCGGATGGCTTCATCAGTGAATTCTAACAAACATTCAAAGAAGATTTAATACCTATTCTCCTCAAACTCTTCCAAAAAATCAAAAAGGAGGCAATACTTCCTGACTCATTTTATGAGGCCAATATTACCTTGATACAAAAACCTGGCAAAGATAACACACAAAAAAGAAAACTACAGACCAATATCTCTCATGAATATAGATGCAAAAATCCTAAATAAGTTACTGGTGAACCTTAATACAGCAACATATTAAAAAGATTATACACCACAATCAAGTGGGCTTCATCCCAGGGGCACAGGGATGGTTCAACACACACAAATCAATTAATATGATACACCACATAAACAAATTAAAATATAAGAATCATAACATCATACAGAAAAGCCTTCGAAAAGATACAGCACCCATTTATGATCAAAGCACTTAACAAAATCGATATAGAAGGAAAGTACCTTAACAAAATGAAGACCATACATGACAAACCCTCAGCCAACATTATACTTAATGGTGAAAAACTAAAAACCTTCCCTCTAAGATCAGGAATAAGACAAGTCTCTCCACTATGGCCACTGTTATTCAATATAACATTGGAGGTCCTAGCAAGTGCAATCAGATAAGAGAAAGATATAAAAGGCATACAAATAGGAAATGAAAAAGTCAAACTGTGAAGGACCTATATGATGAAAACTAGAAGACCCTATTAAAAGAAATTGTAGAAAATACAAAAAAATGGAAAGATATTTTGTGCTCTTGGATTGGAAGAATCAACATAGTTAAGATGACCTTATTACCTAAAGCATTATACAGATTTAATGCAATCCCCATCAAAATCCCATCATTATGTTTTAAAAAAATAGAACAAAAAATCATCAGATTTGTATGGAAGCACAAAAGACCCCAAATTACCAAAGCCATCCTGAGAAAAAAGAACAAAGCTGGAGGCATCACTCTACTCAACTTCAAATTATACTGCAAAGCGACAGTAATCAAAATGGCATGGTATTGGCAGAAAAGTAGACACATGGACAAGTGGAACAGAATCAAGAGTCCAGAAGTAAACCCATATTTATATGGGCAAATAATTTTCAACAAAAAAGCCAAAAACATACAATGGAGAAAGGAAAGTCTCTTCAATAAGTGGTGCTGGGAAAACTGGGAAGCCACCTGCCAAAGAATGAAACTAGACTGTTGTCTATCACCATACACCAAAATTAACTCCAAATGAATTAAGAACCTGAATATAAGACCTGAAACAATAAAATGCATAGAAGAAAACATAGGAACTAAAGAGTATTGGACTTAAAGAGGATTTTATAAATTTAACCTCAAAGGCAAAAGAAGTAAGAGCAAAAATAGATGAATGGGACTACGTCAAACTAAAAAGCTTCTGCTCAGCACAGAAATTGTCAACAGGGTAAAGAGACAACCATCCGAATGGGGAAATGTATTTGCAAGCAATACCTCTGATAAAGGCCTAATATCCAAAATATACAAAGAACTCATACAATTCAATAACAATGAAAAAACAAACAATCTAATCAAAAAACGGGCAGAGGACCTGAACAGACACTTCTCCCTAGAGGATGTACAAATGGTCAACAAATATATGAAAAGATGCTCAACATCACTATCTACTAGGGAAATGCAAATCAAAACCACAATGAGATACCATCTCACACCTGTTAGAATGGCTATAATCAACAGGACAAGTAATAACAAATATTGGAGAGGATGTGGAGAAATAGGAACTCTCATACACTGCTTGTGAGACTGCAAATTGGTATGGCCACTATGGAAAGCAGTATGAAGGTTCCTCAAAAAACAAAGAATTGACCTACCATATGATCCAGCAATCCCTCTATTGGGTATTTACCCCAAAGACTTGAAAACTCATATTAGAAAAGATATATGCTCACCGATGTTCATAGCAGCATTATTCACAGTGGCCAGGACATAGAAGCAACCTAAATGTCCTGTGATAGATGGTTGGCTAAAGAAACTGTGGTACATATATACAATGGAATATTACTAAGCCATAAGAAGAGATGAAACACTGCCATTTGCAATAACATGGATGGACCTTGAAATAATCATGCTAAGCAAAATAAGCCAGACAGAAAAAGTTGAAAATCATATAATATCACTTATTTTTGGGTTATAAACCTAAAAGCAACAAATGAATAGGACAAAGAAAGAGACTCATGGACGTGGACAATGGACTAGTGGTTACCAGAAGGGAAGGGGGAGAGGGGAAGTGGAAAATAAGAAAATAAAATGTTAAAAAAAATTGTTATATAGTATGAAAACAAATAACTAAACTGGCATTTAAACAAAACAAAACAAAACAAAACAAAACGAAGAGAGTTAAAAAAAACATGAGGCAAAAGATCTGAATAGACATTTTCCAAAGAAGAAATACAAGATACTAAAAAAATACATAAAAAGTGCTGAGCATCACTAATTATCAGGAAAATGAAAATCTAACCACAATGATATATCAATTAACACCTGTTAGAATGGCTATTATTCTAAAGATAAGAGATAAATGTTGATGATGATGTGGAGAAAAGGGAATCCTTCTACACCGTTGGAGGAATGTAAGTTGGTGTAGCCACTGTGGAAAACGGTATGAATGTTTCTCAAAAATTTAAAAATAGAACTATCATATAACCCAGCAATTTCGCTTCTGTGTGAAAACGAAATCAGGATTTTGAAGAGTCATCTGCCCCTTCTATATTTATTACAGCATTATTCACAATAGCCAAGATAGGAAAACAATCGAAATGTTCATTGATAGATGAATGGATGAAGAAAATGTAAAATACATTTTTCTACAAAATAGAATATTATTCAGCCAAAAAAAGAGAAATTCTGCCTTTTGAGACAACATGGATGAACTTAGAGGGTATTATGCTACGTGAAATAAGTCAGACTGACAAATACAAATACAGTATGATCTTACTAGATGTAGAATCTAAAAAAGCCAAACTCATAGAAATAGAGAGTAGATTAGTGGTTGCCAGGGGCTGTAGGGAGCAGGGGAAATGAGAAGTTGACCAAAGGGTACAAACTTCCAGGTATAAGAAGAATAAGTTCTGAGAATCTAATATATAGAATAGTGACTATAGTTAACAATACTCTGTTGTATACTTAGAAGTTGCTAAGAGAGTAGGTCTTAAATGTTCTTACTAGACAACAACAAATAAATGGTAATTGTGTTAGATGAAGAATATATTAACAAATCTTAGTGGGGTAAACATTTCACAATATATACATGTATAAAATAATCACATTGTACACTTAAAACTTACTCAATGTTATATGTCGATTATGTCTCAATAAAGCTGGGTGGAACAGAGCAAAAACTGAAGGTTTTATTCTTCCTGGTTAAGTCATTCACTTCCAAGTGAGAGAAACCTGCCAATGACCAAGTTTAAGTTCCAGTATTTTATCCTAAATTTATATGGTGAGGATAAAAATGCCACAAGAAATTACATTTAAAAAAAATAATTTCCTAATAATATCATTGAAAATGTCTGGTCAACTGCTAAACTTCAATATATAATACATTTGATAAGTAATGATCTGTACTTCATAGGTGAGATAAAAATCAGAAATAAATAAATGTAAACCCAGGGTCATAATCACTCAAAATGCCAAAAAAAAAAAAAAAGGAAATTTAAATGATTATATTGACCATTATGTTATGTGTGAATTGTAAAGATGTTATGAAATTCTAAAGCTTCTGGCTTAACCATATGTGTATCAAAAATGCGGTAAATCATTAAATTTAGTAATATTACCAAAGAAATGTAAGAATTATCAAGTCTGAAAAAGAAGATACCTACCAAGAAGAGTTCTGGTAGCTAACTAGGGTCAAATTTAAAAATAGAGCCTAGCAGTCATTTCTAAACAGGGGCCTTTCACCCAAGCCCACACTAGGGAGAAGCCTGAATGGAACTGACTGCCTGCACTGTGGTCCAGCCATCTGAGCTAACCTTTTTAAGGGGTTTCTGGAATCCTATTTCAACCAGGAAGACTGAGACTTTCCCCATCCAATCAGAACTGTGCAGCTATATCCTCATTCACACCAATCAGAGCAGAACCATTCTGACCAATCGGGACAGTGCTTTTTGGACCTATCAAACTGTGAGGACTCATTTGCATGAGAATGGGCTAATCAGGGAGCAGGGGTGGCCACTTCTCTCTATACAAGTCAGTCAGCTCCCCTCTTGGTGGAGAGTATGCTTTCCCTTTCCATTGAAGACTGCTGTTTTCCTGGCTGGAGCTGAAACACGGAAGACATCTCATCAGATCAGAGCAGAGCAGAGCTGCCCTATCTCAATGGGTCTGAGTGGAACAGAGATGTCAGGGCAGACTGGAGCAGGGCAGAGCTGTCAAGCTGGAGAGGGACTGAGCTGGCTCACCCCTAGGACTGCCTCACAGGTGTGCTGTTCCTCAGCCATGCTGTCTTGTAATTGAGCTGTAACACTATTGAGCTGTTCCACAGCCATGCTGTATCACAGTTGAGCTGTTTGCACTGAGTAAAGTCTCCTTCGCCACAACCTAAATTGGGGATTCCTGTAGGCATTGAATTGGTACCAATGACCATCTGTTGACAGAATCTAGAGCGAATTGACTACATGAGAAACTAATTTAATGAAAAATTTTGACTTCTGCTAGTTCTCATCCAACTTTCAACAGGGTATGTAACATTTAAAAAGTCACTTAAACTTTCTAAGCCCTGACGTCTCCTCTATAAAGTGAAATTGCCTGACTGCACAAAATCAAAAGTCCCTTTGTTCTCTAAAAGTCCATTGTTCTATAATAGATAAATGTAACAAATTATCAGTTTCCTGAAGCTTTTATACATATTTCATTAAAAGCTACATATGAACGTTATCAAATATGCTCTGTTAAGAAAAACATGTGAGTTTGGGGAGTGTATAACAATCTCTTCAACTTGTACTTACTTTACCTCAGCTAAGCTAAGCTAAGTTTTTTTTCCCCCCTTTTTTTATGTGTTTTGCATGTTCAGAGTATACAAAGTGGATTTTTTTTTTTTTTTTTGGTTTGTTGTTTTGTCAAAAGGGAGAAGCCCCCATCAGACACATGCTATTTCAGCATGGCAGACTGATTAAGTCAGTGAGATCTTCTGGGTTCAAAACTCAGCTCTGCATAGGACTTACTCTCTCTGAGACCTTGAGCAAGTGACTTCACTCCCCCTGTTCTGTTTCTTCACTGTAAAATTGAATAGCAATATTATCTGTTGTCACAGGATTTAAAAAAAACGTAAAGTCCTTAATTCTGGCACAAAGCTAGCTTTATGTAGAGGGTTGTTCGATAGTTTATTTTTTTAAATAAATGTATTATATTCAAAATTGGATTTCCTTTTTTAACTAAAAAGAGGAAAAAATGACTTCTTATGGATTCCTGCATTCTGTATCACAAGTTTTTCTTTAAATTTTTTTTTTTAAATAATGACATTTAAATACTATGCCCAAATCATCTCCTTATTTCAAGAGTCAGGAACAACTGTACAACTAAGTGAAATCTTATTTCTGTGGAAGTTATAAATCAGAAAGTTAGCCCCCAATGCAAATAAATGTGACAAGCTGATATTTACATATCATAGCATGGACCTTGTTATTGCTCTCCTGGTTCACATATCTTCATCAGGAAAAAAAAAAGTTTTTTATTTATGATGATTTACTTGGAAAGTTAATGTGTTATTGGAAAGAAAGGTATAAGAGGAAAGCAAATGGATTATTTAATTCTGTATCTGTTTAAAGAACAAGACTGCATTTTTTCAGTCTGTTCTCTACTGTCATTACTTGCTAGATGACCTATACAAGTCACTTAACGTTTTCAGAACTTCACATGTTAAACTGTAAAAGGAAACAATTAAAACCTGGGACAGCTATTACCATCTCTCAATGATTTGAACCTCCTAAGATATACCCACATATGATCCAAGTCAAAAAACTACTCTATTTCAGATGAACATGGCCTATTTTTCTTCTTTAATGTTCCCAAATCTGGCTACACATTATCACCTGGAAATTTTGAAAATACCAGTGCCACACCAAATAATGGTGAGGATGTGGAGCAGCAGGAAGTCTCATTCATTGCTGGTGAGAATGCAAAATGGTACATTTACTTTGGAAGACAGTGTGGCAGCTTCTTACAAAATTAAAAACACTCTCACTATATGATCCAGCTTTTGTGCTCTTTGGTATTTACCTGAATTAGTTGAAAAATAGTGTCCACACAAAAAATTACACATGAATGTTTATAGTATTCTTTATTTATAATTGCTAAAACTTAGAAACAACCAAGATGTCCTTCAGTAGATGAACCGTGTTACATTCACACAATGGAACAGTATTCAGTGATGAAAAGAAATGAAAGCCATGAAAAGATATGGAAGAAACGTAAGTACACATTGCTAGGTGAAAGAAACCAGTCTGAAAAGGATACAGACTATGATTCCAATTGTATGACGTTTTGGAAGAAGAAAACTATGGAGACAGTTAAAATGTCAGTTGTTGCCAGGAGTTTGGGGGAAGCAGGATGAATACACAAAGCACATAGGATTTTTAGGGCAGCGAAATTATTCTACATGATACTATAATGTGGATACATATCATTATATATACATATAAACTCATAGAATATACACGAAGTATGAATTCTAATATAAACCGTGTACTTTGGGTGATATTGATGTGTTTATGTACATTTATCGACTGTGAAGTGATTCAGAATATGCAACCCTAAAATATGCCACAGTGGCATAATTATTATTTTGAGCTGAAAGCAATTGAGAAACAGATGCAGGAAAAACTCTTTACCTTCCTTGTTTCTGTTTAAAGGCAAAGTATAAATTTTTCTTTGTGAAAGGAAAACTTTTATGTATATTTCATTAAAAGCTGCATATGTATATGATCTTTCTCCTTCTCCTATACCAAGAGACACTCTTATCACCCTGGAGACTACAAAAGATGGAGTCTGCATAACAGACCTTTCTAAAATAACACTTAACTCTCATTAGTTTCCCCATATATTTACCTCCCCATAATTTATTTCCCCTAGAAGCCCAAACCCCTCTCTTTTGTATTGACACTGCTTCATAATGTGTCTCTCTTTGTTAATATGGTATATAAGACCTAAATTCTAACCACTCTTTTCAGTTATTCATCAATGAGGTCTCCCATGTGTATGTGTATTATACATATAAATAAACTCTATTTTTTCCTGTTAATCTGTCCTTGGTCAGTTTAATTTTCAGATATTGAATCTAAGAGGGTAGAGGAACAATTCTTTACTCCCCTCCAGTTGTAATAAATGTACCACTCTGGTGTAAGACTTTGATAGAGAGAGGTTAGGTTGTGGGGAAGAGTATGGACAGTGGGCATAAGGTAACTCTCTGTACTTTCCACCCAATTTTTCTATAAATCTAAAAATGCCTTAAAAAGTAAACTCTATTAAAAATAAAAACACTAGGCAGACTAAACAAAGCAAAGCAAAACAAATACCAATACTCAGGACCCACGCAGACCTAGTAGAGTAGAGTCACTGAGAGTAGAGTCCAACCATAGACATTGTTTTATTTTTTTTTTAAGCTCCTGGATTGATTCTAAAGAGCAACCAAGGTTGAGAACCAGTGAGGTACTTTCCACATTCTCATTCTCACTCTTTCTGCCCTTCAATCTTGAAAAGAACTTTAACCTAAATTAACTTTGGTTGCTTATTTTACCTTCATCTCTTTCCTTTCTACTCACCCAGGGTGCCGTCATGGCCTACATGTTCAACAAAATACAGTTTCTTTCTCTACTATCATTTTTTTATCCTTACTTGGGAAAACCACAACCTGGAGCACTGTCCAGTACACTTCATCCTCAAGTACTGACTCTGCACACACCACAAGCTGTTTCCACCTTCCCTGCCAGTCAGGCCTCTGAGTGCCGCTGGAGAAACCCTCCCATACCTGCTATGGCCCTAAGCACTTTTAGTCTCCTGCATCAGGTCCAGTGTCATCTCTTTTTCTTCTTTCACTAAAGGTCTATTGGACACCTCCATCTCTCCTCTGTCAACACCTCAACCTCAATCCTCTTACTGTCGGCATATTATCTTACCTCCTACTTACAAAATACACCATCACTATCTCTCTTCTCTCCAGCCCAGAAGATGCCCCTTCTTCCTCTCCATGGTTCTCCGAACCATGTGGTCCCCTGTCCCCACATCTTCTCTAGGACTTGACTATGTCAACCAGCTTCTCTTTCTCATGAAACTTACATCTTTTTCTCTAGTAACTTTACTTTTCATTCTATAAACATGTTCAATATTACTTATCCTAAAAGTTTCCCTTGACTTTGCATTTCTCTCTACTGTCAGATTTCTTTTCTTCCCTTACTTAAAGTTATTTAAGGAATAGTTTAGAATAATGGTATTGTGGTTATAATAGCTTTAAAGAGCCCTTAACTTGCTGAAATAATATGGTGTCTGAGATTTGCTTTAAAAATAATAGGAAATAGGCTCAAATAAGAGATGGTACAGATGAAATAAGATAGCCATAAGATGACCATTGTTGAAGCTGGGTGATTGGCATAGAGGGGTTTGTTATTCTGTTCTGTCTATCTTTATAAATGTTAAATGTTTCTAAAACAAAAAGTTTTGAAAAATCTACATGCATTGTCCACTCTTAGCCACTCCTTAGCCCATTGTTATTACTTGACTTCTTCTTATCCCTGCAAAAGTGTTCTCACTATAGTCACATGTTACCTTCCAATTGCCCAAATCCATTAAACATCTTTCATTAATTATCTTACTGTGACTGTTTGCTATAATTGTTACATTGTTCTCTCCTTCCTGAAACACTTCACTCTCTTTGCTTCTGCAACAAGATAGTTTTCCCAGCTCTCCCACACTCTCCAACATTTCCTCCCTCAGTTTCCTCCTCACTCTATCTGCACTCAACATACTCTCCACAAATCTTTGATTTCATTTCTACCCGTATACTGGAGATACCCAACTACATATATTCAACTCAAACTTTCCATTGGCTTCTTTCTTGACTACCAAGTGCCTAATGAGCATCCTCACTGAGTCATATAAACACATTCAGCCTCAGGCTGAATCCACAGACTTCCCTAAGCTTGCTCCTCCTCTTTTCCTCCATCTGTGAAAATATTCCTCTTATACCATTTTCCTGATTAACCCAGACTCCTCCCTCTTCTTTATCACTCCTTTCTCGTTTACTTTACCTCCTCAGTATCACTTCTCCCTATCTTTACTAGTACTCTCTTATACAAGCCATTATCATCTCTCATCTAGAACACAGCAACAGCTTCCAACCTGGCATCTCAGTTTTCATCAATGTTCTCTTATCTTATCTTCCCTCCCTGAAGCAGTCAGAGACATCCTCAGAAAATGTGCATCTGATCATATCATTTTTTTGTTTTAAGACCTTCAAAACTTGCCAAATCAATATTATTGTTTTTTTAGGCGAGGCACACTTGGTTGACCTCAGAGACTGCGAGGACCTTGTCAGCTTACAATTCTTTATTTATTATTATTATTTTTTTTTACACCTACAGCACCTGGTCTTCCTAGGTGGTCTCCCATCCAAGTACTAACCAGGCCCGACCCTGCTTAGCTTCCAAGATCAGACAGGATCGGGCTTGTTCAGGGTAGCACAGCCGTAGACCAAATCAATATTATTAACATACAAGTTCCTTAACATGACACATAATGGCTTCCAAGACCTGTTCTCCTCTTAATATCAGCCCTCAGCACTTCCTGTCTTGCAGCTTACATTTCAGATGACTAAATTGTTTGCCTTCCATCTTGTGCATCTTCAAAATTCTCATCTCTGTGTTTGTTCATGTATCACTTCTGCCTGGGACACCCTTCTCTCCACTGCCATCTACTCTTGAAGATTTCATCCAAGTTCATTCTTCTCCAGGAAGCTTTCTATATCTCAGCCCCTTCCAATTAGGGTTTCTCTTTGATGCTCCTATATCTCTATGAATCTCTGTGACTAGCTTGATCTTCCACATTAGACCATGAAGTCATCAAGGCCAAGAACTCGTCTCTTTCATTGTAGTGTCTCTAGCACTCAGCCTAGTGAATTGTAAATTGTAGACGCTCAATAACTGTTTGATAAGTAAGTGAATGAAAAAAAAGGCATATTTAGGGAATAAATGAAATATCATGTTACCTAAAAGAAGATTCAAATGAAAGTTTTCCATCACTGACACTTCATATAGATATGTTACAGTCTATAAAATTTCAATAATCCAAGTTAATAGTCATAATATTTCTAACTATAACACACAATAATTGTCTAATGTAAACCATAGCCAAAATAATGCCATTTTGTTCACTTGATATGAAACTTTTTGTAGTCTATGCCAGAATGCTTATAAATAACAAGAAATATAACATGCTTTTGTATAGATCTCTTAATACTTCTTGTTTACTTTAAGGTATCACAAATAACAATGACCGATTGATTGCTACCGTGTCCTGGGTACCATGCTAAATAACTACCTCAATTATTTCATTTAATCTGGCATGTTAGTTGTATTAACCCACATAGAAAAGAACTTGAGGCTAAGAGCAGTTAAATTACACACCATATATTACTAGTAAGTCACAGAGTCTAGACATGAATGTAGGGTCTGCCTGACTACAAAGAAAAAAACACTGAAATCTCTGAAATGTTCTGAAAAACACTGAAACCTCAATATAATTTAAAAGTAAAATTTTATCCAGAATTAGAGTATGACATTTTTAAAATACACCTTCAAAATCCTTTTTTACATGTCTATAATAATAGAATAAAAGTGTTGACAATAGCAAAACCAAAAATAAAAATTATTAAATAAAATTATTTTTTTTTAATATTTAATTATGATTGGCATTCAAAATTATTTTATATTAGTTTCAGATGTAAAGTATAGTGGTTAGACATTTATTTAACTTATGAAGTGATCCCCTCAATTAGTCTATTACCCACCTGGCAAGATACATAGTTAATACAATATTATTGACTTTACTCCCTATGCCGTATTTCCCATTCCCATAACTATTTTGTAACTATCAAGTTGTACTTCTTAATCCCTTCACATTTTTCACTCAGCCCCTCAACCTTCCTCTCATCTGGCAGTCACTAGTTTTTATCTATGAGTCTGTTTCTGTTTTGCTCTTTAAATTTCACGTACAAGTGAAATCATAGGGTTTTTGTCTTTCTCTGTCTGACTTATTTCACTTAGCATAATACCCTCTAGGTCCAGCTATGTTGTCACTAAAGCAATATTTCATTTTTTATGGCTGAGTAATATTCCATTGTATGTATGCATCATATCTTTTGTATTAATGGACACTTAGGTTGGTTCCATATCTTGACTATGATAAATAGTGCTGCAGTGAAAAGAGGGGGCATATATCTTTTCAAATTAGTGTTTTTGTTTTCTTTGGATAAACACTCAGAAGAACAATTGATGCATCATAAGGTAGTTCTATTTTTAATTTTTGAGGAACCTCCAAACTGTTTTCCATAGTGAGTGTACCAATTTGCAATCCCACCAACAGCGTGTGAAGGTACCCTTTTCTCCATATCCTTACCAACAATTGTTTGTTGATAGGTGTGAGGTGATCTCATTGTGGTTATAATTTGCATTTCTGATGATCAGTGACGTTGAGCAACTTTTCATATGTCTATTGGCCGTTTGTACATCTTCTTTGGAGAAATGCCTATTCGGGTCCTCTCCTTGTTTCTTACTCAATTGTTTGTTTGTGGTGTTGAGCTATATAAGTTCTCTATAAATTTGTATGAGCCTTTAATCCATTTTGAGTCTATTCTTGTTTATGATGTAAGGTGGTACAATTTTTTTTTGCATGTATCTGTCCTGTTTTCCCAGCACCATTTATTGAATAGACTGCCTTTACCCATTGTATATTCTTGCCTCCTTTGTCAAAGATTAAGTGACCATATAGGCATGGATTTATTCCTGGGTTCTGTATTCTGTCCCATTGATCTATGTGTCTGTTCTTGTGCCAGTACCATGCTATTTGGGTTACTATAGGCTTGTGATACAGTTTGATATCAAGTAGTGTAATATCTTTTATGATTCCATGTAAATTTTTGGATTACGTTCTAATTTTGTGAAAAAAAACTATTGGTTTTTTGATAGAGATTGCATTTAATCTATGGATTACATTGGGTAATATGGATATTTTAAAGATGTTAATTTTTTCATTCCATGAGTGCAGAATATGCTTCCATTTATATCTTCTTCAGTTCTTTCTTCAATGTCTTGTAGTTTTCTGAGTACAGGTCTTATACCTCCTTGATTAAATTTATTTCTAGGTATTTTATTTTATTTTTGATGCAATTGTAAATAAGATTGTTTTCTTAATTCCTTTTTCTGATAGTTCATTATTGGTGTATAAAATTGCAACTGACTTTGAATATTAATTTTGTATTAATTAATTTTGCTACTTTACCTAATTCATTGATCAGTTCTAACAGTTTTTTGGTAGACATGTAATCCTTGGGGTTCTCTCAATATAGTATCATGTCATCTGCAATTATACAGTTTTACTTCTTCCTTTCCAATTTGAATGCCTTTTATTTCTTTTTCTTGCCTAATTGCTGTGTCTAGGACTTCCAATATTATGTTGAACAATAGTCATGAAAGTAGACATCCTTGTCTCATTCTTGATACTTAAAGAAAATGCTTTTAGTTTTTCATTGTTTAATATTAATCTAGGTGTGGGTTTGCCATATATGGCCTTTATTATCTTGAGGTATATTCCCTCTATTTCCACTTTGCTGAGAATTTTTATCATAAATGGATGTTGGATTTTCTTGAATGCTTTTTCTGCATCTATTAATATGATCATATGATTTTTATCTTTTGATTTGTTAACGTGGTGTGTCACATTAATTGATTTGCAGATAATAAAACAATGTTGCATCCCAGGAACAAATACCACTTGAGCATGGTGTATGATATTTTTAATATATTGCTGAATTTGATTTGCTAATATCTTGTTGAGGATTTTTGCATCTCTTTTCATTAGGGATAATGACTTATAATTTTCTTTTCTGAAATGTCTTTGTCTGGTTTGGGAATCAGGGTAATGGTGACCTCATAAAATGAGCTTTGGAGCCTTCCCTCCTGTTGAATTTTTTTGGAATAGTTTGAGAAGAATAGGTGTTAATTCTTCTTTGAATGTTTGGTAAAATTCACCTGTAAAGCTATCTGGTCCAGTACTTTTTCTTTTTATCTGTCATGTATTTTATTTATTTGGGAGAGTACAAAAGTGAATGTTTATTTAGAATAAAAAATAGGTTAACAAGAATCACAAATTTTCAAAATCTGACTCCAAATATCACAAAATCTGGAGTAGTAGTATATAGATATTATATAACATGAAGTGTATATATACACATTACATTATATATACATATATAATATATATTATTAATTTACAGTTTAACATACTCATATAATACTTTTTTACTATGTATTTTTTGCTACCTATTTTTTAATACTTATTTAAATTTTTCAATTATAGTTGGTATGTATTATAGTAATTTCAGGTGTACAACACAGTGATTAGACATTTATATAACTTACAAATGATCACCCCACTAAATCTAGTACCCATCTAACACCATGCATAGTTATTACAATATTATTGACTATATTCCTTATGTTATATTTTACATCCCATGACGATTTTGTAACTACCTATTTAAACTTGTTAATCCCTCCCCCCTTTTTACCCACTCCCCCTAACCTCCTCCCATTTGGCAACTCTCCAAATGTTCTCTGTATGTATGAGTTTGCTTCTGTTTTGTTTGTTTATTTTGCTCTTTAGATTCCATGTGTAAGTGAAATCATATGGCAGTTGTCTTCTTCTGTCTGATTTACTCCACTCAGCACAATACCCTCTAGGTTCATCCATGTTGTTGCAGATGGCAAGATTTATTCTTTTTAAAAACATTTATGGCTGAGTAATATTCCATCATATATATATACCACCTCTTCTTTATCCATTCATCCACTGTTGAACATCCAGGTTGCCTCTATATCTTGGCTCTTGTAAATAATGCTGCAATGAACATATGAATGCACATGTTCCTTCAAAGTAGTATTTTTGACTTGTTTGGATAAATACCCAAAAGGGGGGTAACTGGATCCTTCTTTGTCTCTTGTTATAACCTTTATACCAGACAAAGTCTACTTTGTCTTGTATAAATATTGCTACCCCAGATTTTTTTTTATTTCAATTTTCATGAAATATCTTTTTCTATTCCTTTACTTTCAGTCTGTGTGTGTCTTTCAATCTTAAGTGGGTCTCTTGTAGACAACATATATACAGATCTTATTTTCTTATCCATTCAGTTATCCTATGTCTTTTGATTGGAGTAATTAAATATATATAAAGTGATTATTAACATATATGCAATGGAATATTACTCAGCCATAAGAAGAGATGAAATACTGCCATTTGCAACAACATAAATAGACCTCGAGATAATCATGCTAGGCAAAATAAGCCAGACAGAAAAAGTTGAAACTCACATGATATCACTTGTATGTGGGATATAAACCTAAAAGCAACAAATAAACAGGACAGAGACTCATGGACATGGACAATAGACTAGTGGTTACCGGAGGGTAGCGGGGAGAGGGAAGGGGGAGGTAGACAGAATAAAGGGTGTCAAATATGTGATGACAGAAAGAAATCTAACTATGGGAGGTGAATACAGTATAAATATATATATATATGCCTTACAGTTAAAAAAAAGTGATTATTGATAGGTACATAGTTATTGCCATTTTATTATTCATATTTGTGTTTTTCTCCATTCTTCTTTTTAAAGAAGTCCCTTAAATATTTCTTATAATACTGCTTTCATGGTACTGAGTTCCTTTAGCTTTTTCCTGTCTGGAAAGCTCTTTATCTCACCTTCATTTTTAATTATTAGCCTTGCTGGGCAAAGAAGTCTTAGTTGTGGTTCTTGCTTTTCATCACTTTGAATATTTGTGCCAATCCTTTCTGGCCTGCAAAGTTTCTGCTGACAGTCTTATGGGAGTTCTCTTGTAAGTAGCTAGCTACCTCTCTTGCTGCTTTTAGTATTCTATCTTTGCCTTTAATCTTTGCCATTTGAATTATGATGTGTCTTGGTGTGGGCCTCTTTGGGTTCATATTGTTTAGGTCTCTCTGCACTTCTGGATTAGTATGTTTATTTCCTTCTCCAGGTTAGGAAAGTTTTCAGTCATTAGTTCTTTAAATAGGTTCTCAATCTCTATGATGTGAATGTTGTTATGCTCGATGTTGTCTCAGAGGTCCTTTAAACTTCCCTTATTTAAAAAAAAAAATTCTTCTTGCTGTTCCTATTGAGTATTTCCTTCTACATTGTCTTCCAAATCACTGATTTGATCCTTTGCTTCATCTAATGAACTGTCTAGTATATTCTTTATTTTAGTTTTTGCATTCTTAATTTCTGACTGCTTTTTATGGTTTCTGTGTCCTTTTTTATGCTTACTATCTCTTTGTTGAAGTTCTCACTGAGATCTCTATTCTTCCCTTATGTTCACTGAGCGTCCTTATAACCAGTGTTGTGAACTCTTTGATTGGTAGGTTGCTTGCCTCCATTTCATTTAGTTATTTTTCTGGTGTTTTCTCTTGTTCTTTTATTTGGGACATGTTTCTTTGTTTTCTCATTTTGTCTACCTTTCTGTGTTTGTTTCTATGTATTAGGTAGATTTCCTGTGTCTCTAAGTCTTGGCCACGTGGCCTTATGTTGTGCCCTATGGGTCCTAGTGGTGTAGCCTCTTTGACCACCTATGCTGGATGCTCCAGTACTGTCGCTTTTGTGGGTTGTGTGTGTACTTTCCTGTTGTAGATAAGTCTTGATTACTGTTAGCATGTCAGTGAGTCGGACTGACTCTTGATTGACTGGCAGAGAGGATTGGCTATGCTCACAGGGTATGGACTGCTGTGTGGGGGCTGACCTCCATGGAGTGGGTTTTGCCCCAGGAGGCTCATGTGCCCCAAAGGGGTGCCCATGTAGGCCAAGATCAGTCACTGTTGTGACCTATCCAGAGCTAGCTGGTAAGAGCTAAAAAGCTATCTACAATTGTTCGCTGCCCATTCTGGACCTGGAGACACATGGTTGAGGCCATGTTGCAAACTGAGGTCAGCTGTCACAAATACTGGCCCTGAGACAGCTTAGCTAAAGGCTAAAAGCACCCCAAAGCCCAAGACTGCCTGCTAGCTACCTGTAAGGTTAAGCAACTGAGAAAGCATAAGGTGGTATGAGAGAGTTGGGTGAGGCAGGGTCCCAGGAAGTCACCAGGTTGGGGCGAGTCATATTTCTCAGGTTAGCACCAATTCATATTTCATGTCAGTGCTGAGCCACTTGCAAAAGTCTCAGGTCACACTAAGACTAGCAGCTGCCCACGTCAGTCCCACAGACCCTTGAGATTTGTTTAAGAAATACTACAGCTTGGGCTGAGCTGGTTGCCTGTCAACAGGAGGCCTGTTGATTGCTGTTGAAAGATGGGGCTGGTTGCCTAGTCACAAATGTTTCCCTGATAATTTGTGAGTTGGGTGGGGTGGGGATCTCAGTGAATCACCTGGGTGGACTGAGTAGATATCACCAGGCCAGTGCAGGTTCAGATTAGGCCATGTTGGGGGAGGGCTCAAACAGAAAAGATAGTGCCCTCAGTGAGGGCTCCATCGTTGGCTACATAGGAGGGCTCAACACAGGGATAATGGTGACTGTCCCTTCAGTCCTCACCCTGAAGCCACAGAACTCAGTCTTTCCTTGTATGTCTCTGTCACTTCCCAAGAGGCTGTCCCTCCACTGGAGCCCAGAGTGATTGCCTGTGGGTGAGTGAGTCTATGTGCATTACCTTAAGGAGATGTCTTGGTTCCGAGCTGCCTTCCTTCTCACCTGCATGGTCAGAATCTCCACTGATTTTTACAGCCAGATTTTGTGTGGATTCCTCTTTCTGGCAGTGGAACCCTAAGCTGAGGAGCTAGTTTATCCCTCCCAGTGCTCAACCACCACACATGGATATGGGGCCAGTCCATTATGCATCTCCACTCCTCCTACCAGTCTTGATGTGGTCTCTTCTTTATATCCTTAGTTATAGGAGTTCTATTCAACTAGTCTTCAGATGATTCTCCAGGTAGATTATTCTATAATTAGTTATAATTTTAATGCCATCATGGAAAGAGGCAAGCACAAAGTCTACTACTTTGCTGTCTTGACAGGACTCCCTTAAATGAAATTATTGACAATATAAGAAGGTATAATCCTGATGCTCCCTGACAGATGGGAATAAGGAATTCATTACTAGCTAACCTTAATCCTGAGACTCTCCAGCACTTTCTCAAAGAATAGATATGGCAGCTCTTACACTCAAATCAAAGTGCCTCTCTACATGCTCAAAGTTTTCATTAATAAGAAGCCATGCATGTGGGTTGATACAGGGAAACTACCTATGTTTAAATTACACAGAGTGGGGTCTTTGCTACCTTATATGAAAGGTTTGTTCATTTGTAAATTAAGAATGTTGTCCCAAATAGTCTTTAAAGTCCCTAATAATTCTATAATTATATAAACCTGAATGCTTTAATTTGTCATTAATCTGAAGCCTAGAGTATCATGATCAGTGAAGGTTAAAGGGGACTGAATTTGAGCAGGTACTTAACAAAGGAAACCAACATTCTTAATTATGAAAAACAGAGGACATTGGTCTTACTTTTATAATTTAAGTATGATACTTCCTCATCCATCTTTTAAGATACATTCAGAAATAGGCTGAACAAGCAGACATCATGATAATGAAAGGTAAGGAGGTGGTCAGCCTGAGGACCTTTGAACTTTGTATTTGGGATCCTATGACTAAGGTTTAATTTAGGAAATGTGTTTGTTTGTTACAAACAAAAGCAATTATGTCTTCTATATCTACCTATTTTATTCTGTCATTTCAGTCTTCCCCATCAGCTGTTTTTTTGCTTACTTATTGCTGCAATGGATGGACCAGAAATAATATCACTGTTTAGGTAAGAGAGGTAGGGACAATCCTTTGAAGATAATATCAACAGTAGGATTTCATTATTGAATGTCAGGTGACACAAGAAGTATATATAGAAATTAACTTACTGTTAATCTATTTTTACTACTAATCTTAAGTATCACCATGAACTAAATGCACTTTATGCAACCACCAATACACCTCACTTTTAATATGCCTTCAAGTAAGTTTATGATGGATAATGTCTTGTAGCAATGAAATACTAAACTATCATTTTTAAAGCTATTGGAATCTTGGTAGAGCAAGCAGAGTTTTGATCCATATAAATAATGGGGCTTTTAGGTCAAAAGACAGAATGGAATAGTTGAGATTGATTTTCTATGAAAAGAATCCCTGGGGAAAAAAGAATACCCTTAAGTATCTCCTCACAAGTATGTAAACAAAGAAATAATAGATCAGCTAAAGACTAAGCCACATAGTAAACTAAGCCAAAATTAGTATACCCATGATCATAAATAAAATGTAATGCAATATCTTCCCTGGAAAGATTTTTATTCTATTTGAAAATAACTGCCTCATGCCGATGACAGGCTACCTTATACAGATATCAAAATGTGTTAAAGAATTAAAAGATGTGCTGAAAGACTCTTCATGATAAGAACTTTGCAGCAAATGATTTTGCTTCCTGCCCTACAATTGCTAAAGAATAAAAGACTCCAGGTGCTGCAATAAGGAGCCACAGTGTGAAAGGGCTCTCTTTATTTTCTTGCCTGAAGGAAGTCATCTGCCCTGGGGACTCTTCCTTAGCTGTCCAGACCTCTAGAGGTAAACCAATGGATCTACAACAGCCCAATTAACTCAACTATTAGAAATTCAGTGTGGAGCTAATGTGGCCACTGCCCACTGCGTCTACGCTGTTCAGCACAACCCAAGAGAGAAAATATGTGAGCCCGATGCTCTGCATTTAGGAGGCTTGTTTAGCAACCTGGTTGGCTGGAAACTCAACCTTTCAGAGGTAGATGAATTGAAAAATGAGCAGTCTTGAAAACAAATTCAAACGTCCTCATCCAAAGGAAAACAAGCCTCAACAGAGTAAGGAGAGTAAACGTGAAATGTGAATGAATTGTAGAGGAAGGGAGAGGCAGGGAGGGTGGGGGGCATCCCCAGGCAACACCTGAGTGATTACAGAGAACATTATATTCTAAAAGGAATTTTACTTTGTGATGTTCTGACCAGGAATCATCATACAATATATAACATATAATATAAATAGACAGTTCGCAGCAAAAAAAAGCAGTTTAAAATGAAGACCATGAATAATTAGCCTGCTTAGCGAAATATTCAGATTTTTAAAATCATTAACAACCATGTGCTTTAAGCCAGGCACTTTCTCTTATGTTATCTCATTTAGTTTAATTTGATCCTCCCAATAACCCTATATATTAATCATCATTTTTCAGATGAGGAGGCAGAGGGAGTCTCTGTGCAGAATCTTCATCCCCTTAAGGCCTTGAAAGCCTCTTTACCTTCTAAAGCCCTCCTAGAAAACAAGTTTAGGAAGGGAAACATTCTGTTGCTGTACCAGGCTTAGATTTAAGTGTTCTGGGAAGATGCCAGAACTGAACAGACCATGGAACTCCAAACAGTAACAAACTAGAGAGGTTTTATTCAATGACAAGGAACTCACTATAACTTTTGCCCAGGTTTAATTCAAGAATGTCCTCCAGACCTTAATCTGTCATATGCACAATCAAAGCCTCTTACTTCTTCTTGAGGATGCAGAGTGACTCTAGGGTGGAAATTTGTTCTGGTTTCTCTCTCCCAAGTTATCTCACTCCTCATAACACTGCTTTGGGCTCTTACGGGTAATTCCTTCATTTTATTGAACCAAATAATTTATAGGTTGAATAACGAATCCAATATTTCACAGTTATATTTCATACCATTCAGATATGCTAAATTGTAATTTTATTTTCTTTTAACTAAATTAAATTTCTAAAAGCATTCTTACTGTGTCTAATGCAACAATCTAATTTGTTCTCTGCAGATAAATTTGGTCAATTCGCTGTTTTCTCCATCATTTCAGATTTTAACTCTGTGGGTTCATGGCTCAGCCCTGCCTCATTGTCATCAACATCGCCCCTTCCTTGCCCACAGAGTGGTATCTAATGGCCAGGAGGTGTCAAGAAATCAGTGAAGAAGGGATTGTCCACGGCTCTCAGTTGGCACTGACTGACATCCCCAGTCCCTCTGGTCTTTGGTCACTGCCTCTGCCCCTATTGCTTCCCCTGCAACTTTAATTATCAGGGCCACAGCAAGATGCCCATGTCTGGCTCTGTTCCCTGCTCAGCTCCTTGAAGCTCATTTTGCCCTCACTGAGAATCAGCAGCAATTTCTCCAAATGAGCCCAGATAAGAATATGCTCTCCACTTGTCAGGAAGTTGTGGCAGTGCCCATCTTCCCTGCAGTCATTGGCTACCGGCCTTTCTGTTCACATGAGAGATTGGGTAAACAGGCTACACCTCCCCAAGCCCACTGTGAACTAGTTGCCCCATTCTTGTTAGCCTCTCTCTGGAACTCAAGGCTTCCCATTCAAACTTTAAAAAGTAGCTCCCAAAGCAAGCTACACCTGGCAATGAAATCACTCGCATTCCTTTTAAATACTATTACCACCATTACTGATTTGATATAGTTTTCTGGCTGACATTTACAGCAAAGATTATCGAGTGAGCATGCTGTTTTCAGTACCTTTTGTCTAGATAGCTTTGCCACTCTGTTGACTCACCACGGCAAATGTTACACTCATTTCTGGCCTCTACATGCAGCCCACTACAGATTCTCTTCCCTCTTCAGGCTATTCTGCTGCCTGGGGGGAAGCAAGCCAGTGTGATCACCCAGCTTATCCCCACCTACTCATCATACTGGATCTATGGAGAGAGAGTCACCTAGATAGAATCCCAGTAAATAACTTACAAGTGGGAAACCAAACTACCTGGCATTCACTTGAACACACATGGTCTGTCTGCAGCACCCTGCATGTAAACCCTGAAGTGACTAGACCTGACCAAATTATTTGCTGATGAATAATTGTGTCCGGAATGCTTACTATGACGTCTATCAATTAAGAGTTTTCTACATGTCAAGTTTTTTCATATTTTATTGCATTTAACACCTACAATGACAGATGAGAATCTGTTTTGCAGTATAAGAAAACTATTTTACAGATAAAAAACTAAAGCTCAGAGAGCTTTTGCCATGTTTGTGAGGTCTTAGGTGGACAGGGGCAGGATGGAGATTTGAACCACTTGGCCAGGATCTCCATACTGCAGTATTTGGACTCCAGGGAGACCAGTTTTTCCTTGATTTCTCCTTTGCTATTTTGTTTTTTTCCCCTATATATTCAGGGGAGTATATTCAATCTTTGACTTTATATGTCATGTTTCAAAAACTGTGTTTCAGTTACACTGGGAATGTAAAGGGAAGCCAAGAGAGGCCCCTCAGTGGGCTCAGGGCCCTGCCCCATTCCAGCCCCAGTACTACTCTTTTATCTGACTTATTTATTGACTTTCCACAAATTTCATGAGGAAAGGTTTCTACCATTTAGGGGGGAAAAGTCAGGGATGGTATGAATAAAAGAAGTAACAGGTGATTCAAAATCTTTTTAGTCAGTGTTTTCTACTTTTTTATTTCAAAGCTTAAGAGTGAATCAATAACAGAGTTGCCTAAAAATCAGTATTTTTGGAACCCTTCTTTTTCTCTATTTTAAACTCTAGCAGAGGTCATATAAAGTAAGAAATAAAAGGGAGCAGAGGTTAAAGCAAAAGCTTGCATAAATATCTGGTAAGTCACAGAGCAGTGTGGAACAATTTAATTCATCCATCACAATGGGAAATTCCCGACTGGTTCATTGAGGACTGTTTGAAGCCAAGAACGATCAGACACATAAACTGTGTTTTCCAGATCAAATTAATCCAGAAGTTTTTAAATCACCATGGTAACCAGAAAAAAGGACTTCCCTACTCTCTTCCAGTTCTGCTGGTAACAACAGCCTGTTTACCCCAACACTGAGAGGCACTAGATAGGATGCTCCTTAGGCCTTGTGGGCCTGGCACTGGCAGTTCCATTTCCCTCTCCTGATTGCTGTCTTGGACTGCAGGCCAGGCCGCTGGGAATTGTTCTGCTGCTGGTTCAGTGAAGGCTGCAAATCATGTCTGCACTGGTCACCTTGTCTGTAAGGGCATCACCGCCTCCAGCCCCACTGCCTCTCCTTGGAGGAGTCTCCGGGCCACTGTGGATGCAGGGCTCTTGGGGTTCCATGAGGGAAGGAGTTTTTAGGTTTGGTTTGCTCTTTTCTTTCTTCCTCCCCACACTCATCAAACCCCCCAGCTGCCCTGTGCCACAGGCATGGAGACGCAGGGTCAGAGGACCGCCTAAGTGAGACACCTGCCCGTGTTCACAGCATCATTCCCCTCTCATTTGTTCAATTGTCCTTCACGCCTAGGTGGCATCTCTGAGATGAGTATGCAGAAAAGGACACTCATAGCTTTATGTCAGAGCTCCATGGAGCCTTCTCCTCCAGACAAATAGAGATGCTACTGGATCCTTGGGTGAGTGCAGTTAGAATCACCTGCCTCACGTGGAATTGTTGGCCACTGCTCATCTAAGAGATTAGCCAGCCCACAAAGCCTCTCTCTCAACAAGCAAATTAAATACTTCAGAAGCCAGGTGTAATCAATCAAGAAGAAAGGAGAAGTGATAAAGAGAGGGAAGGAAGATTCCATTTATTAGCAACTACAATGTTCTCCACATGGTGGTATGTGCTCAGCTGCTGTGTGCTTGCTTAGTTACACCCACATTACAGCTGCCTGCACCACACTATCCTTCCACATTCATACAGGTCTTTCCAAGTGCACAGTACTGCCATGTAGAAGGGTGAGAAACGATGCAAGAAAGCCCAGGCTGAAGGCTCAGCCTGGCCTCAGACAGCATAGCGTGCTACAGACCTCCACTCCAGTAATTGAGTATGGTAAATTTAGAAAATACATTAAAATACAAAAGAAAGTAAAAGTTATTCATAATCCTATAATACAGATATATACTATCATCATTCTATTTGTGTGTGTGTGTTTGTTTGTTTGTTGGAATAGCCTAACTAATGTAACTTAACATCCCTAAATCTTGATGACCTAACACAATGAAGGCTTATTTCTGTATCATGCCACTGTATCAGTGGTGGGAGAGAGAAGAAGGGCCTCTTCTCCTGCCATCATTTGGGAACCTAGTCTTCTATCCAGTGGTTCTATCACAGTCTGCGGCTTAGAGTTCTATCCTGGTTCCTTGACATCTGTAATTTGAGAAGGAAGAAAGAGGTTTAGGGAAGGAAGCTGATGAGTAAGCTGCCCATGTTTCACTGGCCAGCTGTGCAGGACATGCGGCTTCATCTAACTACGAGGGAGACTAGAAAATACAGTCTACCCAGGAAGAAAAGGGAACAGGTTTAGTGAGCACCTAGATAGTCTCTATATATGAGCAGATGCAGATACTGATATGTGTATATAAGTGTAGATGGAGGTATAAGGGTAGACATGGATATGGGCATAGGTACTGGCATAGGTGTGGGGATGTGTATGATTATGGGGAGGGACATGGATATGCTATGGATATAAGCATAGGTAGAGTTTTTCATTAAAATTGATTGTTTTTCATTAAAGTTTTTCATTAAAATTAAAATTGATATTCTTTTTATTCTTTTTAAATTTAATATATTTTTAATATTTTTAAGTCATTAAATAGTTGAGAAAGCAAGCATTATAATAAGTAACTATGTACAGACCATCTCTCTTAAATAGGAAAAAGACCCAGATTGCGCAGGGTCAAATATTGTACTTACCTGATCTACCTAACTAGGTATCATGAGGGTGACTGCAAACGTTAGTTAGGTCCATCTGGGCCAGACAATTAATGGATCTTCTGACTCAGAATTTTATGAAGTGAACAAGAAGAACAGGTCGAAAGAAAAGAATCCTACAAAATGTAATGGACCCTATGGAGACCATTAGTAGTTTTGACATATAGAGGTGACATATACACATAGTAAGTAAGGAACTAAACTGTAGCTAGACTGCTGAGTCCAAATCTCAAGTCTGCCACTTAGCAGGTAAGTGATTCAGACAATCCCATTACTTCTCTTTGCCTCCATATCCTCACTCCTAAAATGGAGACAGTGATGGTGCCTGCCTCCTAGGTTTGTTTTAAATTGATTTCTACATGATAGGGACTTAGAATAGTTCCTAGCACATGGGAAGCATCCTATTAAGTCTTCCTTTAAGGAACATGGCAGGAGGCAGGAATAATTATAGGAACAGAAAAATTATTTGCATACACATAACTTAGAAAAAATGTTTAGCTATAACCATGGTGTAAGCTTGGTATTACCCTCCCAATCCTCCTTCCTAGCTTTAAAACTCTTGGCCAGGAGTGCCTGGAATGGACAAAGTCTCTGCCTGGTTGCTGTTTCCTCCTCTTCCAGTATACTTATTCAGCACTGTCTTCTGATCTATGAATAATCATAGATAATCACAAATCCTCTGATCTTTATGAAAAATTCATGCTAGTCTGTGATGTTTCATTCCCCATTCTGGTCACTCTCATATCAAGCCTTGGAGCTCTGAGCCTCTTTATAAGCAAAGTGGCATATTTGAAGTACAGGATATTTATACTTCAATCACACAATATTCCAACTTTGGCTACTTTTGCTCTTAACAGCTAATGTACAAGGGCCAACACTGGTGAACTGCTTCTTTCCATTGTGACTTTCTATTCAGTGTGTTAGAATGTGAATACACTTTGCTTTCTATTGCCTATAAAATATCCTTCATGGCTATGGCAGCTGGTTTGATAGGACTCTTCAGCTTCAATGGAAAGAGTAGCAGATCAAAGTGGAGAAAATTCCTTGATTTAAATCACCTGCTTCCAAAGTCTTTCCTACTTGGCTCTCCAGGACTCTACACAGATATTTTTAGGTACTACTCTACTGGTGTTAAGTGTTGCCCATTTGCACCTACTAGAAATTAACTATTTAACTATTTGTTGTTCACCGAGAAATGGGTTTTATATTGTGGTAAGCTGTGCCTTCAATTTTTAAACAAAAGGGAAATGTAGCTTAACTTAGTGTTAAACTTAGAAAGAGATTATCTTATAGGCATTAATAATTACAAAGAAGTTGAACTGAATTGAATTAAAAAATTATCATCCAGAGAGTACAGCAAAGATTCTGGTCACTATGGGGACCAAAGTGCTAAGGCTACTGATGATGAGAGTGGTAGAAAGTTAGAAACAAGTGAAACTGAGATGCATTCACATGCACAACATTGACGGGAATCTGAGCCAGCTTCTGCTCTTCCCTGTTACCCTTACCCTTGAGGCCTTTGTATAACATCTCAGCCTCTTGTCCCCTGCCCCTCGTGTGTGTGTGTGTGTGTGTGCGCACACATGCACACAAGTGCACACACACGTGCACACATTAGAGACACCTCACCGGGTATCTCTGAGGTGCCTTTGCTGATGGATATGCTAGATGCTGTGACGTGACAACAGATTTGCCAGTCTTGGCTTTTGTTGCAATTCTCAAATTAAACCACAAATATGAAACTGCCTTTTTTTTTTTTTGGTCTTTTTTTAACAATTAAAAATATTTTTCAATTATAGTTGGCATACATATTATATTACTTTCAGGTATACAACATAGTGATTGTATATTTACATAACTTATGAAGCGATCACCCCAATAAACATAGTACCCATCTGACACTATACATAGTTATTACAATATTACTGGCTATATTTCTTATGCTATACTTTACATCCTCATGACTGTTTTGTAACAACCAATTTGTATTTCTAAATCTCGTCCCTTTTTCACCCATCTTCCCAACCCCCTCTTATTTGACAACCATCAAAATGTTCTCTGTATGTATGAGTTTGTTTCTGTTTTGTTTATTTTGTTGTTTAGATTCCACATGTAAGTGAAATTGTATGGTATTTATCTTTCTCTGCCTGACTTACTGCACTCAGCACAATACCCTCTAGGTCCATCCTTGTTGTTGCAGATGGCAAAATTTTATTATTTTTATGACTGAGTAATATTCTATTGTATATATGTACCACTTCTTCTTTATCCATTCATCCATTGATGGACACTCAGGTTGTCTTTGTATCTTGGCTATTGTAAATAATGTTGCAATGAACATATAGGTTCATATGTCCCTTCGAAGTAATGTTTTGGGTTTCTTCAGGTATATACCCAGAAGTGGGGTTACTGGGTTCTTCTTTGTCTCTTCTTATAGCCTTTGTTTTAAAGTCTATATTGTCTGTTATAAGTACTACTACCCTAGCTTTTTGTTTGTTTGTTTACCTTTTCATTAAATATATCTTTCCATCCCATTTAGCCATCCTATGTCTTTTTATTGGAGCATTTAATTCATTTACTTTTAAAGTAGTTGTTGATAGATACTTAGTATTGCCATTTTATTATTCATAGTTTTTTTTTTTAATTCTCCTTCTTCTCCTTCTCCTTCTCCTTCTCCTTCTCCTTCTCCTTCTCCTTCTCCTCCTCTTTCTCCTTCTTATTCCATCTTCTTCTTCAGAAGTTCCCTTAATATCTCTTGTAATACTGGTTTGGTGTTGATGAACTCCTTTAGGTTTTCTTGTCTGGGAAGATCTTTATCTGTCATTTGATTCTAAACGATAGCCTTCCTAGATAAAATAGTCTTGGTTATAGGTCTTTTCTTTTCATCACTTTGAATATTACATGCCAATTCCTTCTGGCCTGCAAAGTTTCTGCTGAGAAATCAGCTGACAGTCTTATGGGAACTCCCTTGAAGGCAACTAACTGCTTTTCTCCTGATGCTTTTAAGTGTCTCTCTTTGTCTTTAAGCTTTTGCATTTTAATTATGATGTGTCTTGGTGTGGGCCTGTTCAGTTCATCTTGTTTGGGACTTTCTGTGCTTCATGGGTTTATACGTCTGTTTCCTTCATCATTTTAGGACAGGGGTTTTTTTTGTTGTTGTTGTCATTATTTCTTCAAATAGGTTTTCGTCATTATTTCTTCAAATAGGCTATCTCTCTTCTCTTTTTGGTATCTACAATGCAAATGTTGGTACACTTAATGTTGTCTCAGAGGCCCCTTAAACTATCCTCATTCTTCTAAATTGCTGATTCGCTCCTCTGCTTCATGTAATCTACTGTTGATTCCCTCTAATGTATTCTTCATTTCAGTTATTGTATCTTTTATTTCTGACTGATTCTTTTTTATGTTTTCTATATCCATTTTTGATTTCTATCTCTTTATTAAAGTGCTCACTGAGTTTATCTATTCTTCCCCTAACTCCATTGAACATTTTTATAACCAGTGTTTTGAACTCTGTCTCTGGTAAATTATTTGTCTCCATTTTATTCAGGTTTTTTTTTTTTCTGCAGCTTTGTTCTACTCTTTTGTTTAGGACATATTTCTTCGTCTCCCCATTTTGGCTGCCTCCCTATGTTTATTTTTATGTATTAGGTAGAGCTGCTCTATCTCCTGGTCTTAGCAGAGCGACTTTATGTAGTAAGTGTCCTGTGGGGTCTTCTGGTCACCTAAGCCAGGTGCTCCAAGTGTGCCCCTTGTATGGGTCCTCCTATTGTAGTTGAGCCTTGGTTGCTGTTTGCATGTCAATGGGAGGCATTGACCTTTGGACTCACTGGCTGTGAGGACTGGCCTTGACTACAACAGAGGAGCTGTTGTGTAAGAGCTGACCCTATAGAGCAAGATTCACTTTAGCAGGGCTCTGCCCAATCTACCCTTTGAATGTGTCATCCTTGAATGTGGTCCTGGGTGGTGCTCTGGCAAGCAGGCTACTGGGTGTGTCAGCCCTGGGTCCTTCTGCGAGGCACCCTGCCACAGGCCAAGTTTAGCCACAGCCTGTGCCTGGCCTGGGGTAGCTGGAATGAACCACCATGTCCAGCAATAACCGGACACCCAGAACCTAGCACCATAGCTGGGGCACCATAGCCACTCAATAAAGATTTGTCAAATAAATAACTGAATGAGGACACCTCTCCTTCCCTTCATTCATCTTAGAATCTCAAGTTCAATAAAGACAATTAAGCAAGCTGTTCCAATGCTGAGTAGAAAGTGCTTGGATAAGAAAAGCCCAGGGAACTAAGGGAGCCCAAGGGAGAGACAACTAGACTTGAGGGTTAGACACAATCTCCTGAAAAGAATTGTGTTGAGGATGTACAAGAGTTGGCTAAGCGGAAAAGGGAAAGGGAACACAGTTGTCTTAGACAGAAGCAAAAGTGATACCATGTGACAAGAGCTGGACACAGTGGCAAACATGAGGGTTAAGAGATAAGGAAAAACCAAATCATGAAGAGCATTATAAGCCATTTGTATATAAAATTCTGAGGTCTGGATGAACTTTGCAAGTGGAAAAGTTCTTGGAATTGGCCAGTGTGTGGCCATGGAAGTGAGTGATCTAGGGGAGTGAAAGTGAAAATCAGTGGAGATGAAGCTGACTTCCAGTAAGGATGGAAGAGGTGGTGGCAGATGGGTACACTGAAAAACCATGGTTCTTTTTTGACATAAGATGCTCTGGCTTCTAGGTGTAATCCCATAATGCCTCAAATCTCCCCTCCTGTTCCTCAGTAGTTCTGGGGGCCTCAGGAAAGCACATCACAGTCTGAGAAAGGAGGACAGAGTCAGTGAGCAGTTTTATGAATTTCCCAAACACCACCCAGCCAAGTGCCCCTGAAGGGATCTATAGTCATACCCCTGACATTGACTTCTTCTCACACACTCACACACAAGCCTTCTCTGTCTCAAATTTTGAGGAGTTAAAAAAAGGAGAAACAAAAATGCCCATAACAAGAATAAAATATTTGTTAGGCAAAACCGTAAATTCTTTCGTCTCTTTTTTGTCCTATTTTTGTCTCCCAGTTTCTGTCCTTCCCCAGTCCTGACCAGCCAGCACTCTTGTTCATGCCAGTGGGTGCCCAGGCCATGACTGATGTATCTCACATGCTGGCCCCATCCCTTGGTCTCTGACTCCTTCATCTCACTCTTTGCTACAGTTCCACACAATTAATGAACCATAAGGCCCTTTAGGGAAGGATCTACATCTTATTCACTGCTATGTCCCTAATGTTAGGCACTCAGTAATTCCTTGATAAATAAATGAACAAATGGGGGACTTGGAAAACGTTGCCTTACCTGAAAGGAGTGACATTAATTTGAAAACACCAGGCACTTCAAAAGTACACTGGGAGGATATTTTGGTGAAGTCCTAGCAGTCTGTGTGGGGTGTTTTAACCAGGCCCCTTAAGGAAGTAATTAGAAAGAGGTGCCCTTTCTAAGCCACTAGTGTCTCCAGCTGCCACCCCTGGGTAGGTGGGGGGTGGGGTGACCCCAGGGAGTTCATGCAGGGCCTTATTCCTATCATCTATATTTGGGTGGGGGGTGCTTGGGGAAGCTGTGCTGCTATACCCCCAGAAAAAGGAGTTGGAGTAAGTCCCACCCCACTCTCCTACATGACCTTACTGAGGTGATCCTGCTGCTCACAGGCCATGTCACATAATGTAGCAATACCAAACAGCTGGCCAAGAGGTGCCCTTTTTGGATGTAAAGCACTGAACTACCTGAAGCCATAATATCAGCTTCTAGAGAACACTGGGTCAAGACTAGAATTTTTACGACTGCCTCTAGCACCTATGCTTATCAATCACTCTTACTGGGAACCTCAGCTACCCACCATCCCACCTCTATCCTACCCACTCACAGGTCATGGTGTCATGGTGCAGGAATGCAAAGTCCCCATGAAGAAGTGTAGAACCAAGCTGGGACCATACAGAGAGCAGCAGGAAGCCAAAGAAAGCAGAGACACTGAGGACTTACAACAACAAGGAAATGCAGCAATTTTTTGAAGCCCCTAAGTTTGAATTCAGAGCAATCATGCATTAGGTGTACAACATCTGACAGAGATGTTGGCCTTTTTTATCAGGAGAACATCAAGGAATTCCATTCAACTACTAGGAATTCCAACATCAAGGAATTCCATACAACCTTAGACACCTTAATCCCACTGAGCTTCAATCTTCTCATGAGTAAATTAGGAATGGTAATATTTAACTATTTTTAAGATGGTTAGGGGATTAAATGAGATAATCCTTTCAAAATTCATAGAATGTTGTAATTTGCACTCAAGACCTTTTGGAGCAGCTTTCAAGCAATGAGGTCTCGGGAAGAATTCTCACCTGGAACTACTTTAACTCATTAACTGGTTGGACAGAAGGTTGGATGAATGACAAACAAAAATTCTGAGAGATATTTACTGTCACATGCTGGCAGAAAAAAAGTTTGATCATTAAATTTAAAAGAACCACTGAATAGATAGACACCTCGGGAATTCTGCCCTTCTTCTCTAACCTAGGTTATGGTCTTTGTTTGAATGACTAATTACTTTGCTCTCTCTACTTATGAATCAAGAAGAAACATAACAGAACAATGGTCAAGGTGCTAGATTGAGACAAGATTCTCACACCTCCTAGATGTAGGCAAAGTTCTGCAGGACACACTCTTGTCTGGGTGTGATTGTGTGCTTGTAAGTAGAACCACGGTTAGAAACAGACCCTGGATTCAAGACAGTCTCCTGTAGCTTTGCTTTGTGCAGAAGACTGATCCTATTAGCCTCAAAATGTAGCTCAAACTGATTCTTTATATTGACTCTGGAGAAAAAAAATGATTCAAGTAAGAGGACACAATTTTTAAAAACCAATTCCTCTTTAGAATTCAAAAACATTCTGCTGTGAAAAGAAGGCAATGAAAGAATAAATAATAAGTCATAAAAATTAAAAATATAATTGTCAAATTAAAAATGTAATCAAAGGCATAGGTGGGGAAAAAAAGGTGAAGAAGTCTTGCAGAATGCATAACAAAAAGAGGAAGAAAAATGAAGAGAAAGATTAAGAGACTTGGAGAATCAATCCAAGCGGATCAACATCTGACTAATAGGAATTATAAAAAGAGATACAGGGAAGAAACAAAACAGAAACAGACTCATAGATGTAGGGAACAAGTCCATGGTTGCCAGATGGGAGACGGGTTGGGGGATAGGGTGAAAGAGGTGAATGGATTAAGAAGTACAAATTGGTAGTTACAAAATAGTCACAGGGATGTAAAGTAAAGCATAAGGAATATAGTCAGTAAAATGGTAATAATTACGTTATGATGGGTACTAGACTGGTTAGGGGGATCACTTCATAAATTATATAAATGTCTAACCACTATGCTATATACATGAAACTAATATAATATTGTATGTTTGCTATATTTTCATGAAAAGTCTTTTTAAAAAGGAGATAAATGGAAAAAGAAAACAGCAATCAAAGAAATAATAGAAGACAATGTGCTGAAGTTGAAAAGCTGACATCCTGGCTATCCTTCCTTCTGTCCCAGCCTATAATTTGCATATGATAGCTAGAGCTCCAGCAGCCATCTTGGACCATGAATTGACCTTGAGAAAGATATAAGCCTTGATTCTTTATGGCTTCTTTGAGCTCCATACTAGTCTTGAATTGTCTACCTCCAGACTTCTTTTCTGTAAAAGAGAAATAAATTTTCATCTTGAGTAAGTCACCATTTTGCAGGTTTTCTGTTATATGCAATGAATCAAATTCTGTGTGCTGTCCATTATGGTAGTTACTGGCCACATGTGCTTATTTAAATGTAAATATAAATTAACTAAAATTAAGTAAATAAAATTTAGGTCCATGGTCACACTAGCCACATTTTACATGCTCTATTGCCACATGTAGATAGTGGCCATTATCCTAGACAGAGCAGATATAGAAAATTTCCATCATTGTGGAAAATTCTATTGGATAGCACCACCCTAATTGATGAAAGTCTCTTGCCACAGAGATTCTTATGTTCTGGTAAAAAAAAAAAAAAAAACAAACATAAAAACTATCTGCTCTCTGAAGTACCAGGCAGATTGTGTGCCATAGAGAGGTATGAGTATGGAGATCAAAAAGAACTCATGGAAGAAGAGGCATTTGAGATGCACTTTAAGGCTCATGTGGATGGAAAGAGCATGTTTTCAGGTGATTGAACAGCTTAAACAAAATCTGGAAGCAGAAAACTACAAGTCATGTTCAGAGTAGTCTTATTTTATTGATGTGTAGGATGATTGAAAGGTTAGCTAATATTTTATAGATCATTGAAGGTAAAGGTGAAGATTGGGTACTTAATAAGGCAAGCATCAGGGTTTATGGAAGGTTTCTAAATAGAAGGAATGACGATATCAGAGCAGCACTTTAGGGGAGGTCAGCAGAGGAAGAGACTGGAGGTAGTTTAGACATTAACCAGGAATAAAAGGGATTCAAGATAGTAAAACAACAATGTGAATGCACTTAACACCACTGAACTGTAGACTTAAAAATTGTTAAGATGGCAAATTTATGTTATGTGTATTTTACCACAATTTAATAAATAAATAAATAAATAGATAGATAGATAGATAAATAAATAATAAGATTCTTTACCAATGCATTTGAAACAAGATTTTTTAAAAAATTTCAAGAAAATCCAGAGTCAGGGACTCTAGAGTAAGAAGAGACAGCTCTTTTCAACTCAATAAGTAAGAGATTAAATTTAAAAAGTTGAATAACATTGGCCAATTAGAACTTAGTTTTGGCACTAGGATCAAATCAAGGGTATAGCTTTCACCATCATTGCAAATCCTCTGAGTAGATTAAGGAAACTGTCTCAGAGTAAAATCCAAAAAGAATGTAACAAAATGATCCAGTGAATCCTTTCAATTGGATAAAATGGCTCAGGAAAAAGAAACTAAAAGCATGACTCTCCCTCAAAACCTAATAGACTCAAAGTATAAATAATTAGGATGAGAGAAAGAAAAAGTCATGGGGCAAAAAGGAGAAACATATAGGAAATAGATGTAGATTTGCACTGTCACATATGGTAAGCACTAGCTACAGGTTGCTGTTGAGCCCTGGAAGTGTAATGCTCTGCCTCCTACCCTTCCTGTGTTTGAATAGGAGTGTCTGTGTGGTTCCCTGTTCCACTATCATTTATGGGATTGGGGAAAGGTATTAGATAAGTTGTCCTTTTAGTTTATTAGTCTCAAGCTCAAGAGAAGCCATTTCTGGACTTGATGTAGAGACAACTTGGGGAATTTTTCAAAGCTTCTCCTTCACCCCAAAACTCTAACATGCACCCTGCATCCACCAGTGAAGACAGCCATAGGAGATAGCACGACACTCATTTTACAATGGGTATAGACTTTGCCTCATAAATTCACATCTAATTATGTGTAGCATCTTGAATTGTGGATAGTGTTTCCACATATCTTATAATATTATGTCTTGAAATAATTTATCCCCTAAGCTCTTTGATGGCAGAGAGTCTCTAATGGCCACTGCTTCTAGCCCCATACTGAATATATGATCAATGATATCCCCCAAATACTTATTTATTTATTAAAAGACAGACTTTTAAGACAAAATATACTGCCAAGTGTACAATTTTATTTTATTTTTAGGAGTTAAATCATTTTGAACTGAGAAATGGCCATCCTTCAGGCAATAAATACTGTCAGGGAAACATCATCGTAATTCACCAATGAATATACCTTCTCATTTTGAAGCAGCTGCTGACAAATTGGCAGAAACACCAAAAACACTCTGAATATCACACATTAGAATGACCAATTCAATGCAGATGTCTGGTCCTATCATTTTATTAGCCATTTCTTAGAACACATATTTTTATGCCAAATGAAGTTCTTACAAAAGCAGAAAGAGTTAATATACGGTACCGTACAGTATTGGACAGTTATATGGATTTTTTTTGTTTAGGGGACTTTGTGTTGGGGTTCCAGGAGTTGACTCATTTACCAAATCACTTTGTATATGTATTCCTTCCAAGTGAAGACACATATAAATACTTGGGTTATTACTGCACTATTTATATAGAGATTAAAAGACATTTGAGCATTTCCTTTAAGACCTTTACAGAAGAGGTCAGCTCTTATCTGAAGTCATGAAGCACCCAGAGCAGAGAGTTAGCCTAATGAGAACTAAGTTCACAGATGGAGCTAATATAAATCACAGGTCTGAAATTTAATTATGCCTAGGATTGGAACCCTAGTGGCCTCACTTAGCACTCAGGGCTGTTAGGCAGCAGATCAAGTACACATTTGTTTAGAACAATAACAAACATCAGTTGAGTACCTACTCTGTAACAAAAATTTCAGGCAACAGAGCCATAAATATGAGCATGATAGTGAAGAGGCTGGCTTTCAATGAACCTAGTTTCCTGAGACATTCCCTGTAAACATGAACTATGGTTTCTCATTATGATTACAAGGAGATCACTTACTTCCCATTCGTGAATACACACAGCATGTTCTGCTAAAAGGAACAGAAGACATTTGAAGGGTTAGCTGCCCCTTCAAAACTCAGTTGCTGACAACCTGCCTATCTGCCATTTTCCATTGTCTTACCCACTTCCTGGCTCATGCCAGCATCATGTTTATCTGGACTCTGAGCTGCCAGAGGCGGGGCTCACGTCTGTAAGTTGTTTATGTGCCCTGTGCCCAGGAAGTCCCTCTGCCCCGATAGGCTTTAACAGCTCATCGCTGAGTGACCCTAGTAACAGTCCACTGCTTTATATACTTTTCCTTCATTAAGAACAGTCCAGACATGAATATCCAAAACAAAAGAGAAGTCATTAACACCAAAAATAATAGAATGGAATACAAGAGCTATAAGGACAAAGCCCCTTCACTCCAGATAAGAACACTGGAACCAAGGGGTTAGAGACATTCTCAGAGTCACATAGCTGCTCTATGACAAAGCAGGCCTCTGGTTTCCAGACCACTGCTCTCACTATTGCCCTCTGCATGTTCCCTTAGTATTTTCACCATCTGCAACATTTCTTTAAAATAAATATTCGATCCCTATAGTGCTTGACTAGTTTTCAATGTGTTCTCACATTTTGTCATGACCATCCTGTGAGATCAGCACACATGTAGAACATGAAATGAGATGATTAAGGTGACATCACCTGTTAATGGCAGAATCATGACATAAACTCAGATTTTCTCACTCCATTCTACATTGTAGAAGATGGGACTCCCTGGAATAGAGATGGGCGCCTGATCTTCTCTGGCTGTTGGGGTCAGATTGTTATGAGCAAAGTATACAGTGACAGGGTTTCAGACTCAAAGACAGACCCAGTCTGAGAAGGTCAAAAATAGCTTGCTATGGGCATGTGCTACAAGTGGGGGAGGGTAAGAGAGGGCACAAGGGCATCTGGAGCCCATGACATGTCCACAAAATACTCATTTGGAAACCCTGGACTGAGTAAGAATAAGACAACAAGAAAGAGTCACAGAAACTTTCACATCACATGAGGCAAGCTTTGTAGCATGACGTTTTATATCTGGGTAAATGCAAAAACATGATTGACAGAAGTATAATTAAGGCATTTTCATCCTTGGACAATTATGGACTCAAGCCATAAAACTAAAAGTTCAGAAAAGGAGAGCTGTAGAGACATCCCATAACAAGTGAACAGAAAATATGACCACTCTATTCTGTGCCAAAAAGCATGCATAAGTCCCAGGAACATCAAGCGAACTTACGGAACTGCCTCTGGAGAGAGAAAGTAATCGTCATGATGTATATATTCACAAGTTTTCTTTCTTTGTTACAGTCAGCTCTTCATCATGCTTAGACCTGCACCCAGGATGTTTTATCTTCCTTGAGCACTCACTTACTAGATGGAAGATAGATGGGGTCCCCAGAAATGGACAGGAGCAGGAAAAAAGTAGGAGGAACACAGGTAATTGTCACAGACCATTCCCAAAATGGATAAGTGGCATGTGTATGTTTGATTCAACAACCACCATAGAAAAAAAGTAGAAAGAAAGAATGCATCTTTAGCACAAATTCAAGATGGGAAGAAAGATAAAGGGAATGCACAGTTTTTGATTTTGACTTGCCTTGTTTATCCTTTGGCTGTACCTAACTGACTTTGTCATAAGGTAAAGGAAGAAGAAAAGGAAACCACAGGGAACACTTTAGTTTAATACCAGCTAGGGAACCTACAGGGTATTCTGAAGCTATGGCAACAAATAATCTCTTTAAAGGTCTTGCGCATCTCTTGGCTGCGGAAGGCATATATCAGAGGATCAATCACAGAATTACACATGATGAGTATGAGGTACATATTGAATTGAGACATAAAGCAAGAACAGTAGAGGTTCTGAGGGCAAGAGATCATCAAAATGAGATGGAGGAAGAAAGGAGCCCAGCACACAATGAAAATGCCCAACAGCATAGTCAGGGTGACAGCACCTTTCATGCTGGTCCTTTGCCACACAGAACCGTATCCAGGCAGAGCTGCTATCTGTTTGACATGAGTTCGTGCCAGGAGGAACATGTGTATATACAGAGACACCATGAAGAACAACATGGTGAAGAACATGGAGATAAGGCAAATGATGACATAAGTGGATTCATAGTAAATGATAAAAACAATACCACAGCCTGTACAAAAGGTCCAGATGCATGCAATAATCATCCCAGAACGCTTCACTGTCATGATGTGGTGGTAGCGCAGGGCATAGAAGATGGTGACATACCTATCCACTGCAATGGCCAGCAAACTGCACATGGAAGCCACTACGGAAATGCAGATCATGGAGTCAAACACATTGTCAATGTGACGCACAAAGGCATCTGCTACCACCAAGTGCTTGTTATTTATTAAGTATATGGTGATGGTCTCCCAGGCGTTGGACATACTCACCAGCATGTCAGCTACTGCTAAACTGCACACAAAGAAGTACATGGGAGAGTGCAAGTTCTTGTTCTTTACTATGGCACCTATGACCAAGATGTTCTCCAAGAGGCTAATGAGACCCAGAGTCAGAAACACCTCCACAGCAATGCCCATATCTTCACATGGCGAAGATTTGTTCTTGACATTTGGTCCCGAAAGGTTGCCCTCTATGGCATTTGGGGTGTGATCCAAGAAATACAGGTGAAATGAGGAATTCATTGCTCCTCTTCTCAGCAGCAGATTTACTGCAAAACAGATTTTAATTCATAATCCATAGTTTAACATTCTACCAAAGGAGCACAACAGCATCCCAGAGCAAGTATAACCTGAGAATGGGGATGAATGGACTCAATGCATTCACTCAGTATTAGAATTCTACATATTAGAATACAGTACCTACTGCCTTATATCCTGATCCCTGGAATAGTGTCCCTCTGACATGCAGGTTTGGAATTTTCACCAGCCTCCTGGTCTTCTTTTCTTTAGTCTCTCATTCTTTCACAGATCTCTTAATAGAGTGACCATACATCTCAGATTGCCTGAGACAATTTCACTTTTTATCTTGTTATCCTGGCACCCAAGTCCACTCTCAAAAGTATCCCCAGCTCACAACCTACAAAATCCTTTCCAATCTCCTGATTTTCACATTCCTAAGGCTACTTATTGTGCTGCATTTTTTTCAAGTGAGCTTAGATTTCTGAAGGATATACAGGCCCATGTTCTCTTGAGACAGATATGTATCTTCTTAACATTTGTTTCCTGACACTCCTAAAATCCACTAGGATTCAGTCTCCATAATTGTAATTAAGATTATAACTAAGGTGATCCATTAACTGGAACAAAATCGCAAATAAAAAATTACTGTCTTCGATTCATAAATTTAGTTGCACATACATGTTAAAATTGAGGCACACAGAATGATGTATTTCTTCTCAATAAATATTTTCCCTAACTTCTAAATTTGCAATTCCATAAAGTCTGATTAATACATAGTTTTATAAGTTCCACATATGCATAATACAAAGAAACAAGGGATTTAAATTTACCAAGAACTAAAGCAAGATCACTCTATTGTTGCTCAATTTCTCTCCCATGATTAGTTTTCGAAAATCCCTTTGCCCTCCAAACTCAGCGCATCTGGATAGAAAGTTAGAATTTCTGTCATCATTTTCATCATTCGTAATAAGTATTTACTGAAATGTAATTTGTTATTTTGTCTAGTCATATCTCAGAGACAGTGATCAGTTATGCTATTACATTAAACCTCAGATCAAACTGTTGAAATATTCAGTTAGCTCTCTTCCATATGCAGGTTAGGCATGACTTTGTATTCCTTTAAGGCGATTTTAAGTAAATAGAAAGCGTGATTATTTACCAGTGCTCTGCCTCGCGCCTCTTCTCTTGCACAGCAGCCTGTGGGCCCTCGCTTGGGACGCTGGCTCAGCTGAGACACCTGGCATCCACAGGCTAGACCGCTGCTGAGAGCTAAATGCCATCACCCTAGGATGTGACTCCTCAAACCGAGCGCAAAGGCGTCTTGAGACTGGTCGCCTCTTCTTAGCTTTTATGCAGCCTCGCAGCCTCGCCTGCCTGTCGCTGCTCCCTCCAGACATGGAATCTGCCTCCTCTCCCAAGACTTGCTCTTTTCTTAGCCGCGAGTCTAAATCACCACCTAGCGGTTAGAGCTGTATAGCATGACCCTCCCTTTCCCAGGCGGATGCTGCTCTGACTGCCGGCCTTTGGGGATCCTAGTGATACCTGCGTAGAATAACGTTCTTCTGTTTGCAGAAAATCCTTCCTCAAAAGTGTATCCAAATGTTTCTTCTACCTAGTTGTTCTTTTTAAACTTTGCTTCTTTTCTCTTCCTCTTATGCACTGATTAAAATGCTGACAGATCATACAACGGCTCAAGTTCTCCCATCCCTTTGTCTCTCTCTCTAGGACCCTGGGTCAGTGGTCCTCCTGAGTCTGTTTGCTGGGAAACCACAACCTGTAACACTCATTTGTGACCCTGACACACTCCTCTTGCTGGCCCAAGACTTTTACTCCTCCACAAGGACTGTGTCAGCCACGCCAGGTCTAACACTATCATCATACTTTTGTTACTCCAGAAAAAAAAAAAAAAATGAGGAAAGAGACTTTCTTCTAGCCAAATATTCTGGCTTTGGGCAATAGTTTCTGGACCTGCCATTTCTCTGGCACCTAAAACACTAACCTGCAGCCACCCAAAGGGTCTTTATCATACATCAGAGTTAGATGCCCAAGTGACTGAGGGACAAGCCTGGGAAGAAATGTGCAGGGCTGCTCTACTACCGGAGATGATATGGGGCTTCGCACATGATAGGACAATCTTTCCAACAAATGTAAGTATATGTGGCCACAGTCTGGGAGGACCAATGCCACTAGTGTCCTAGTGCCATGCTGACAGTCAAAGATGGAATGCTGTAAAGAGATTTCTTATGTTGAAAACAGGGCTGTGTATATGCAAAGTAATGGCTGAGAGAAAATATACAAGGTTTTCAAGCATTCTTTATTTGTTCCTCATATTCCAGATCATAGAGGACTCTATAAAAGATCCTCGTTTCCCATTAAAGTGGTAAAAGTGGAGACTTCTGTTAAAGATAATTAATTGTCCAGACTTCATGGCACAGCTGCCTTTGATGCTGGTCAGAGGGCATATCTCTATAAGCTCTAGCTACAGATGCTGTTGTGAGTGCTGGTACATGATTTACCTTCTTAATCTTTACAGAAGCCCTAGGAAGTGGGCTCTTTTATCATTCCCATTTCACAAAGGAGGAAACCAATACCTGGAGAGGTTATGTAGCAAATCCAAGGTCCCAATGCTCAAAAGAAGCACAGTTGTGGCTTGACCCCTAGCATCCCAACTCAGAGCCCAAGCACTTTCCCAGCACCCTGCTCTCTCTCTAAGGAGCCCTGGTAGTCATCAGGTTTATTCTTTTAAAATGCTGCTGGGTTTAATTTGCAATTTTCTTTTCTTGCTATGGTTTTTATCAGATTTTGGTATTTAGGTTACCCTTGCTGTGTTAAATAAATTGGGGAAAGATTTCAATTGTTTTTCTGCTCTGAAACCAGTTCTGTTTCATGCAGGAAAATAATTCAATCAAGGTCAATAGAGATAAGAGAATATAGACTAAGCTCTTCAACTGTCTCTGCCACTGGAAACTTTCTACCTCCTGAATAATATCCTAATAACAATGCTTAACACACAAAATAGGCATTCCATAAGCCACTGAATTCCACATGATGGATAATTCTTCCTCAGCAAAAGGGCCAGAATAGCCTTGCAATACATCCCTTGTTTTATTTTGTTTTGTTGCTTAAGGAATGACAACAGAGATGATCCTTAATTCAAATGCATGGAGAAAATATGTGCAGTCATATAAATGAAGGCTTCCAAGGGTGAAATCTATTGGACACAGCATGTCACAAGTTGGGTTCTCTGAGATTCAGATTCTGAGAGGAGTTGACTCTGCAGGGTGCCCTTAGGAAGCTCCCTGGGATCAAAACATGTGGAAAGGAGGGGAGGGCAAGGCAGAGCAGCTGGATGGGCCTAATTGCGTCAACCCACCCTACCTGGAGCTCTGAGAGGTAAAATCTGCTTATCAAAATGGCTACACCTTTATACTCTACCTAGCTCAATCACCAGAAGCAAGCCGCCTCTGGAAAGGTGGGAGATCAGGTAGCGTGAACCCGAGGCTGACCCTGAGGGAGCTGACAGCTGTAATGGGCTGCTGGCCACTCCTCCCGCAGATGAGCAGCAAGTCCTTTCATGTTCATCACTCACAACATCAATAATTCTTTTTTTCACCTTTATTAAGATATTATTGACATATAAAATATGTAAGTTTAAGGTGTACAATATGATGATTTGATACACATATATATTGTAAAATGATGGCCATGATAAGGTTAGTTAACACCTCCATCTCTTTTTAACAATTTTCAAGTACATAATACAGTATTTTTAACTATAGTCACCATGCTGTACACTAGGTCTCCGGAACTTATCCTTATACCTAAAAATTTGTACTTTTTGACCATCATCTTTCCATTTCCCCCATCCCCCAGCCCCTGGTAACCACAACTCTGCTCTGTTTCTATGAGTTTAGTTTTTTTAGCTTCCACATATCAGTGAGATCATCTAGTATTTATCTTTCTCTATCTGACTTATTTCATTTAGCATAATATCTTTAAGTTCCAACCATGTTATTGCAAAAGGCAGGATTTCCTTCTTTTTATGGTTAAATAATATTCTATTGTATACCACATTTTCTTTATCTATTCATCTTTCAGTAGACATTTAGGTTGTATCCATGTCTTGGCTATTGTAAATAAAGCTGCAACAAGATATTTTATTTCCTTTGAATATATACCCAGATTTTGAGGAACTTCCATTCTGCTTTCCATAGTGGCTGTACTTATTGCATTCCCACCAACACAAGGTTTCCCTTTTTCTACATACTCACCAATTCCTGTTATCTCTTTTCTTTGTGATAATAGCCATTCTCACAGTTGTGAGGTGCATCTCATTGTGGGTTTGATTTTCAGAAAATTCTTATTGCATGTCATCTCTGTGCTGAGGCCTGTGTTAAATGTCATCATGAGCCCAATCAAGGAGACTTGGAGTCCTGTTTCAGAGGCAAAGCTTAACTGGAAGAAACACTGAGAGAGCAATACACGATTACAAAAAGTTATATTACAATTTTCTTAACTCCAAGTTTTATAAAACATTTTCATATATTAACTCGCTTGTCCTCCTAGCAACTCTGGGAGTTATTAAAGTTATTGCAATCTTCATAGATGTGTACTTTGAGGCTCAGAGAAGCTAAATGGAGTTTTTGACACCACTTGGCTAATAAGTGATGGCAACAATTGTTGAATCCAGGTCTTCTCATCCCAAATCCCATGTTTATATATACACACATACCCATGTACATAAGAATTTATTGAGAGCTTACAGTTATCTGCATTCTAAGCAAATTCTCCCAGCAACCCTATAAAGTCAATATTCTAAGCATCAGTTTACAGATGAAGAAACTGAGGCTCGGAGTAGTCATGTGACTTGTCAGCTGGTGATGAAACTAGGTTCTGAATCCAGCTTTAGCCACCTCTATGAGTGATACAGAGTCTAGTGTTGTTAATCTTGTGACTCAGTCACATACATAGAGAAAGAAACTCTGGGTGCTGCAGGACTCCAGAGACTAGCTAGAAAAGAACAGAGGGAGGACATGAAGCAATGGGGGTAAGAGTGGAGCAGGAAGAGAGGCAAGCACTGGGGAGACATGACCAGGAGCTGAGGAAGGATGCTGAGGACTGGGATGGGCAGCAGTGAACCAAAGGTGGGTGTTGTGTGGAAGAGTGCTCAGGCTGGGGCACTAAGGAATGAAAAGAATGCCCTGTGACTGGAGCTTCCTGCAGCCTGAGGTGTCAGAAGTGGGCAGGGCTGGATCACTAAATGCTCTGTAGCTTGTGGTGAAGGTTTAGAGCCTCATTCTAAGAGCAACAGGAAGCCTTGCACGGTTTTAAGCTGCCATGGTGAGGACATGGAATTGGAAGAGCTCAAGAGTAAAGAACGTTGTAAGTCAGTGGCAGTACCTCACAATGAGACTAATAGATCCCTGGGAATGAATCTTTTTATCCACCTAGAGCCCAGTAATCTGACTGATTCATGCTCAAACCAACCTCTGCAGAAGCAGCAAAACTATAAAGTAGTCTTTGCTGACACATTTACATATGAAGACTAAAAACCAAAATGGCCCTAAATAAATAAGTTATAGACACTGGACAATACAATGCCTATCACCACACCAACACTAATGTGTTCCTTTCTCAGGTAAAAAAAGGGAGGACATGGAGTTTGGGAATTTGGTGTGGGGTTTTGGGCTTTTTAAATGTTTTCATTTATTTGATTGTTTTTAATGTTTTCAGGTTTGTTTTGTTCTGATCACCAGAAGGACCTGGTCTCTGTAATGCTGTGCCACATCCAGCTATGTAAGTTAAGTTTCTGTAAGTTCTTGCAGTTACCTTGGCAATTTTTATTCAAACAAGTTCTTCTACCCTAGCTGTTACTCAGGCTTCCCAATAACACTGATTTTTTTTTTTTATAACATGCTGTTCTCTCGCCCCAAAATTCTTTTCTTCCCTCCTTATCCTTTATCCACTAAACTCCTATTGACTCTTATAGAATCAGGCCAGCACTTCCTGTTGGGACTCTTTGAGTGGGCATCCTTACACCAGTGGTGAGTAGCTACCCGGTTCTGATCTTACTGAATTATAATTCTCTCTCTGCCTGACACCTTCCTCAGCAGATTGTGGGCTTCTTGGGCACAGGACTTTCCTTAGTGGCCCCAGTGGCCTGTATTGGCCTGACATTTCCCTTTCCTCTTCCCTTTCCTGGGGAACCAGAACTTCCTAGTCTGTTAGCCAGAAAAATTAGTTCAAGGATGAGCATGTGAGCCAATTCAGGCAAAAAAAAAAAAAAAGAAAGGAAGGAAGGGAAGGGAAGGGACAGGATGGGACGGGACGGGAAGGGAAGGGAATGAATGTAGGTACATCTTGGAGACTTCTGGGAAGGATTTTATT